>NC_142777.1:23775461-24128794 GCF_988280905.1 Pimephales promelas
GAAACACTTAACAGGTGCAATCAGATGTTCTACAGTAACCTGGATGCGTAAAAACATTCACCGACCAATTGTCAAAAATATGCTGTATCTAAAACCAGCCTCACATGTGCAGCACTTATTGTGTTTGATGTATTTTCTTTAAAGAACACATGAGTCAGGTGAAACTACAAATAAGATTTGGACATCTTAGTGAGGGCAGTTAGGACCATCTTAAACCAACATGAGCACAGCGGAGCATGCATGATTCCTACACTCTGAGATCAAACATATTTGCGATTCTCTTTATCTAGAGCTGCACCTGTGGAGGGTCATTTCTAAAGCCAAGCACAACACGGGGCTACGTTCCCACTCGCCCTCCAGAGAGCAGCACATGTGGTCCTCTCTGATAATACCACATCAAAACAGCGCAGTGAGAACACAGAAATCCACACCGGCACTCAAGTCCTCCAGGTTCTCCTGATGGGTGTGCTTTCTTTTGGATCGACCCCTTGCGATATGTTTTCATCCATGTCTTCGAGATCTCGCAGGCAAATCAGTGTCGATACTCTATTATTCTTTCTCGCTCACTTGAACGCACTTTACTGACAGTCGTATTGTTTCAACATATTCTAAAAGCCATGTTGAGGAATGTGAAGTTGGCGTTGAAAGCTGTGTTTTTAGAGGAGAACGGGGCGGTTTCCCAGAACTGCACCAGTGCTTTAGCACTCAGCACCTCACACATTGCCGCAAAGTGAAGAAACATTCCTCACCTCATTAAAAGTGCAGCCAAAGCACTTTAAGATGCCTACCAGAGATAGTAATGTATTCTGTTGTGAAAACCACAGCACTCCTCGACAAAGCTCTAAACACCTTGGTGAAATCTTATTTTACAAGCTTATAAAACAAATACAACACCTGTTACAAACTTGTATGGATCATTTTATGAGTGTGATGCCACTAGATTTACTCATAAAGCATATATAAAAGCTCTACAACTAAAATGCCTAAAGCTACAACTGCTGATGGATTTGTTATGCTAAATTCTAGTTGACTCAAACCAATCAATATGTTTCACTTTAGTTTGTCCGGCGGAAATCGTGAAAGCTATTCAATAATGCAATTATCTAGTTCCCAAGGAAATAAAAGACAAACAGCCGAGTGATAAAACACCTACGTACCAGAAACAGCTGCTGAGGAGGAGACAGCCAGGCCCACCATCTCCTTTCTAAAACCAGCTAGATGTAGAGTCATACACTGAACAAGTCATAGCAATCCATCAGCTGATAAACAGACTAATTCAAGGTGCATTTCCTTCTTATTTGTCACGTTCTTTCCTGTGTCCAGATTAAAAGTGAGAAGGGATAGCAGGGGAATTTATCCTCCCTTTCTGGTCTGTTTGTGTGTGTGTGTGTGTCTGGGGGTGGGGTGCTTGATGATTGTGTGTGTCTGAAGTAAGGGGAGGCACCAAGTCCTGATCTAATCTGGTGGGGTTCTATAGCACCTGGGACAGGCCTTGAGTAAATACACACATCCATCCCCCACAGGGGAGAGTATGGAGATCAACAGTTTTTATTGCCATATGAGCATCTATGGCTATTTTCATAGCAAGATTGATGTATTTTTAAAAGAAACAAATAGTGGGAACATATATTAGTCTTAAAGAATAACAACTGACAAACAACTTACAGTATAACAGATATTATATAGTATTTTTCAATTCAATATTTAATAAAAAAAATATTTTAGGATTATTCTTGGTGAAATATTTTTTAAAAACCTCCATTAGAGGGACTTTATTGTATTTGCAAAAAAAAAAAAAAAAAAAAAAATGCCTAGTGGCATTTAAAACAAAATATGTTTTAGAGCAGTCTAACAAAAATGTTGGTGGTACATCTCTTTTCAATTATACTAAATAAGTCTTGGATGGGCCAATTTGGATTGATTTTCAAGGACGGAGAGATTATTTCTTTGTCTCTTCAGACAAGCCTAAAAATGTATCTTTTAATAGATTTTTTTAATAAACTTTTGTCATTCTAATAAAATAGTGGTGTGTAATGGAGCGCAGCAGAGCAACATCAAAAATATTACATTTATTCTAGGTATTTAGACGTTTCTGAGGTCCCCCTGAGTGTCCTTAGTGATTACGGGCCTGCTTCATTCAGCTTATTATTTACCATTTTTTATATGTATATATAGACAATACGTTTCAGTTTTGCAGAGTAAAGTTCATGTCAAAATATGAGCAGTTGTAAACATGTGAATTCAGTTTTTCCTCAAGATAGAAATCTGAAAAGCATTTGCCTTATTTGCCTTCTCATAGCTCTCTAAACAAAATGAAAGGGTTTTTATTTATTTATTTATTTTTAACATCACTAAATAGCACTTCCCAGTCTGCCACTGGTCAAAAATATATTGGTTTAGTCCTGGCAATCTATTTTCCATTAAAAAAAGCTTATGGGTCAGTTATGAAGATGAGAGTTTTGGGGAGAACCTAGTTGTCTCATAGGAATAACATATTGTTTTTTATTAATATTATATATTATTCAAATTAACAATTAAACATACATATAAAAACGTTGTCAAATGTAACAAAAGGTGATTACTTTATATACCATTTTAAATTATTTTTTTCTTTTCCTATTTACCTATTAACCTTTTTACACTTAAAAAAAATGATTTTAAAGATGAGCTGACATGTTAATTTCAAATTATTTGATTATTTTATTTTTCAGTCCATTAAACTGGGATAGACAAAAGTATAATCGCATCTAAAACCTGCATTTAGATCCTTAAGAGACGCTCACTGTTTTGAATCTGTTGATCTGCTTTGTCTACCTGCGGTCTTTTCTAAGTGAACAGGGTGTATCTACCCCCTATAGTGACTAGTCCCTACCCTATGTTACAGTGCCCCTAGAGACTGTGTAGTTACACACAAAGGAGGCATTCTGCCGGTGTGCTCAAGAGAAGAGATGGGAGTCTAGTTCTCTTCATTGTGTTCACCCATCCAGAGAGGAGTCGGGTGCTGACATGCACAGACACACATCAGCACATGTTCACAGTGACGATATTCAAAGCCACAGGCAAAACCTAAGACCACTCGGCAGGATCTGACATGCTGAATAGCTTAAAACCCACTCATGCACACGTGTGCGCCTTTTTCAAAAAACACACACACAGATAAGCAGGTCGTATCAGCAGTTCTATCTCCTCGCCGCTGAAAGCGGACACTTCTCTGTCCATTTCTGAGTTGACGATTCCTGGGGGCATGTTACGTCTTGCGAGACAGATGAGATGCTGAAGGTTTCTGTAGTTAAACTTTACAGGCCTGTTGCTAGACAGCCTCGAGACAAGAGAAGCATTCATCCGTGCTTTAAAGTTATCAGACGATACATTCAAACCACAAGTATAAGTGTGTTCATTATAATAGCTCTGTTGATTCAGCTGTCTATACTGATGATCCTTCTCAGCATTTAGATATTTGCAAAGGCAAGTATCACTATGACCTCCTTTACATGTGGTATTAAGTAATCAGTGCTAAATAATGGTATATACTGTACGTGGATCACAATGTGTCAATCTGATGACTAAAACCACATAAATTTCATAAACGCATCACATTTTATATCTATGAATAAAACTATTGTTTACTGCTCTGAAACTCCAATTTGGAGACGTACATTTATACACATAAAGCAGCAAAGCAGATCACACATGAAAAAAAAAAAAAATCACACTTTTTGCTTTGATTACAATTCATGTACACTACCATTCAAAAGTTTGGGGTCCGTTTTTTTTAATTATTACTTCTACCTTAGCAAATATGGATTAAGTATTTAAATTTAAATAAAATGTATATGATTGCAACCGGCAAATCTGCATATTACAATGATTTCTGAAGGATCATGTGACACTGAAGACTGAAAATTATGCTGAAAATGGAGCTTTACCATCACAGGAATAAATTTGATTTTAAATATATATTAAGATATAAAACAGTTATTTCACAATATTACCATATTACTGCATTTATCAAAATAAGCCTTTGTGAGGAAAAAATACTTCTTTTAAAAACATAAAAAAAAAACTTAGAATGGCCTCATACATGTCATTATTTAACTATTTTTAAACAACTTTTAAATGTTGATGCTGATTACTCGCTTTTTGAGAGTGAAACACCTTAGCAACTACATAGCAACACCCTGGCAACCAGAGGTGTAAAGTTCATGTTCAGAAAGTAAAAGTCCTCCTCAGTATTTTGTTTCAATCACCTGGATTTGCTAATTAGCACAGTTTTCAGCCAGGAGATAGAACTAATTAGTGAAATCAGCTGCCAGTTTATGGGTGGAATAAACATATGCAGGACTTTTACTTTCTGACCCCTGGACTTTACACCCCTGCTGGCAACCACCCAAGACACCTTAGCATCAGTGTGGCAACTTTTTTCACAGGTAGGCATAGGCAACCCTGCCATTGAATGCAAAGTCTTATATGGGTTCATTATTTAGCCTTATCACAAAGACCTCTAGTTTCTCAGATAAGTCAACATGTCCTTGAATGAATGACAGAAAAGATCATAGCATTGCTAACACCGAGTGACAAGGTCTGACTGAAATCTGCAGACGGTTGTCTGGCTGAGAAACAAGAGACAAGAAAAAAGTGACGAAGCACTCTGACCTCTGACCTTTTCAAAGACACACAGATGGAGCCCTTACTGTCACACTGAAAACACAAATCTGGTTGTAAATACATCAGCCAACACATACAGTACATGCAATACAAAAAAATGAAACAGCTACAATTCTTCCATAACAAACAACATACGTTGGAGGCCATTACGAGAAGGCCTCTCATTCCCTCTCGAATATAGCTTGTAAGATGACACAAAGGCAAAACACTCCCAAAGTCAATAGCAGGGGAGGCCCTTCTAAAACAAACCACCCAGCTGTTCTTAAATATGAATATCCTGTGGTGTAACAGATGTTTGCACAGTTTCAGGATATTTTATTTCCCCCACCTATCTGATGTTCCACCTTGCATGATCGAAAATGGACTCAGTGGAGAGATGTACTGTGATGTCTCAAATCTAAATCATCAAAGCTATATCAATTCTTGTTCATAACTTAAGAATTTATAACAGTAGACAGATTGTCACTGGAATGTGAAGTAGGCCCTACATCATGAAAATTGTTGTGACTCATAAAGGTGAAGGAATAAACAATCTTATCTCGATCTAACTGAATTGATGCTAACATCGGGGTGCCTGGATAGAGTGGCAGATCAGCGATCCTCTCCTATCCACATTCAGCAATGAAAATCTCCCTCAGAATTCCAGGCATTCTCGGATCATAAGTGTCCAAAACTCCACAGGGGAAGGGAGCAAGTTCGTGCACACATATACTGATGATGTCACACTAGAATTCCCACAATGAGAGATAACAAACACAAAACCTCATTTGTTTGGACACCTTGGAATATTGATGTTAGCATGAGACGCCTCTGGTCTGATGGGATGCCGTGGTTGGAAGTACATATTTGGGTGCATGCCACAAATGACAGAGCCTGTTAACAACAGTTACAGTGCTTGTCAAAAGTTACACTCGGGCACACACACGAACCCATCCATCTGTTAACACATACTAAACTGTTTCTCTCAAATTCAGACAAAAGAAAACAAATCATGAAACCAAAATAATAAGAATCAGAAGAGTGTGGCGGGGCTTACTAATAAAAGGCATTATGGATTTTTTTTTTATTCCAATAAGACCACAGACTGACATGTAATATTAAATGCATTGTACAACTTCCTATCCAGGTTGGCTTGTTATTTTCCCCTAACATATTTCTGTGGAACTCAAAAGATAAATGTGCAAGTCGCTCTTTTCCATGCAATTACAATAAATTGGGACTGAAGCATCAGAGCTTCAAAAAGGATACAAAGGTTTTCTGAAGCTTAACTTTGTGTGGCAAACAGACTGAAATCAAAGGCAAAATTAGTGGGCTGCAAAACGCTGTGACGGGGTCATTGAACCTGCGATGAAACAAAAGCAGCACATTTTTTCTTCCATAATGTGACAAGCATTCTGAATGGACTCGGTTCTAACCATTGGTTGTTAACTGAATGGAGGCAGGTCCGAATAAAAGCTTGCAGTCGGGGGGATTTAAGTGGACTAAATGATTGGAGAAGTCTTCCATACTTTAAGTTTGTTGTTTCGAAACAGTTTCGAACATAGTTCACCTGAAAATGTAATTTCTGTCATCATTTACTTGCCCTCATGTCATTCCAAACCTGCAACTATAGTTCTTCTGCAGAACACAAACAAAGAAAATATTTTGAAGAATGTTGGTAACCAAACAATTTTGTGACTTGTGTAGGGAAAAAGAAAATCTTTCTTTCTTTCTTTCTTTCAGAAGAAAAAAAGTCAAACAGGTTTGGAATGATTTGAGAGTGAGGAAATGATGACATAATTTCCATTTGTGGGTGAACTATCCCTTTAACTTTCCATATCTGAAACTATATCCACAATATAGAAGTAAATAACAAATCCTGCCCACTTATCACTGCACCTTAAACCACACACACACACACACATACACACAGAAGTAGCAGGTGAACATGTGGAACAGTTTAGCCTATAATTCGCTCTGAGATCTGACTCATATACTGTCTTAAAGCCTGTGCACATTGTGTGGAAAAAGGGAAATTACATGTCACTCCTGCTGCTTTATGATAGATGAGAACATGCTTTAGGTTATCATAAAATGAAGCAGCGCACACACAGTCATAAAGTTGACATCCAATTGAAGGCAAATCGGCATCCTATACTCACAATCTCTTGTTTCCAAAGCTTTCAGCATTCCCTTAATGTATTTTTCTAGCTAGAAATTTCAAAAATGTACTCTTCTGTTTTGTTTATAGACCAGCTGTCAAAATGGAATTATTGTATATCATATACAGAAAAGAGAATCAGAAAAGATTAACACCAACCCCCCCTGGCCAGTTCACACTAAAGCATGTATATGGATAAATTACTTCAAGAAAAACAATCTTGCACAATTCAGAGCCTTCAAAACACTTATTGAGGACACGAAGTAAAATAAATACTGAGAGGCAAAACATGAGAACCCATCAGGGGGGCTCTGTGGTTAATGACCCCTGCTCTAGTGATGGGGTTTGGCTGCTGCTTGAAGGAAGGAGGGGGAGTCGGCCATTAGGCCGGGGCCTCCCTCAGGTCACAGTGCTTCTTCTATCTACACACAGCAGCAGAGTTATGGAGTCTGAAACTCCTACTCACCTGTTTAAGCATTAACTAGCTTTGAAAGCAAGATTTTGGCTCGGTGGGGAGCAGGAAGCTTTTATGTTAACACTCCCCTTCGCTCCTCTTTGTAAACCCTTTTGCCTGGGGTGCCTTAGTGCCAGGCCTCTGTTTACTGTGTGTATGTTTTGTACTCTGTAAGCATGAGAGGTACACATAACGCCATATTTCATGGAAAATAGGATGTGTAGGGCCTACCTACAACCCTTGTTACATACAACTCCTTTAAAATTAATTAAAATTCTATATTACTCGAGAAGTAATGTGTATTAGAATTTTACTTTATAGTATAACAACAGTATGCTAGGGTAGCAAAGGAGATGAAAAGCTGATTTTTTATGACATGTTGATGCAAAAATCATTGACTAACATGACTACTGGACTTCAGGGTTCAACAAAACTTAGCCCCTTTAGTGCTCTCTGATTCTGCACTGCAGGAGTGAATGCAGTAGAGACTGATCTCAAATCACTCACCACTATTTACTCTTTGGTTTGAAAGTAAGCAGGGCCGAAACAGGAGCAAATGAGGTGTCTGTAGAATCAAAAAGGGGAGCCAAGATAATAATACTGATGTCTCAGCATCTATTTCCACATGAAGACCAATAGACACTTTTACACTTTCGCCAACAAAGTAGCAGCGACTCCTGAGGTTTGAAATCTGGTCACAATTGAGGTCAGTGTCACTAATCTCTTTTTATTATGGTCTGTGCCTCAGTTTAATGTCAGCTAGAGAAAAGGAGCAGAGGGAAATCCCCCAACAGCCCATCTGAGGTCATCTGAGCCATGGAGACCTGGCACAAACAGTGAGTGGAAGCAGCAAGTAAATGAGTTAGGCAGGTGGTGGAACTCTCACCAGTACAGTAAAGCACACTGTCCCTAGAGCCACAGGGTGAGCTGAAGGAGTCAGGAGTGGAATTCAATAATTTTAATACAGCCGGGTAGTGCACCCCAGAAAAAGCTGGGACACCAAACCCTCACCATATGGCACGAAGAGGGTGAGTCAGCCCATCTCCAATACAAAGAATGCCTTCAGTCCTGCCAGCCTAATTCATATAGCTTATCACCCAAAAGCCCCCATGATTTCACTCTGCAGCTATGCCTTATTTCAGCCCTCATTTTTTTTCCACAGTAAAAAGATGTAGTGTTTCGCTGACACTATTAGACTGTGCAGGCCTCTGCGCTATTGTGGCCACTGAAAGACTGGCTGCTTTGTCTAGGAATCTTCATGGAGGAGATATTGATTGGAGCGTGTGTATGTGAGTGGGGGGTGGGGAGTTTGGGGTCTGCACAAAATATCAGAAAAACAGAGAAGACTTCCAAGAGTTAGGGCAAAACTCTGACCTCTCACTTCTCTCAACAGGGAGACAGAGCTGAGAAGCTTGGGTGGGGCACTGATACCATTGCTCTGCTACAAAACCTGGTAAGCAGTAGAGGCAGCATTTTAATATATATATATATATATATATATATATATATATATATATATATATATATAATTTATATTTTAAATGCCCATTCCTGTTGTAACTCCTGTTGAAATGGTATATGATGGTAATCTAAAATGTAAGAGTAAGAAATAAGTACAACTAATTAAATCAAATTTGTAATTTACTGTACTATTCAAAAGTTTGGGGTCCGTAAAATTTCTTTTTGTTTAAATAAATTATTTTTTTCATTCAGAAAGGACATACTGTATTACATTTACATTTATAAAACTATTTCAAATAAATCTTGTGAAATTTATATATATATATATATATATATATACATTTATTTATCAGTTTCCACAAAATATTAATCAGCACAAACAAATCTATTAAATCAAATTACGAGGCAACTCTCGATAAGCTTAACATAAGGGGTGCTATTTTTGTAGGTTGTTGCCTATGTAGACCGCTCATAAGTCACTTATGAAAAAAAGCAATCACATTAGACAGGAAGGCAGCTCACTTAGCTTGAGCATCTCGACAGCATTCATTAGTACCAATGCATATTCCTAATCAAGCGAAAATCAAATCCAGAAAAAAGCAATAGATTTACAATAACACAGTCAGCAAGATGTAGCTTCAGATCCAAGCTACAAATCAGGTTTTGTAGGTTGCTACTGTGTTACTCTGCTTTGATTAACAGTCATTTTCTCTGAACCATGTAGATAAATCAAGCTTGTCACGCCAACACCACCTGCACCTGTATGAAGATGTGCATGGTTAACAAATACAGTCTGGGCAGATAACTTAAAGTGCACAGTATATTGAGTACATGTACATTGCCAGATGAGACCATTACATGTGGTGTGCAGAAAGTTTCCTAGCACTGTCAAAAGGTGTCACTGTGTTCGCCATGGAAATCAGTGAGCGCAACCTGCACTGTGATTACCAGGGGGCTAGTTAAAGACCTTAAATACGGACACAGAACTTGTTGAACGCTTCCTTTATGATGCATGAGAGTCTGGTGGGTGTGCATTGTCTAGTCCATTTCAGTCCATTCCAGGGTTGAGATGACATTGGCAAGAAGGCAGATGATGCTCATAGAGATTGAATGGGTGGTCCGAGACGTAAAACGGTCAAAGCAAACAAAGATGTTTCTTAGCCAAGTCAACTCTGTAATCACAAAAGCATGCATGCAGTGCATTTCCCCTAGTCAGGGCTCAGGTTGAAGTCGACGGCTGACAGACGATCACAGTATCACACTAAATCCTGCTTGCCTATATCCATGTATACATAAGTGGAATTCCCGTAAGCTGGAGGGAACAGGTTGCTTTGTACCAACTTGCAACCATGACATACAACAATCAAGGCCAGACCAGGCTTGCAGATTCCGCACGAACAAGAAAACACTGTTACTATTCATTTTGCTGTTGATCTCAAGAACTCGGTACTGCAAATTCATGTTTCATTATAAGTTTTACAAGACAAATGATCTTTGTTCTTGACACTCCTAAGCTCTTCCACATGCTCACATTCTGAAGGAAACAATAATCATGATTCAGTGCAGCGTCTTACATGAAGAGACAATCCCATATACTCAATGAGTCAATGGGGAGAGGTAGAGTCCCCTTCACGCCTACCTGATTCTCTGGCTTAAAGCATCTTATTCTCTTTTTATGCACAGTCTACTCTCAGAAACATCCAATGTCTAATGATTAACATTAGAGCAAATGACTTAACCAGGTAAAAATGCCCACAATCTAATAATTGAACTAAACTGACCACACCAATAAAAAGTGAAAAAGTCACAAAAACATCTTTTCAAACTCAAAACTTGACAATGAAAGTGGCCTAAAAGGAATAGTTCACCCTCAAGTCATTCCAGACCTGGATAACTTTCTTTATTCTGCTATATTCTTCTGCGGATATTTTGAAGACTGTTTTTTTTTTCTTTCATTGAAAGTCAGTAGGGTCCAAAACAATATCGGACCCCCATTGTATAAAAACAATCTTCTTTTGTGTTCCACAGCAGAAAGCAAGTCAATACAGATTCGAATCGACATGAGAGTGAATAAAAGAGGACTGAATCAGAATTATAATTTTATTGGGTGAACCATCAATTTAAAACCAAATTAATGTGTCCAAATGAACCTTATAACCGACTGAAACGACAACATGAAAATCTTCACATTCCTGCACACCGAGGAGACATTGGTTAAAAATAGTGACCGAAACAACATTTTTGCTCTGAAGGGGATGTCTGCTGGATGCACTTTTTTCCTTTCCTCCATCCCTTGGGTTTGTGTAAACAACACTCACATTCTGATAGATCAGAAATAAAGCAGTGAATGAGGAAGAACTTCTCTAAACAAAAACAGTAATTGATGGCACGGCCTTCGCCTTCTGCAAACAGATGAGGCGGGTGGTTCAGAAATACACCTGTGGATACCTAACCTAACAAGATGGCAAAAAGCAATACTGCTGGTTTAAGAGACAGACTCAATGTCTCAGGAGAAAGTGGAAGAGAAGAGAGTTGCCATACATTGTTTAAATGCAAACTGAGGTGTTGCTCTGTAATTAGCATGTGTTTACCTGGTAGTTTCCTGTTTTCAAGTGCGTAAAGTTGTGCGTTTTATGATCCTATACAAAATCCCAGATGGCTAAGGAATTGTGTCATGAGTTAAGAGAGTTTTTCCCTTTATAGGGAGGTGAATGTGCATGTTGAGAATGTAAATCAAAGACAGTGGCATACTCAGATAAATGCGTTTGCTCTTAGCGTCACATTCAATTCTTCTACTTCTCAAAAAATAACTAATGATATCTTTCGCAATTGTGTTTTACCTTTTTTGGATTCATTAACTTTGGGTTTAGACAAGATTTGAACATGAGACCAACTAATCTTTCCTTTTATCTTAATGTTGTGTAAACTCAATCTTAGGTGGATGACTGGGGTTCAACTTTGGGAGCAGCATTGGGGGGTGGAACTGTACAAAAACGTACAGCAATCTGTCTCTCTGGACCACTGCCTGACCAGACACAGCCGGTTTGTTCTGAGAGAGCCAGCAGGATTCATCTCATTGTATCAGTGAAGGGGAAATATATATATATATATATATATATATATATATATATATATACACACACACACACACACACACACACACTCAAAAAATAATTGATTGGATGAACATGATTTCATCATGCCACCTAATTCCATAATTCCATACAAACAAACCAAGTTCAATCAGCCAACTCTTATCATATTATTTGAACACAAAATAGATGGATTGGTTAAACATGATATTAACATTTCCATTAAACTCATTTGCATCTTTTTTGCAGATGTTCATTCTTAGTTAATTTAGTGAGATTTTATTTGTTTGCAGCAGCGCATATTACCATCTTAAATGCTAAAATTTACATGCTCCTTCAATCAAAGCAGCAGATATTAAATGAAATAATTTCACAGCCAAACAAAATGCTCCACTCTTCTCCACCATGATAACCGACTGTAATTTAAAGGGTTCTAATAATTCCAATGTAATTGGACATTAAACACAATTACCCACTCTCAAGTCTTCCCCTTTTCTAATTTTCTCAAAAAACAAAAAATATTAAGATTAATATATATAAAATAACACTTAAATTTAACATTCATTCTGTCTTAATTCAACTATTTGCAAAGCATGTTGGGAACTAACAAGCACCGGCCAGTTTAAGTTATTGCAACACAAATCAATCATGTAATCACATGTAATACATATAGTTAAACAGATTGAACACAATCAAGTTCAGTTAGGGCAAAATGGCAGTTGTCCTCGCACTATTCTGTCACCATCTGGATGTAAGAATTTTTTACTTAACATAAATGGTTTGTGTTTAGACAACGCATTATGATTTTATACTGTTAAGTTTAGACATAATTATGTTGACCTTACTAGAAAAAAACATCTAAAAAAACACATAATTATTATAAGTAAACTAAATATAAATATATTATGCAAAGTGTACAACCTTCCTCGTTCATTTTTTTTTTTTTTTTGAGTGAATACACACACAAGAGCCTACAACACAAGCAAAAAGCAGTGCTCTTATTCTTGCACCATGCCAAAACAGCAACTTTTAAAACAGTAGGGCCTTCAGGAGATCAAGAGAAGTACTACCACTTCTCTCACCATAGGGGTCCTGTTTTGAACACTGCTCCTTATAAAGAGACTTCACTTATTATAAACAAAGAAGCACAAGAGTAAAGATCTGAGAGCCCTGGTCCAAGAGAAATTGAAAACTAAACCTTGCTACAAGCCTCTGAATCACTATGCCACCCACTGAAGGCTTATGTTCCAGGTGTATAGTTTCTCCTGAACCTTTGAAGTTGAGGGTCTGTATGATATAGATCAACATTAAGTTGAAAACAGTAGATTCTTGTGGAACATAAATGATGAGAAACATTACACGAGAGATACAGCAGCTGCTCAAAGCCAGATTTTGATGATGTAGGCCAGGGGTTTTCAATCTTAGATGCCATGGACCCCCAAATATTATTATCTTGGTGTGATTTGTTTTTTGTTTTACTCACTACAGCCTATTACTGTGCTGTAAGCATACTGTGGATGTATTAGCCTCTTTATTTAATTTGTTTTAATTCATTAATTTTAATTTAATTAATTAATCAATGTTTTACTTTATTCAAATGTATTTAAATTTGTACAGTTTTTCTTTAGACTTTTCACGGACCCCCATCACTCAATTGCACCCTGGACCCCAATTTGAAAATCCCTGATGTAGGCTACAGCCATACAGCAGATCTCGACTTTAAGTAAAAGATAAGGCACTGCAGGGGAGCTGATGGGAATAGTGACAGGAATTTAACAAATCGTTTATTTTGTCAAATTAGTTTCAATGAATCGGTTCAACAGATTCACCCATTACCATTCCTTTACCAAGACGAAGGCTAATCATATCAATGTCATTGCATATTCCATATCACATAATATTTGCTGCTTATTAAAAACATAGCCTATATTCAACCCAACTATAAAATTATCATACAATCAAGTACTATGCTAGTCATTTTTGTTTTTTTCTTCTATCGACTCGTTTTAGCCGCACTTATTAGCCTCACTCGTTATCCTCGCTTTCGCATAATAAGTAACATTCTCGTTTCACTAAAAATACTTAGTGAACTTTTAGATTCACTATCATGAATTGTATATCAGAACGAAGGGTAGCCTATATATATTCATCAAGTGAGTACTAACTCGACAACTGCTCTGGGCGATTCAATTCGATTAATAAACAAATCGCCCTGCAATTCTCTTTAGTGAACGGGTTCAATTGATTCATAAAAGATCCGACTCAAAAGAATGATTCATTCACGAGTCAAACATCGCTAACATGGAAACATGGACGCAGTTTATGCAGTGCACCTTCAATAACAAATTTTAAACAATGTTAAATGTTATATTTACGCTCTAAAAACATTGGTAAATGCTATGTGTGCAACAACAGGGGCAGTCACGTCAATGCATTATTATGACAAAGTAGAAAGTAAACCGTTTTCTGTAAAACAAACAGTTTAAACTATCTAGCGTCAATGGGTAAACAAACTAGCTATATATATATGTTTTTTTTAACAGTCATTTTACTCACATTTGCTGTTTATTTCCATATCAGAAGAATCAAACAGAACCCCTTGAAGTTTTGGAAACGCACATTTCTGCCCGTGCACCCTTCGATGTTATGAAGGCTACTTTGGTGAAACACACACACACAAACTGCATTGAAAGCTTCTCAATGAAGTTACAGAGACAGACTTCCCTCCATTATCTTGCTGGGTCCTAGTGCTGTCTCAGACCAGGTTTGATGACAGACTGCCCAGCCCACTTTCCTACTGATTCCAGTGCCACTGTCTATGAGTGTCACCCATCAAGCAGTTTTACACAAGAAAACAAACTTTTATTGCAATATAAGATGTACATAGTTTGTTGAAACTGACAGATAAATAAAGTTAGCAAGGTAGCAGTAATTATTTAAAAAAGAATCAAAAATATGGTTATACTCTAGCTCTCTTCCTTTGAAATTAATAAAACACTTCATAACAATCTATTGGGCAAACAGGCTGTAAACACTACACACAAAGGCAGAAAACATGATGGTTTCACCTGCTTGTCAGTGAGGTACAAAACTACCGTCAATATCCCTTGGACCCTTGGCATTAAAGACCCCATTGTTACTGTTAGGTCTTAATCAAGGTTACAGTTTGTTATTTGTCACTTGCTTCAATGGTGCAGTAAAGTGTATTTCCATCAAACAATACATACATGAGTGTGAACATGTTATCCCTGTCATTGGCCATACAATCCATGCTTACTTCCCCTGCATTCATTTTATTACCAAATCAAGTGTCGTATGATTCAAAAAATATAATAAACCCACGTAAAATATCACAGCATATCCTGAATAGGACAGGAGCAATGAAAGTAACTGCCCTAACCTAAACAACAGATCTCTTTTTTAAGAGCAAAAACATTGCACCAAAATCCTTTCCTACTATGTTTTGTCGTTATCAACTGTCTCAAACACAAGCCATATTTATATCTACCATCACAATATGTATGTTTCATCATAATTAGTCAAATTATTCTAAAGTCTTCTTGTGAGAGAGGTGTACATTCAGTATCCGTTACCCCTTGGAAATGACCTGAACAAAGAACAGCACCGTAGTGCTCTATATCATCTGCTAACTTCACAAATAACAGTCAGACTTTGGTATTCATTGTCAAGCAGCTCATCGCTTATTTCAGTCCACCTAAGCTTATGTAGTATTACAGTGAAATAAAAAGAACTGAAAAATATTATTTTATAACCTTTAAAATAAATATTACTTAATTATGTACTTAGTGGATGAAGTCAGATGATTCATCCACTTTCATTATAGCTGTATTAATCATATTTACATTCTGTTCACTCACTTTGCTGGTGCATACATTAATAGAGAACATAAGGCAAAATTCTAATTCCTAATTCCTTATTTTTGTCACTCAGAAACAAAATACCACTTTACACTCAAGTAAAAACCAAAAATGTTCCCACCATTCTGTTTATTTTTTCTAGTCTGTTTTCTGTTTATTTATTCTAGTCTGTCTGATCATTTGTATGCCCCTGTCACAAAGGACAGTTGCACAATTTGTACAGTCCAGGCATGACTGTATGTCTGAGACACAGGATGTGTTTGTTTAGTTAGACTTGAACAGGTATTCTGGTCTCTCTGTCTCTCTCTCTCTCTCTCTCTCTCTCTCTCTCTCTGTGTGTGTGTGTGTGTGTGGCACAAGAACACTAGAACAGCCGGGCTTGTTTCTTCATCTCATTCCTCTTCCACAGTGCCAGACGGTCAAACTCTACCATCGTCATCCCAAACACTTGATAGAATTCCTCAGGGGAAAGATGTCGCTAAAATGAAAAGGAAACTTATCACTCACTATGTATCTAGTCGTCCATGTATTACATTTTTGCAAGCAATCATTAAATATTGTTAAACCTTCACACACACACACACACATCCTTGATTCTTTGATAAACAATTTATTTGAAATAGAAACCTTTTGTAGCATTATAAATACTTTTATAATGACTTTTGATCAATTGAATGCATCCTATAAGTGTAATAATAAAATATGTATATTTATAATTGAATATATTCTAATTATTATATAGCCTGTTGTTATTACAAACAAAATGTATTAGTTTACCTCCAATCTGGCCCGGTCCACATCTTTTGGCACCCTGTTACGCCCCCTAGTGGTCACAATAAGTGCTTCGTATGGGTAGACCTGTAGCGAAAGTTAGCGATGCACTTTTATAATTACCTTTGAAATACAGCATATGCTTTTAAACTCATATGTATTTATATACAAATAAACATCCTAATTTTCTAAGATAATCTATACGATTTCATGATGGAAAGCTAAGGACTGAGCATTGTTCTCAGAGCAGACTGATTGGTGGACCTCCTTTTCCTCTCCTCTCGCTTACATCAGTGAAAGGAAATCACAGAGCCTCTGGCACAGTAGCTGAAACTGAGACAGGAAGCGGCACCAAGCAGAACAATATAGTTCCTGACCAACCAAGAGCAAAGGGGTCAGACAAGCCCCTGCCCTCTCCATGGCCCCTGCAGTCTCCAAGTCACTCAGAGCCGGCTGGGGAATTATACAGTGGCCTTACGACCTGGAAGCACTAATTTCTCCATCCTCCAGTTTCCACATACTTTAACCAGCAGGACGTTGCTTTCACCCATGAGGGTTCATTAGACTGGCTTTCCTCTGGAGTTGACAGTAGGCTAATGTTTCAGAGGTGCCTTTTAGTGTCTCTCCGGGCACTCTTTAACCCTCTGGTAATGTTGAACCATTATTCTTACCTTGTATTCTGTAAAAAACAAACAAACAAACAAAAACTTTTAAAGTCAGACCTAATTTCTGTAAAAAAATAAAATAAAAAATACTCGCAAATATGTCAGCAAAATCATCATTAAAAAAACTCCTTTACTTGCCTCTGATTCCCCAGTCGACTTCACTGCCACTGTCATACTGATAGTAGTCTGCACTCTGTGGCTGGAAAATAAACAAACAAATAGATAAGGATTTAATTGACATCACCAGACCAACTGCTTTTTGCTGCTCTGTCCATTCAGTTACTGAATATTAATATAAATATCATGTTAAAAAATAAACAAGCAACGGACAAAGGATTCAAGTAAAGGCATTTAGTAACAAAAATGGTAACTTACCCTTTGCAATCCATTCCTGCCATATCCTGGCAAAGAGGCTGACTTGGCTATGTAGTCTTCAAATATAATAATAATAATGAATAAAAATAAATCAATAAACGTGAATGTGTAAAACAACCTCGTCCTCAGCATATGAGATAAAATGTAAGCCTGTTAAATTTTGACTGCTTTGTCCAATAGTGCACAGTAGAGGGCGCTAGTAGCCAGGTTAAAATCTGTGTTGCAAATATGTATCAGTTATTTTATGCAGACACTTTTATACCAAGCAAATTAACAATAGAGATATTCTTCCTGGGGTTAAAAGCCGTGGCAGAAAATTATGAGAATTATAAAGCTAGATAGAGATTGAGATATGAGCACCCAGTGTTTTGACTATAGGACCTTTAGGTTCCATAATCTTATGTATATAATAAAACTAAACACCACAACTTTTTGTTAAATTCAAAAGCAGGACATGCTTTAATTTTTAATACAAAACCTTTATATATATTTCAATAGTGATACTGAAAGTCCTCAAGAGTTACTCACCATGCTCCGCTGCAAAGTTTGTTCGAGGAGCTGAGGAGGGAAAAAAAAAAACAATCTCTTCAGTATTTTGATAATCAATTTTCTGTTGATATGAAGTACAAATCACTAATTTTGGCCAAATACAATTGAAGAGTTCAGATGCAAAAGCCTCTAAATGCCATTTGAAAATTTCTTCTAAAATGACCATTTTTATCAAGCTTGTATATTTAAGTTCAGTAATTTCACTTAAATGACAATTAATAGGTAATCTTCATTGCCATTTAAGTGAAATTACTGAACTTAAATATACAAGCTTGATAAAAATGATCATTTTAGAAGAAAATTTCAAATGGCACTTAGAGGCTTTTGCATCTGAACTCTTCAATTACAGTGCACTGTAAGAAACGTCTCCCCTTAAACTATTTAACATGTACATTATAGCGTTGAACAGGTTAAACATGAGGTTATTGATATATTTTGTGTTGTGTTGAGACTGAAACTGAGCTGTCTCTGAGTCCCTTGAGATTTGGGAACACTGAAAGAACCATTGGGAAAATATCAAAACTAAAAACAGAGCAAGCTGCTCAGCAGCCACACAGAAACACGGCACATCGTTGACTCAGGTCAAATGACTGTGAAATAATGATTATGTTAAACCACAACCAACACCATCAGATCCCCTTTTCTATCTGGCTATTATAATTCACGTATAACAACCAAACAACATCTAAAGTTAACAATTTAAGGGTCAAGAGCCCAACTAAAACACACACTGATCTCTATAATGGTGACTTAAAAATCACGGTTTTCTTCTTCAGTGTTTCTGCTTGTTAACATCAGGTGTCTTCAATGATGGCAATAAAAAAAGAGTTCTTAATTCATTTTTGACGTCAGTCTGTTATTCCGATATTTTTGTTTAGAAAAATGTGTAAATTTTACTCATTTTAAATGGTTAACTTTTAATTAATTTGTTTGGTTAATTTGTTTGGTTGGTATTGTTCAATTTAATTAATAATATTGATTGTAATCTGTTGCCTCAATATTATTGATTAGATTTAACAGATTCAGTCGTTTTATTTTTACAGTGTAGGTGTTCGTTACCTTGTCTTAACCTTCCATGACGTCACTAACTGTAATCCAGTCTATTATCTCAAGATGTATAAATTGGATCTACAATGTCACCCCAAAACTTCTCTTTGATTTATTTTTATGTTCTGTACAGTAAATGCCACCCATTTCTATTCATGAATAAAAGACGTGGAACACCAGCACGGGCTGCACCAGGCATTGTGAAGGGTAGCAATGGATATGGGGGAGGGCAGATCCATGTATGGAAAGAGGAGGAAAACAGGGAACTAAAGAGAGGGAGGGGATGAAGGGAAAATTCCAGATGCTTTGTGCACTTCCCCACGAGATACACAGAAATATAATTAAGGAGAGCTGCCTGCTCACATGCACATCAGGAGGGATGGAGAAAGAGGAATAGGCAAGATAGAAAAGAGGTTGGTTGCATTAAGCGAAGATGGAAACAGTTACCAACCCCATTTATCAAATAAACATGGAGAATAGTTCACTATGATGCATGGAAATGTATATATTATTTACTTGCAAGTAAATATTGTGTAAAATCATGTTTGTAAATAATGTCAATTTCATTTTAGCTCGAAATGCACTGACATTAATATTTAGTCTAAATAAATTCACAATAATAAATGAATATTCATTTTGACATTTGCTACAGATTACATTTTCAGTTTCTGTTGATCATTAAGCAGTATTAGATAAATGATTATATAAATGTAAAATCAGCATGTCAAATCAAATCAAATGAAAATGTATTAATAAAGCACAATAAAAACAATTGACCACTGTGCTGTACAAAACCTTGCTAAAAAGACATAGAATTAAATAAAAACAGTTTTGACCGCAATGCAATAAGAAGGAGAAGAGTATCAATTATTTGCACATGCAAATACATATAGAATATTTGCTGATATAAAATTCAATATTGAATAATTACCAATACATTTAAAATCTCTAATATTGGGCAATAACCAATGATAACAGTACATATTGCATCCCTAGTTTCAGCAACTGTGTGTATATACCATTTGCAATTACTATATATATATTAGGGCTGGCAACACATAAAAAATATAAGCACCCCTATCTTATTTAACATGTTATCTTATTTTCATGAGTTCCTTTGCTCATATAATCCTTTAAGCTAATAAGGTTAAGCGTATTTGGCTTGCTGTCCACAGTGGAGGGGCTCGAGAAAGCAAGTTAAACTGGAGTTTAGATATACCCCCCAGTGGGACTACTAATGCTTGGATGATGAGTATGGTAGCAAGATGCCTAAATAATGTCGGTGGAGTTGCGGAGGTAGAGGGATGCCAAAACAGCTGATGCCAGAGTAAGGTGAGAGATCTGATTATATGCTCCGGCAGATAATTGACAGATTAGATGGGTTCACTCCTCCCGAAATTACGTTGTGAACTTCACTAATTTTACCATCAGATTGTAGGGTGCGGTCAGTTTTAATATCATCTGGTTATACAGCGGTATAATGTTTTGAAGAGTCGTTCAGTCTGTATTTTACACAGCGTGATGCGTGAGGGCTCACACTCTTCAGAAACAATCGCAGAATATGACAGAGCTGCCGTTTTTAAATCAAAACACACTGGAATGAATAATTCACTGAAAAAAACAATGGGAGTCTCTTTTCTCTCTGCAATCACTGATATAATCAGTCTGTTTTTTTGGACTGATTGTTTGAATGAATTTGCTTACTGGATGACTGGACTGAAAACTTTCATGGAGTTTAGTGGCTTAAAATGATCTGATTGCAATAATAGAAGCGAAATTGTTAAATCTGATTGCAGACATGCGAATTGCAGGCAAAATATTTAAACTGTTTAAATAGAAAATCTAGATCATCTAACTGCGTTACGTAAATTATGTTTACGTGGGGTGGTGATGGCGCAGTGGATAAGACACATGTACAGTATTTGGTGTGAGAGACCCAGGTTCGAATCCACTGTGAGACACCAATGTGTCCCTGAGCAAGACACTTAACCCCTAGTTGCTCCAGGGGCGTGTGACCTCTGACATATATAACAATTGCAAGTCGCTTTGGATAAAAGTGTCAGCTAAATGAATAAATGTTAAAAATGCAATTTCACACACTTCAGTAATTTATTTGTGCTAAATTAAATCAACGCGTTAAGGATTTTAAATGAATCGCATAATGTTGTCAGCCCTAAAACAGGTTGTGAGGTATAGAAAGGTCACAGTGAGACTAAGAAAGAACAACTGTAGTGTTGTAATAGTTGTTGTTTGCTGCGTCTGCAACTATTCCTGAAAACCCTCAGAATTCCCCTCCCAGCATCGCAGGCCTGTATCAGCATACGCTGGCTGTCACTGTTGACTCAAGCGTACCTTCACTGTAAAGCGTTCCAGAGCTCCACTGCTTTAATTAGATGGCTCAGTGCCACGACTTCATTGACCACTATGCTAAATAATGACAGCCATACTGAAGGCAAGCAAAGCAACTCCCATTCTGCATGCAGTCTAAAGCACACCGCACCTGTTGCTGTCATGCATTTTCCCCAGAGCAGAATGTGGGAAGGGAAAAGGTTATCTTAAACATACACAAACGGTAGGTTTGGCTTTGAAGGATCAAACATAGTGACCAATATGATATGCCACACTTTCTGATGACACTACTGCAACCCCCTCCGAGTCCGAACACACCTCTCTATAATCTGTGATTTGTAAAGCATCTCTAGTGGAGCACTTACAGCCGTTAACTGTGTTGTTGTGGCCCATGCTGTGCAACATCTCCCTGCTCCCACTGCGGGAGTTCCGTGCACTGCCCCAGGGGTCGTTGTCATAGGAACCGGAGCGGGCTTTCATCTCCTCCTTCAGGATCATCCTTCCGATTCCACCCTGAATCTGAGAGAGAGAGAGAGAGAGAGAGAGAGGAAGAAGGAAACAAAAGAAATAATGAGTGAGCATCCTGTGATAGTAAGAGATCAGATGCTTATTGGCTGCACTTCAAAAATGGTTAAAGGTGCAGTAAGCGCTTTCTGAAGAACACTGTTGATATTTGAACTTGACATAAACACGCTATGGGTTCCTCACAGGGAACCACTATCAGCCGGTATGGATGAATAAGCGGTGGATCAGCAAACAACAGCAAACTTCAGTTCTGTGAAGAAAAAACAATGTTACCAATGTATCAAACTGTTTTCAGGCCTTCCCACTCTCTGTAATTTCCAGTGCTGGAAAGCTTCTCCAAAATGAATGTGGGTCCTGGTTCTTGACTGATTGTAACCCTTCTTCTTCCAATTAAATTCCTCTGACCTTTTCCTCTGTGGTAATATCTCAGCCATCTCTTATTCTACAGTCTTTCTACAAATGTCTCGCTTGATCACTCTCTCCTCCCCCCATCATGACCGTAATGTTAAATGTTTTTTTAAATTTTCAACAGCGATTATCAGACATCTCATACTGCACCTTTAAATGAATCTCTGAGTGCTTTGGTGGCTTACTCTTTGAAGGCCATGACTCCAGCCATCCTCTTCTCCACCTGATGAGTACCTTCTACGAGGAGCACGTAACGCTGAGAAAGTGAGAGTGAGAAAGAGAAAATTAAGATGAAGCATAAAACAGAATAGTTTAAACATCTAAAGGGAGTCACACAGCATATTATTGACTGATAGCAAAAATATGCTATATGTAAAAATATATATGTCATCTTTCATGAAATGTTAACCTTGTATCCTTCTAATCTTTTATTTTTCTTTTATTTTTAGTCATTTATTTTTGCCTCAACGTTAGTATGGGATTCCAACACACAAAAAAAGAAAAAGGTGAAAAATTAAGCCACATGTGATCATTTGGTCAAAAACATTGAAAATTCGTATATTCACGATTGGGATTATAACACAGCTAATAATAATACAGCCCTCAAGTGTTTTATATTGTCCCAAATTGATAGCGTAATGCAATTTGTGCAAAAATAAATCTAGAACAAAAATAGAGAACTCACAAAAGCAAAAGACACATTTTGACACATATTTTCCTGGTTAATATCAATCTCTATAAGCATTTTACAATATCTCACACATTTTATGACTGCTTCTGTATTATTTTGTATTTAGTTAACAAACACTAGTATACAGTAGATTTTATTTTTTACTATGTGAGCGGCTAGATTTTAGAAAATGGCAAATGTAAATTCATACATATACAAAAAGAAAAACTATTTAAAGCACAATAAATGGTAACAAATGTTGCTACTTTTAAATTGCTTATTGTATAAAATAACTGGAAAAAAATATTTTGTTTTATTTGTTTAGATATTCTTCACAAAGTCTAGTTTCCTAAACTGTGCAATAAATAATGCATTATTCAGTAAAAAAGGAGTAGAAAAGATCTCCTAAAATACTGTGTTAACTACTATGTACTAAAACTTAAATTAATAATTCGATACAATGCACTTATTGACTACATGCATGTTTTACATTGCACTTATATATTTTTTTAATTAAACACCTGCATTTAATTACAACTGTAATTGCACCTTTGAGCCTTCCTTTATCCATTAATCCACCCTTAAACCTAACCATACCACCAAACCTGTCCTAACCTACCCCATATCCTACCTCAGTGATTTGCAATTCAATATGACCACAAAAAGTACATTGTACCCATTTTTATGTATTTTATGTAAGTACATAGTAGTTCAGGACACCTAATATAGTGTGACAGAAAGATTTTTAACATTCATTTTCTACAATGTGCTTTATGGCTATCAGGGACTATAGGATCTTTACTGACATTCCTGTCTGTGGAATAATGTAGCATGATTGCGGCTACAAACTGGAAAGCGCTGTGATGCCAGTGAACGGAACGCATAGGACATTATGAATATATTTGTCACCTACATTTCGGAGAGCTGGTGTAATGGTAGTAATCAGACTCTGAGTGCTGGTAGTGTTCAGGTGAGTAGGCTGATGAGAACTTGGAGGATTGGAGAATGTCTTCACTGGTCTTGCTCTTAGTTGCTGGATTGCATTGATTGTCTGTGGGAAAGAGTATGTCAGGATCACAACTTTGGAAAAGCCTGTGATGTAACAGCATATAGCAGTACAATCAGGCCCACTTTAAACCTAACATTAGTATGTGTTTTCAATGATCACAAAATCCACATAAAGAAAAAAACAGGTGTAAGAGCATCCAAGATGCTTTGTGATCATGAAAATGACCTACTTTTGTCAGGTCCTGCAATCGATCACTTGATTTAAAGACCAATATTTACTGTAATTAATCACTGAACTGCATTTGGAATCTCATAAAATGCGTATTTTCATGTGGCGATTTAAAACTTTGTTTTAGTTAAATGTATTTTCTTCACTTCTAATCCATCCTTTACTAGTGAATTGTTTCTAATAGGCAAACACACAGTAGACCAGATACCTTATTTTCCATCCAAAAATAGCTAAATTATTACTCTATTGCGTGTTATTTTTGCCAAAAAAACATAAAATTGTATTTTGAATTATCCCTCAATGTTTTAAACATTAAGCAACATTTTCCATTTTGTGCAGGATATTATATTATAGTACATTTACATTTATTCATTTAGCTGACGCTTTTATCCAAAGCGACTTGCAATTGCATTATATGTCTGAGGTCGCACACCTCTGGAGCAACTAGGGGTTAAGTGTCTTTCTCAGTGGATTCGAACCTGGGTCTCTCACACCAAAGACATGTGTCTTATCCACTGCACATCACCAAATATATATATGAAATATATATATGAAACATGTTAATGCTAGGTGTTAAGGTGGGCTCAGAAAGAAAGAAAGAAAGAAAGAAAGAAAGAAAGAAAGAAAGAAAGAAAGAAAGAAAGAAAGAAAGAAAGAAAGAAAGAAAGAAAGAAAGAAAGAAAGAAAGAAAGAAAGAAAGAAAGAAAGAAAGAAAGAAAGAAAGAAAGAAAGAAAGAAAGAAAGAAAGAAAGAAAGAAAGAAAGAAAGAAAGAAAGAAGCTACAACATTCACAGATAACAGCTGATGGAAACACAATCCACAACACTCAAAGTAAAGCATCTGCATTCAGAAACATTTGATGTTAAATAAGCACACACAAAAAACACTTTAAAACTACTCATGTGAGAGTCTTGTATTATCAAAAACTACACATATATTGATATATTGCCTTATACATATAAAGCAAAACCAGTCCGAAACAGCACTGAACTCCCAACTATATAAAACACAAACATAAGAAGATTCAACACAAATACAAAAGCACAGGCCTCGCACAATATTACCAATCCTGAATGGAAAACACAGAATGCAACTAGAGAACGAATAAGCACATAATCAAAAACGCAGACAGACAGATGTGCACAGGGAGATAATACTTACAGAGTGAATGGTGAACGAGGAAAGTAGAGGTGGAGGGAATCGTATTTAAGGTGGTAAAGGGAAGAAAAAGAAAAAAAAACAAGGGAAAAAAGAATAAGGGAGGAAATATTTGCGTCCCAAAGATTCTTCAGTGAGAATTTAAGTTTGGTACCCATATGGCAGAGACTCAAATGATCTGCATGACAACAGTACACCTCTCTTCTGCACAAACACAGCTAGACATCTACAACAATAAAACACTTCCACTTAAAGATGCAGATCCACCATATGGGTAGCAAATCAGTCCTGTGTTCGTTACAGGCTTGTGATACAAGGATAAACACAAATATACACTTAACACACTGAGCCATCAAGCTGTCAGAGATGGTTCTGACCTTTCTTAGAGAAAACTTGATAGACTGTGCAATCTGAGCTGGCCAGTAAATACATCTACAGTATTAGTGCAGCTCTGTGCAAAGCTCTGAAACAAATCCATCTCCCTTACGCACTCTAGATCTCTGTGGTTGTATATTGTGATAATTGGCCTACACAGAAGTATTCGAACGGCATCATTCACAAAGTTCTATACATCCCCTGGCCCTTGTGTGTTTGTCTTTTAAACCGTTTAGCTAATTTGATGCTGTCTGGAACAATGCCTAGTGCGCACCGCTCGATATAATTTCCTAGGCTTAAATTTATTCCAGAAATTTCACTGATTTCACCAAAAAAAAAAAAAAAAACCTAAACTGTTGAGCCCAGATAAAATCCTTAATATTGATCACTGTATTATCCATGATAATTGAATTAGATTAATCATAAAAAAGAATCATAATTTATAATTTGGAATATTGCACAAGCCTGTAATGCACATAAATACTGAATATACACATACAAATACACACACAGAGACATGCAGTAAAGGGAAAGATGTACTATTACTTTTGTTTAGTTAAAGGGGTTTGAGTTCATGACATTTTGAGGAGAAACTAACCAATATGCTTGACAAAAAGGCGTGAGATTGTAAATTTATGAATTAAAAGACAGAGATATGCACATAAACAACCAACTTTTAAAGGATTTGGCACCAGATGTAGTCTATTAGACTGCCAAGTCCCTACAACGTTCAATGTGCTGTCAACTGGAAGAGAAACAATATGGCTGCCACCTGAATTCTGTGAATTAGCAGAGTAGGTAATGTTTAGACATTTATACTTGCTCATTTCATGCTTAAACAGGTTTGCTTTCCTAACAGCGGTTTCTCAACAGGGTTAAGCTCAACTTAGCATTCAGTGGGGCTTCTCTGTGGCATCTAATGCGGCCACTTCCCAGTTGATCTAAAGCAGAGGGGGGACATGGCAAGCTTTAATCATGCCTCAGCAAGCCTCATCCTTTTTTCATCACCCCCCATGTGGAAGGAAGGATGCGCTCGAGTCAGTTTTACGTTCTTCTGGCAAAGCGGATGCACTCTAATAATTGAGCAGAGGAGACAACTTATCTTGTTCCACCTGACATACAGTTCCAGGGGGAAAAAAAGTATGTGAATCCTTAGCCCCTTTCACACATAGATTCCGGAAAATACACGGATAATGTGACCCGGCATTTGTCCCGGGATTGTTTGATTTCGGTTCATTCACACTGCCAGTGATCTGTGAGTGCGTTCACACACAACCCGGAAAGATCCCGGAAAGACACATGACGTCACGGTAAGGGGTGTAATGTACGCGTCGAAAACATGTGCACGCACATACCGTTCCACAAAGCTGGTGAACGATCTCAGCTTCAGCGCGGATAGTCAGAAGCTCCTGGTCTCCTAGTCATTCCAGTTTGCAAACATTTGTTCGTCCTTTCTTTGTTAATGACGAACACAAACTCTCTTCTAAGAGCAACAGAGTCACGCGATGGCACGAGCGTCATCACCATGACACACCCCTTACGGCATTGGTCCTGGCTTTTGTTCACACAGCGCGCGTTCCGGGACTGATTCCGGCAATGTTACAAGGTCCCCAACCAGGCATCGATGCCGGTATCGGGTCGTGTTTGCGTTCACACAGAAGGCGTTCTGGCAATTTCCCGGGATCAACGCGCTGTGTGAAAGGGGCTCTTTTGAGTTACATGGATATCTGTATATTGCTCATAAAATTTTATCTGATCCACAAATAAGTCACAACAGTAGAGAAACACAGTCAGCTTAAACAAAAAGAAGCAGGTCTGATCTGCAATTATAGAAAACGGATATTTTGACAGATATTATTGCTGCAGCTTTTTATATATAAGTGCTCACATACTTTTCCCATTGCTCTGATTCAATGGAGACTGTGTTTGTGGATTATTTGTTTAAGCAGATTGTATTCATATATTGTTATGATTTGGATGCAGATCAGAACAATTTCAAAGACCAATTTATCCACAAACCTAGTTTAATCCAAAATGTTCACATACTGTTTCTTGCAACTGTATTAGGCAGCTTCTAAAACATGTACCATGGTATACACTTAGTTTGTGCCCGCCAAATCCTATATGAGTGCTTTTTCTCCCATGTTTGCAAACTACTTTTATTAAAGGCTTTTTTCTTTGTGAGAGAGTGCTGGAGGAGAGCTATGGAGGACACTAACACTAATCAGACACATCTTTCCCATGAGCCCACACTGCCTCAGGACTATGCATGAGGGAAAACAGGCCGGGGCAGGCCGAGCACACTATACCATGTCTCTTATAGATGGGAGGCTTCCTGTAGATGTTGGGATCCCCTGTGGCTGAGAAGAAAGGAAGATATTAGAAATAAATGGAGGAGAAGTAAGTAACAGGCAGAAGACAACAAAGTAAACTAGGCAGGAAATGTTTTTTTCTACTTCCTCTTCACGCTTCCTGGGACCTTTAGGGTAAGGTGAAGGAGAGTGGAATGGTTGAGGAGAACACAAAAAAGGTACAAAAATGGAGTAGCCATACTATAGATGTATAGTATAGATAGATTCAAAAAGTTACAGAGACTTTGATCCATTAATGAGATTTTAATTTATATTCAAATATACTGCTGGATGAATATGAAAGTGATGAGAGCAGCCAATGAGGTGAATGTTGAGGCCTGGCCTACCTGGCACATGGAAATGCTTGGGAGCTTGTATTGTGGTGGGAGTGCTGGACCGGGCATCTAGCTGACTGTAATAGGGTGAACTTCTGCCACTCTCAGTGCCTGCAGCAAGCCCCAAGCCAATGACAGTAACAGAACCAGAGCATGAGTGCACACTTCCTGTGCGCCCTAACCACACACACATACACACTCAATCATCAGATCAATGATCCAAGATTAGCCAGGCAGGGACAGTATGCATTTCAAAACAGAGAAAAAGACATACTGTGCCAGACAGACGGGTGCATAGGATGTAGGTGGAATGGTGGGACACGCCCCCTAATAACAGTCAAAAATGTCACCCGCAAAAAGCCAATATAGCTTTGAGTTAAAAGTCAAGAGTGTATTTTATGTACTGCTGTGAGCTTGGCAGAAGGAACTCACCGTATCTGTAGTAGTGCTGTGGAGAGCGAGGCATGATGGGAGACATGCCCTGCCTGCTGTAGGTGGGGGAGTCTATGTACCCTGGACTGGAGGATCTTCTCAGCCTCATGTCCATACCATCATACATGTCCTGTTCATATAAGATGTCATTATTTATAACTCTGATTGTGAGAACCACTCAGTTTCATTTGCTCAGTGATCGATATTAAAATCAACTTTCATACTTCCAGTAGGACTGTAAATATAACACACTTAACACACTTATGTGCTAAATCTACATCCAACAGATGAATAATTTGGTTGCAAAACATATTACTGTTGACCGAGGGTCAGTGATCGGCTTATGTTCAATGAAATGGAAAT
Organism: Pimephales promelas; assembly: GCF_988280905.1. Classification (NCBI taxonomy): domain Eukaryota; kingdom Metazoa; phylum Chordata; class Actinopteri; order Cypriniformes; family Leuciscidae; genus Pimephales; species Pimephales promelas. The sequence continues at coordinate 23,804,762 of NC_142777.1, forward strand.
AAACAATACAGTGGCAAGGAAAAATGACCAGTAAATTTGAGTAAAAAACTTCTACCTGAGAATAAGGGGAGAGTGTGCCCAAAGACTGTGAAGACAAAAAAAGAAGGGGGTGAGTAAGAATAACAGTAAATCAGAGATAAACCTTCGGTCTCTTCCTCCATGACATCTGATGCGTGAGGGAAGTGAGAAGAACAAGAGGACGGAGGTGAAGGAGTCACTGTGGTCTGAACAATCTACTTTGTATTTCCTGTAGAACTCAACATTTACTCAGCAAGCAAGAATTGAATAGATAGTTCACCCAGAAATAAAGATCCTGTCATCATTTGCTCATGTCTTAACCATTTTTTTTCTATATACAAGAAACAAATGTATTAGGTAGCTTCTGGTCACTATCCAATTCCATGTAGAGGAAAGAACAGCATTGACAATTTACATTCTGTTTAACATCTCCTTTTGCATCTCCTAAACAGGTTTGAAACAACGTGAGGGTTATTGAATGATAGAACTGTCATTTTTGGATGAACTATCCCTTTAAGCAACCACATAAATCGCTAGAATTTTTCAGAGAGATTTCCAAAAAGCAAACTAAAGCAAGAAGGCTGAACCAAAAGCACTCATATTCACTATTAATAGTGGGAGAACGCACAAACATACTGTAGTTATAGCAAAGAAAAGCATACAGCCAGCCAACGGAAGCGACATAGCTGAAAAACTTAAAGCAAAGCTATGCTAAGCTCAACTAGGACCAGGCCAGTAGACTCGGTGACAGGGGGAGACATGCTAAACGTAGACTCAGAGTGGCTCTAGAGGTCCTGTAGGGCAGTACCTCCCCATAGCTGAGACGCTCTAGCCTGTCATCGGAGCAGTATCTGTGACTGGGCTCATACTCATAGGACCAGAAGTCTGGCCTCTGCACTTCATAAATGGCTTTAACCTTAGGCAGCGCTGCCAAGTCTTTGTAATCAAGGATCTCGTTCTCCATTTTTGCCTAAGGAGAGGGACAAAGGACAGATACACACACTCGCACGTCAAACACAATAAGCAGGCCTGCAAAAAAACAGCAATCATGACAGGCGACGACAACATCAACAACACAATTAAGTGTGGGAATGAGCCTGCAGCACAGTTTGCACATTTACTGTACAAAACCACTTTAAAGCAAGTGCTGTTAGGATACAATTGAGCTCATGACTGAAATTGTAATATAGCACATAAATGCTACAAAAATGTTATGATGCTTATTATATTGTCTCTAAGGTGTTTTTGAGCAAGTAGAAATTTAGACATGAAATTAAAATGTACCTTATCTATTGTCTAAATGCACGTTAACAAACCTTTAACATACTGTATTGTACTTATTTACCCTCATGTTTTATTATTATTATTTTTTTATTCGACATACAATGGATACAATGGAAATCAATGGGGTCCAAAGGTGTTTGGAGAAAATAGTTCAACTTTTAAACATTTTATTCTGTATTAAATAAACAAAGTCATTTAGGTTTGGAACAACATGAGGTTGAGTAAATGGTGACACATTTTCATATTTGGGTGAACTATAAATTTGGAATGAAGCTTACTTTATTTACCTCCAATCCCAGATAGTGTTTTAAGGTAATCTTATGTCATTCTCATGCTTGACCTTAAGCAGAATATGGACCTGCAGGGCTTGACAGCACATATGCTTACACTGCATTACGCATACACCAATCACACACAGAACAAAGGTTTCACACACGGGCCAGCCTTCACTTCCGCATGTGATGTCAATGACCACACCACTGCAGAACCCACACATAAACTTAAGCACAAGAGTCATCCATCATGGGGTGGTCAATAATACTTACATTTGTGTATTTGACAGATGCTTTAGCTTTATCCAAAGCAACCTTTAGTGTTATACAGTTTATAAGTACATGCATTTTCTGTAAATTAAACCTATAACTTTTGTGTTCAAAGTTGATCTACTGGTTGAGCAACCACATTAATCTTCATGGCACTTTACACTACCGTTCAATCATTTGGGTTTGGTAAGAATTTTTAAATGTTATTTATTTGATCAAAAATATAGGACACATACTAATATTGTGAAATATCATTTACAATTTAAAATAAATATTTTCTATGGGAGTATATTTATCATTTTATTATCCATGTATGTGGTTACAGTCAAATCATACAGTATAAAACAGTGAAATCATCCTCGAACTCTTTCTGTCTTGCCTGCATTTGAGACAGTGATGCGTGAGTTCCACTGAAAGCCTTCTTTCCTATTGGTTGTCACTTACGAAAATCGCTTCTCATTTGCATAAAGTTAAAATTTCTCAACTTTTGTCGCTTGTCTCCTGTCGCTTGATTGAAATGAATGGGATCATGTCGCTTTATGTTTGTACTTCACGGTTGTCTATGACAACTATGGACAACAAATCCACCGTACCGTAATCTGTCAAGGACTATCTTTGGTAGCCAAAAAGGGATAAAAAAAAAAAATGCGGCACACGCAAGGACGGGCATTAAACTTTAACATTAAACTTTAATGTCAAGTAGGGGGCCACAAAATATCACCCGTGAGTTTGAGACCACTGGTGTAGAGGGTTCAAGGTTAAAAAAAATAAATAAAATTAAATATGTAATTTTGGTGATCAAAGATGAGTTTTAAGGGATAAAATTATTGACCTCAGGGGAACTTTTAAAAATAGATTTTTTTTTTTTTTTTTTTTTAAACTGTGATATATATTTTTTTTGTCCAGGATTGAATTAAAATTTCAAAAGGACAGTTGAAATAGAAATCATTTGCAAAATTACAAATGTCTTTAATGTCACTTTTGAGTGATTGAATGTTTGATGAATAAAAGTATTAAGTTCCTTAAAAATATACATATATCTTACTGACCCCAAACTTTTGAATGGTAATGTATGGTTGGCAAACATCAGTGTAACATTAAAAGAATAGTTCACTCAAAAACGGATGTTCTGTCATAATTTATATAATCAATTTTGATCCGTTTCTCATATAAAGCTATAGTACAGCTTCAGAAGTTTTGGAATATAGGTCACGGTTTTAATGACTGTGTTTTTGCATTCTATTTGAAGCCTGAAAGAAACCCCATAAAATGACTAACTGCATTTTGCCAAATTTCCACAGAAGAAAATGCACTCATACTGATTTGGGTCAACATAAGGGTGAGTAAATGATGACAGAATTACATTTTTGGGTGAACTGTACCTTTAACTTAACATTAACGTGTACACATTATGCCAAAAAATTGTATTGACAGCACTAGCACCATCATTTAGTTGACATTTAGATAGATGGACAGTGATTGGGTACTTACACATATGACTCTGCTGGGTGAATTAATGCTGGAGCCTGGAGGAGAGATGGAGGTTTCTGATGTGCGTCTGAGCTGTAAAATAAAATAAGGAAGAAATCAGCAGAAATTTGAAATTCAGTCTGTATTTGTTAAAAGAAGGGGGAAAACTCACTCTCAGTTTCCTCTCTGCTCGAGATGACTGTTTACACACAGGATGCCACACTTCTGAACCTGAGACACAGAATCAAACAAATAAGAAAAGAACATTAGCTAGAGTACAGAAAAAAACTCATGCTCATTTAAGACACCTTAAGATGACTTTATTAAAGAAAAAAAAAAGTTTCATAAGATTTAACCATGCGGATTTCAGTTGAATGTACACTACAGTTCAAAAGTTTGGGGTCCATTTTTATATTCAGGAAGGATGCAATTAATTAATCAAAACATGACAGTAAAGACTTTACATTGTAGCAAAACATTTCAACTTCAAATAAATTCTGCTCTTTTGAACATTTTATTAATCAAATAACCCTGAAAAAGGTACCACTGTTTCCACCAAACAACAACTGTGTAGGATTGGAGGGCAAACCAAACACAAATGAATCTTTCATGTGACTCATTCAAACACACAGATCCACACAGAACTCAACACTCTGAACCATAAACGATCCCGGCTCCAGCTAATCTATACTAGCCAACAAACCCCACAGAAAGAACTTTATGGTCTTGCAGGCTCCAAAGAGATGAGCCCAACTGGAAAAAGTCATGTCATATAAGTCATGTAAATGTTATAACTATTAGACGTGTGAATGAAAATGTATCTTGTCTCCAATCATATATATATTTAATTGTGTGCTTAAAAAAAAAAAAACTAGGCACTGAAGAAAAGATCTGTAGTGTATGCAAAACGAGATTTTTAATCTGCCTAAGACCTGCCAGCCAATCACATCACTCCTGACCTCACAGGTGAGATTTGGAAGCATATGGAAAACTCAAGCTAAGGCAAATACATTTAATGTAATTACAGGAGAATAAAGGCCATTCATTCAAATGTGGCATTTCAATTTCAGATTGATGGGTTTTTTAATCCGATGCTCTGTCTCTGTCTAGCTCATTCTCTCCAGTTTTCATTCACTACATATCTCTCTCTCTTTTTGCATGATAAAGTAATGCGTTGATGCCTGGATCTGCTGACTTTTAAATACATTTACCTCGAGGCGTGTTCGCTAGCCTGTAACACTCTTACACATTTCAGCGCTGAATGTGAAACAGAACAGACAAACTGTGTAGAAAGACCTGCGGCCCATTCTAATGCCCACCAGCCACTAGCACAAGAAGTCATATGAGCGATCACACAGGAAAATCTACTGAATGGGGCATTAAGATCAACATGAGCCTCTGTGACTCTTTGAGGAGTAACATCAGTTTCTTTATTAAGGTCTTGCCAATACAGCCATTATCTGCCACATGAATCTTGCATAAGCTCATGATGTTCTGGAAATGCAGATAAATATGACAGATTGTCACGTAATGTTCTAAAAGAGCTCTTTTATTAGACCTTATCTGTTCTGTCACAAGGATGAACTACTAACCTACAGGAAAGACAGATCTCAAATGAGATATTATTAATAAACAAAAACACAATTAAATGAAGGTTTAAAAAGGTTTAAATTTTAAACCTTTTAATACACGTTTCCTGTAGTGTTTTAGATGAAGTCTCTCAAAATGTCAGTCACAACAATTGGCAAGGTCTGCAGTAAAAAGTAAAGAAAAACTTCTAAACTCACATTAATGTCATAGCTGTATTCTCTTACTTTACTGTATAATGCCAGCTTTTCACTTTCTTTGTTGACTTGTCTGGAAGATCTTTCTCACCAATTAAAATCCCACAAGCACATGAGACATTTGAGAGTTCTTATGTCATTGCATAAGAAGTGCCATTATTCGGACACTTTCTACATTGCAATTATACACATAATCACATTCCATCTTGATGTTATCTTATTTCATAAGGTTTTAAATGTTGATTTTGTCTTTACTTAATATGTTTATTAAAAGATCAAGTAAATTTTGTTTCAACATTTTGGCAACTGCATTTTCATTTGAAGTTCATAGAAAATGCTATACAATATTTAGTTTGACCACGTGTGGTTGACAATCAGCATTTTCTGAAAGTTAAGCAACTTTCACTGGCCATTTGTTCAATTAAAATAAGTCCTTATTTAGAAGAGTTTCAAGTTTCAAGCCCCGTTTTGCACCCTATTCATGGAAAGTGCCAGCTGTTGGCTTTTATAACCTCTCCTCACCTGTGAGATACATCTCCTCTCCTTCTGTAAACATCATCTGACACCGGGCACAGCGAGCACAAGTGGGGTGGTAGTGCTTCCCACCAGCCTGGACAGAGAAAGAAAGTGACAAAATGTCAGAGGATAGAGGATTTTAAAACAACACGTACAAGCACATAAAAGCTCCACCTAAGGAACCCATTATCGTGAGCGCTATAAACACATGCTTGTCTCAACAGTGACTCTTAAATGCATTTACTATATAACACATTACGCAACAAAACACTCCTTTATTGCTGTTTTAATACTGTTCAAGACTCATTTAAGCTCCACAGATGTTTAATGACTCTCTTGCTCACCATACACACTTTTAAAGCTTACAGAGATCCTTCAGTGCCAAAAATCAGTAATTGAGAGAACTGTTCCTCTGGGACATTTAAAACAAAGAAGTGTTTGTTGATGGAACTGAAGAGAAAGAACTATTTTTTATATACTTTTACAATGTTTCTTTAGAGTTAGTTAAAGGGAACAAAATAAGATTAAGATAATGCCTCCAAAGTCAAGTCAAGTTACCTTTATTTACAGTATATAGCTTTTTACAATACAGATTGTTTTAAAGCAGCTTCACAGTGAAAACAGGAATATTATGCAACAAAGTTTGTTTCGAATGTACATCAAATCTAAAAGGAATTATTTATGTATAATGATTATAGTTATATAGGCGTAAGTTCCAGTCACTGAATCTGATTGGTCGAGCAGCGTTCAATGTATGTAAAGTTTGCATTTATAAACTTTCGTCTGAAGAAAGGAAGACATGGACATCTTGGATGACATGGGGGTGAGTAAATTATCAGCAAAAGTTTTTTTTTTTTTTTTTTTTTTTTTAAAGTGAACTACTCCTTTAAGTAAAATGATTTGTTCAAAAACATGCACATAATGCATCTAAAATGCAAGTAGTCTTTAGGCTAGTATGACAGTTGCTATTTATATAAAAATATTGCAAATACACCAAATGTTGTCTCACTGGGAAGTCCAGAGAAAAAAAGGGGTGTATTGGAGAGGACGCACAGAGCAGGTGGCAAGAGAAGGCCAGTTTATGAGTTGGAGACATAGTGTATGCTGTCATTTCTCCAGGAATCAGCAAGCTGTCAGTTTCTAAGTTCTCTGAGGCATGTGATATCACTAGGTGTCTCCCAGGGGGAATGAGTGCAAATCAAACAGGCAGATAAAGATAAATCAGCTTGCGTCCAACTGGCTATAAATAACCTGACTTGAGCTCTCGCTGGAGCACGGAGCACTTCACACCAGCCACTCTGACTGGGATCAGAGCAAAGAGAGCGACAGGAATGAGTTAGTTTGTGTGAGTACACAATCTCACACAAATTATTTTCAAAAGTGTGTGTATTAGCATTAAGCTTTGTCAGCTTTGGAACTCTCTGCTGGAAAATTATTTACTTTCTTATTTGTATGTAAACTACCTCATCAAATTTCTCTTCCCCTGTGACTCATTACTCAAAGTCTCTCTCTCCCACGCTCTCTGTCTCCCTTTCCAACTCCATGACTCTACGACCCAGTTCCGAAGTGTCACAGAAAATAGCAAATCAACAAAATATAGGGTCCCAGGTGTACCTGCCAACAGAATCATCCTTGTTTATGAAGCATCAAAGAACAGCAATATTAGTCCATTCCTCTGAAGGACGAGCCACCGGGGAGGTAAACTGGCTCTTCATAAGCTCTATATGATTTATTCTCACAGTAACTAATCTGTCTGTCTGTCTGTCTATCTAATATATCTATCTAATAAGCAGTGCTTGTCCATTAAAAAAAATAAATAAAATTGCTCAGAATTTGCGAATTTGATTTCAACCATGTTGCTAAAGAGTCAATGAGGTTGCTAAGGTGTTGTGAGTGGTTGCTAGGGTGTTGGAATACACCATGTTAGGAGGGAGAAACTGTATGTTTTGATTATAGCATCAAGTCCATAGCTCAAACGATAAGCTACTATATGGTAGTAGGTGTGCATAACTTTTAGAAAGAAGCTATAAATAACAGAAACAATAAGAGTGATGATTGCCTCACTTTTTTATTCTCTCACAGCCTTCTCTACTCGTCCCTCCAAGGTGTATTCTTTGCCTTCTGTTAACCTTAAATGTTGAAAGTGTTTTGAGAGAAAAATATGTATGTCTAAGGTAAGAGTGCTTCAAATGGTGGTTTTATTCCCTGTCTGTCTGGGCTTCTTTATCCATCTCCTCATATTTAGCCATTGATCTTTTTATAACGGAGGCTTCTTGCCAGGCCCACTTGATGGATCACTTCATGTTCAGTTCAGGTATAACAAACGCAATCGCTGTCTATTCAGCAGAGTTAAAAACAAAAACAATCAAAAGACAAGTTGCTCATCACAAAGAACCACTAGATGTGTGTATAATGAGTCAATCGCTCAGGTCCAGTGTTTCTACAGGATTTCCACAAAGGCATTACAGGTGTGTGTGTGGACATGAATGAAACTTTCATGACATTTCTAATACTATTTTTTTTATGTTTTAGAGAGAGGTCTTTTATGCTAATGAAGGCTGCATATATTAAGTACAGTAGAAACAGTAATATTGGTAAATAATATTACAATTTAAAATGACCATTTTCTAATTTAATATACTGCAATATATATAAATCATTCCTGTAATAAAGCAGCAGCCTTTTCTCAGGATACTTTGAAGAAAAGAAAATTCAAAAGAAGAGAATTTATTTGAAATAGAAATCTTTTGTTGCATTATAAATGTCTATATACTGTAATTTTTGATCAATTTAATGTGTCCATGTTGAATAAAATGATTAACCCCAGACTTTTGAATGGCAGTGTAATGTTATGGAGTGTAATGTCACAGAGTCTACGTTGGGGGGTCTGTTGGAAAATGGTCTAATGGGTGGATGTAAGTAGGCAGGATGTAGACTCACCTCCAGCACACGTCCACTGATGTATCTGTTGCATGTTTCACACTTTATCCCAAACTGGGCATGGTAGTCTGACTCACAGTAAGGAATACCGTCTCTGTATGCAAAATAAGACTCACATGAATTAACACATTCTTATACGGTTACCAAAAATAAAACACAGGAGTGTAGGTCATCTTTCTTGAGCACCTCAAAATCAGAGTGACACAAAAGTTCCTAACAGGAGCAGCTGCTTATCAAGAAATCAAGTATGTACAGTATACATCCACATTACTTTTAAAAAGTTTGAGGTTGGTAAGATTTTTGAAAGAAGTCTCTTATGCTCACCAAAGCTGCATTTATTTGATCAAAAACACAGAAATACTTTCACAATTGAAAATAACTGTTTCATATTTCAATATATTTTAAGATGTAATTTATTTCAGGCCTATTTTGAAGGCCTAGTATTGGAACTGAATGTGTGAATATTTAGTGATTAAACATTTGTTAAACGAGCAGAGTTAATGTGGTTATAAAAATTAGAAACAGGCTGCTTTATGCAACACAATGTGTGTAATGTTTCGGTTGAACATAAGCCAACAGAAGTGGTCACTCACTTGCTGATGTACTCCCCGGTCAGGACCAGGCCACAGGTCTGACACCTGAAGCAGCTGACGTGCCACTGTTTCTCTAACGCCAGCAGAGATTGACCCTGTTTGATCTCCTCCTTACAACCTGCACAGTCTAAAAAGAGTCATGACTCATGAGGAGGGATAGTGAGGTTATATAATGGACTTTAGGCTGACACGTCTTTCCTGTGTCCTGTCGGACTTGACAGGTTTATAAAAAGCATATGATTACATATCAACAATTGTTATAAAGATTAGATTTTTTATATATATATATATATATATATATATTTTTAATATACAAACACATACTTCCTTGAGCTGTGTAGGCTGTGTAGGGCAGCATGATGTTTGCCTATAACAGGATTTTGACCACAAAAAGGTCATTGCATCATTTGTTTTTATTTGGAGGATGTTCAGCTATATTTAGATTGTTTGCATCCTAACCCACAGCTTAGATTTCTTCAGTTTACCTGTCTGATCAATCAGATCAATCTTTAGACATAGACAGGTATTACAGAACGCTTTCACGGTTCTATTGCAACCATTTCTTTCCTCCTTTTCCCTGTAGAAGCCGTGATTCAAGTTGAAGTGAAACAGATAACAGATCATTATTATTTTGAACTGAATGACCTTTTATGAAGCACCTTGAAAAATAAATGAATAAGCTTTTGTTGTCATTTAAAGACATCAGTTTCTGATGTTTTCGTTACATGAGGTGACGTGGCAAAAAAGGGACCATTCATTAAAAGATTATTTAAAATTAATGTTACTACACTATTATGTTGACTTAATTGTGATGGAAGAAGTAATATAGTTCCCATCTGTAAACACACAAAGCTCAGACACTCTTCACCTCTGGCCTTGATAAAACATCACAGCGTTCTGCCTTTGTTTACCCAGTCACTACACACACTCTAATCTGTTGAACAGGGGTCTGTCCTCTCCCCTCAGAGACATCCATGCCAATACACTAAATTTCACACAGCCACCATTTTGATTTTGAAAGCGAGGCTCCGGTGGGAAGAACCCCCGGAAGTACAGATTTTACTGTATATAGTCTAAGTATGAAAAGAATGTATTTACGTTTTGTAGAATAACTAATTTCTATATTAAACACAACAATACGCCATCGCATTCGCGACTCCTTTGATTAAAGACGACACTTCCAGTTTTCTTTCCACCTGAGCCATTTCAAAATGGCAGCTGCGTGAAATCAGTGTATACAGCATTTTGGAGGGTTATAGCTCCTGGGCCTTTTGAAAAAAGTCTGCCGAAAACACTCAAGAAATTGAAAATAACGAATGAACACACACACACACACACACACACACACACACACATGCATGTTTTATGGGGATGTACTGTACTGTTCTATGCTCTTACACTAACCCTACTCCTTAACCTACCCATCACAGAAAACTGTCTGTATTTATACATTTTCAAAAAAACAAAAAAACAAAAACACCACTTAGTAAGATTTACAAGCTGATTTCCTCATGAGGACCAAAAAATACTTTGTGGGTATTTTTTGTCCCCATAATGTGTGGTTTCTCTGGCCTAACACATACACACTCACACATTTGGACCACGTTATGCAAATGTTTAAATTGAGGGGAGAGACTCACGACTGGGCCCATGGATTTTGATTGGCTCATTGGAATTAACCAGCTTGAGGGAACATTGCTGACAGACACATTCTTTACCCCTGAACGTCACTCTGTCCCCGATTGGAAATGGTTTCCTAGAGAGGGAAACACAGACAGATAACATGTTATTAAACATAGCACACACACATAGCCTAAAAGTAATCCCGATAAATATATAAATCAATTGTCAAATAAATCTGGAATGCTTACAATGAAGACTAAATTACATAGTGGAGAAAAGTATTGGCAGGTTCACACAATGTAGGCAAAACTTATCTACACACACTCCACCAAATTACTAATACATTGCAAGATTTAGGTTTCAGGGCACTTTTAATTTATCAAAAGTGACAGTAAAGAAAAATACGTTTACAGTGTTAGGAAAAAATACATACTATGGTAGTCAATGAGGAATGAGATCTGTTTGATTAAAACATTCTTCCAAATATCCTTTGTGTATAGCAGAACAAATAAACACATAAGAGGTTTGGAACAACATGAGGGTGAGTAAATACTGACAGAATCTTCATTTTTGGGTGAACTAACCCTTTAAAGAAGGCTTCATTACCCACAAAGCATCAAGCACAGACCAGAGCCGGCCTGTAATGACGCCCCAGCTCTCACTAATGCTGTCTTCCCTTCAGACACACTCAAGATACAAGCATCACTGAAATAAAGAGTCAAAATGACTGGTATCACATACCTTAAAATTGTAATGACTTAAAATTTATGAGTAATGGGGTATATAAGGAAGGACAAAAAACTCATTTTAGTTTTTCTGGTGAGCACCATTGCTTTGCTGATCTACCAGAGAATCCAGTATAATCCAACCTGGACCATCTGGAAATTCATTGTAGATTAAGATGGTCTTTGGGCTCTTCCTCACTATTCTTCCACCATCTTTTACCAAAGGCGAATGCAAACCAAGAACAAGGCCTTGTTCCACTGTATACATAAGCTTAGATCCTGTTTATGGTGAATAGATTATGCTTTATGTTGATAAATGCATGTGTCTCTTTAGAGCACATGACCGCATGTCTCATGACAGCTCGCATAATCCATTGTGTCCACAGCACTACTTTATCTGCTTAGAAATCAGCATGACTGGAAGCTTCTACACTACGAGACAAATCCTATTACAGTAGACTTTTCCTCCACTAATGCAGCAATTATGAAACAATCCATTTACATTAAACCATGACCTTAGAGGAACACCAGCTCTGCCACTTTATAAGATTACAGAACAGGTCCTTTAAAAACAGATTCTGTATTATTTCTGCCACACTATCACCGTCAATGGCATATTGATCTGTTTTAAATTTACTTAGAACACATGGAGTTTTTATTTATTAGTATTAAATTAAGATTAATGCAGATGTCAAGAGGATATACTATTAAGCACTTTTGGTTTTCAGCTGGAAATTTAGCATTTGTGTATCTTAATACTACATGGTGCAGTGTCACATTTGTACATAAACACACAAACCAACACACTGTTCACTGGGCTATGTGAAGTATGGCATGACAGACTCCTCCAGTATTGAGACCACACACAAAGATGTCTTTGAAATCGACAGGGAAGTGGGCAGACAACAAAAGCTTACAAAGCCTGTGTCAGACACATGGGTGGAAAAATTCCTTTAGTTTCTCCAGTGTTTCAGTATGGAGCTAGGGCCATCACGATATCAGATTTTTCACATCACAGTTATCGTGGCCAAAAAAAAAATCACGGTAACGATATATGACGATATCTAAAGAAACCTTGAAAAAATAATGTTATCAGTCAAATTAATCTTGTTTGTTTTTTTGTTTTTGTGTGTGTGTGTTTAAGAAATAACCAGGGGATAACCACTGTCAAGTTCAACAGTATTATAAACTAATACCTTAACCTGTTAAGATGCATCCCCATTACTTTAAAATCGCATTAGAGTCAGTCGAGTGATTGAAATAACGTAATTGATGTGGCTCCTTATCACAGAATGAGGCAGAAATGATATAATTTTATAGCATTCTGTACAGTGGTAATGGCTATGCTAATTAGCATTGCATTTAAATACTGTATAAACTTCCGAAAATAACAAAGATGGCTTTAAAAACACAGACAACCATTACTGTTAAAATAGTGTGTTAATGGGCTCTATGTACGGCGGTATTTCCGGTGAAGACGTAAGGATGCTCGATAACTTCCGCCGATCGTAGAGTCCAATGCAAAACCGAGAATTTATATTGAATTTTATACTCCATGGTTATACTAAAGAAACATTAGTCACGAAAACAGATAAAACAGACACCCCTCGTTGTGTTAATGCTTCTTTTTAAAATTATATTAAATAAACATAACTATATATAAAATTACATCTAAATGTACGTTTCGTTTCAAAGACGGGAGGACAGTTAATGTTGAAGACTCTGCCATAATCCCGTTTTCCTCGGTTTTCCTCCACTTTAATCTCCACAACCGGAAATGGACGAGCATCCTTGCGTCAAATGCGGAACTTATGCATGCATATAGCCCATTTTCTGGATTTCCTGGAACATCAAAAATTTAATAATAATTCTATGGGTCTCGCTTGTAGACTTTCTGCGTGAGGGCGCCCTCTGGTGTCGAGTATGAATGAAACAAATTACATATGAGAGTTTAATTCTCCATAATGCTCACATCGCCCTATTTTGGATAATAATACAACAAAAATATTCCTCTCTAAAGATTTTTGAAGTACACATTCAAACGTTTTTATCCGAATGAGCACACTAAATGCCTCAAGGGGTGTAAATAAGACAAAACACAGAAAGGCATCAGCAGTTGACAGGTTAATGTAACATTTCCAGTTGCAGGACTAGTAAAATATTTGTGACTTACTCTCTCTATAGTGGTGAAATCTACAAGATGATGGTTGTGGAGTGTGGGCATTTGGAGAGTCTTATCAGGCAACATGATTTATGACAGATGGCAGCGTTAAGGTGTAATATGTAGGGATGTGAAACTGGTACTGCCGCTGGATTATTTACTTGTCATATTATCCTATGTGAACTATTCATTTATAATATAACAGTTATCGCGATATATTGTCACACCCTTAAGATATCGATATTTCATGTTTTGAATATAACAGTTATCGTCAATACCGGTATAGCATGTCACCCCTAGCTGGAGCCAATAAGAGCAGGGTCTCAGGATTTACTCTTACTTTTTCATTCTCTCTGTCTCTGTATTTTAGGCCTCCTCTTTCACACAACCTACTTCATTCTATATTTGTATGTGAAAACTGTGTGGGCTTCCTCATGAGGCTCTGTGCATGTCTTTCCGTGCAGTCTTTAAGTGACCTTGGCATTACCGCCACATCACACTCCCTCCAGACACGCACAGCATTGTCAGCTTTTCCTGCTCTTTAAAAATTTACAGTTTTCATGCTTTGCTGCTTTTATTCTGTCCACGAACACAATATTGCGACTCTTTCAGGACAGAACAATTATGCACTAAAGTTTAACACATTTCTTAAATTCTTAAAAAATTCATGAAATTTGTACACACAAAAAATAATTGTATTCATATTTTTGTATTGATAACAAGTAAAATAGCTATGTATAAAAAGGGAAAAATACTAATCAAGATGGATTTCATTATGGAACCAAATTGACTAAGATAATAAGACCTCTGTTTCGAAATTTAGGCCTATAAAGGCCTATAATGCCATACAGAAATAGTTGCACTGGCATCAAAGTATTCAATATTTCTAAGGGGTGTAACATGACTTATGAATGATCACTGACAGCACTACTGGGACGGTAGCCCACTAAATCTAGAGCTTGGTCTCCACTCAGATGGTCTAAATATTAAATGTAATATAATCTAGCTCTCCCGTTGACTGTTTACTTCTTGGTCAGGGCGATAAATGTTTAGGTTACTCCTGCCAAGAGCATCCCATTGGGCCATTTAGTAGCCCAATTGGCAACACAGTCCAACAAAGCAATCCCAGTCCTCCATGAAAATGTTTTTTTTCCAACCCACATAAATTCACCACGCGGTGTGCTCTTTTTTGGTGTACTAATGAACTATAAGAAGAGAGGAAAAGTTATTTAGTGGAACTAATTTCCTGAAGATCAGAACAGATCAAACAGACAGTAATTACAAATGGGACATAACAGCGACACATTAGCAGCTAAACTCACAGCTCTCCAGCAAATTCACTAAGCCCAGCAGTGTGTTCAAAAAAGCTCAAAAAAGAATAAAAAAAGAGAGTAATTTCACCCAATGTGAATACTAAAGCAGTACAGTAAATGTAGAAAATATCATGTTGTAGCAAACCCATTTTTACTACAAAAAAATCAATGGGATTCAAATATCATTGTGTCAGTGTTGGCCAGACAGATAATTGGTCCCCGCAGGGATGTCTTACAGTACCTCTTAATTTCTTGCTCGCCTGTCCGAGAACAGGCCGTACATGAAGGACAAAAGATGGTGCTTTTCCACCGCTGCCTTTAACTTTATTTGCTCCTTTCATTCTGTGATGCAAATATTCACCGCAGCAGCTTCTCCATTTACACTTTTTCTCCCTTCTCTGCTTACTTTCTGGGCACTACTGCATATTTTGAGCCACAAACCTCAAATTTCTTCCGCATGGACTCATGTTACAATATCCTGCTCAGTTCTGCATTGATCACTCCATCTCCACTTGTGGTATTATCCTCTATAGAGCAATTTACACAGGGTCCAAAGTAAACAGCAAATTCAAGTAGCAAATTCGAGTAAAAATTTGCTTTGATGAGTACATTAAAGTAAGTTGAAACATACTGCATGCATTAAATCACAATAACTATAGTCTGACGCTGCTTTTTTAATATCTGACATGAGTCAATCAAATTAAAGACAAACAAATCATCTGCTAAAGATAAATGACCGTCAGAAATGCAGGAAAAAAATATGAGCAAAATCACAATGCAAATTTTCTCTATTAGAAAGGTTACTTAAACGTTTTACTTTTCCTGGACAAAAAGTGAGAGAATGTGGCAAGATAACTCAAGAGTTCACCTTTGCCTTTTCACTTTTTTCATGTGGTCCATCAAACCCTTTAAATGCAGTTAAACCGAAGAGATTCCTTAACTCTAAACTCTTTTTCTTGTCACAGACTTTGAATTTCTTTCAAAGAAAATGATATAAATAGTAATACCAGCTGTCTTGGAACATCGCTTGGCTGATGAAATTAGAAGACCAGAACAAAATGTGGTATAATTGCTTAGTTTATAGATGAGTGGGGGTGCATATAGATGTCAGCGGGTGATTTAATGAGTTTCAGTCTTCAGCACATTAGTAAATGAGCATCATTTACCAGCATCCCACCAGAGCTCCCTCAAGTTTAATCTGTCTGATGGATCCATTTCCACAATGGCATGTTAGTAGTCTATGTAGTAGAGGGGCTCACCTGCACACACTGCAGACGAAACACTGTGGATGATATGTGCGGCCTAGTGCAGAGACCACCTCCCCTGAGATAAAGTCCCCACAGCTGTCACACTTTGTGCCGTACAGGCGCTGGTAGTCTGCTGTGCAGATGTACTCGCCACTCTTCTGGAAGAATCCAGAATGTGCCAAATCACAGCCACACACTGGCAGAAAGAGAGAGAGAGAGAGACAGGAACAGAAATCAACATGAGATCATTGCCATGACATTTATAGTATAGGAAATAACAGGGAGAAAAAGAGGGAACTGAATTAAGGATGTTGCAAGTCAGGATTGAACTTGTCTTGCCAAAATAAGCACCACAGCTCAACACTTGATATACCATATTTTTATAGGGCTTGATTTAACACAGACAAAAAAAAAAACAACAAAAAAAAATTGTTTTTAAGACGAGTGATTTTTTTAATCTAGTTTCAAGTAGAAAGACCTTATTTTTTAGTGCATCAAGCCATGGTACATGGGCAAATAATTTTTGTATTTATCGACACATACTAGAAGTAAGAATACCTTTGTAAGCTTCTTCTTATGCTGACAGATATAAGTAAGTCTTTTACCCCCGGGTGAGATGTGACACTGCTGCAAGTGCATGACCATTTCAGCATGCAAGCCGGTGATCACATGCATGCATGCCTGTGAATATCCCTGATCTCAGCAGGACTCAAATGGCTTACGGTTACCACATGATACACACACGTTCAAACGTACACAAACACGCACACACGTGCACATGCACACAGTCTCCCAGCCCTCAACATCCATCATCCTTGCAATGACAGATGTGATTGGCTCATTGAATTGGCAATGATTGCCTTTGGCAAAATGTGTCACCGTACTGTAAATCATTCATTCAAAGTCAAATGTCCTCGTAAGTCATTTGTATGTCTTCTCAGTCCTGTATTCTGAGACACGAGGATTGAAGGACCTTCTGAGCTCAGAGAATTAACGGTAAATTGTGAGATGAAATCTGATGCTTGATGATTATGATAAGGCCTCCATGATTCTCATTGGTTGGCTTCTGATTGAAAGAACCCATGCAGGAGTGAAAATACTTTCTCAAAGCGCTTATCTGTCCTGATGATATCACTATGTCATTGAACTGCTGCTGTAACACTGAATAGCTGCAAAAGTTGGGCAATTTTATATATACAAAATATATATATATGAATGAATGAATGAATGAATGAATGAATGAATGAATGCCTTTATTGTCATTGCATGTAAGTACAATGAAATTAGAGCCACTATATCTGCAATGACACTATATATATATATATATATATAAACTCTTCTAATAATATACCATTTTTAATAATATACAGCAGATTGTCATGTGTTTAATTATTTTAGATCATAAAAATAATATTTTACTGGTGAGATTTATAAATATTACATAAATCATAATAAAGAAATTGAATAGAGGCAGAATAAAAGAATAAAAATAGCCAAAAGACTGACCAGAATAGTTATATTGCCAGTGGACACTAGGACTGCTGGGAAATCTTCACTGTGGTCCAGCAGATTCAACAGAACTGGGACTTCAACAGTCTTTGGCAGTGTAACCACATGTGCAGGGAAATTATAGCCCTGCTGTGAATGCCTGTGTGTATGCGTGTGTAAGATAGACACTGTGCCAGGCAGCCGCATTTCAGACAACCACAAAACAATGGCATGTTGCTTCAAATGGCACAACTGGATTAAAACCCTGCAATCAAAGAGAAAACTCTGGAGCACATGACATTTGAAGCCTAATGGAAAAGGAAAAAAGGAAAAGGCCTTTTCAACTCAAATAACTTCCAGAGACAGACATAATTAACATTTCTGCAAACTCAATAAAGCAGTGGCAAAAACTTACAGATAAGAAACATTAGGGATACACAGAGGGGACATCTCGTTCTCAAGTTGTTTTGTAACAGCTATTCATAATTTAAAGTAGTAAATGTTAGCTTCATTGCAAGCTCTTTGCAAAACGTAGCTAACGACTGAAGCTAGGCTAATTAAAGGGGCTCGTGTTTCTGGCACAAAAACAATGAGGGTTGATAGCATTAGACTTGAACAGATATATATATATTTTTTTTTAAAATAAAGATTTATTAACAGAAAAATATAGTTAAGTTAGAAGTGCAACAATGGTACTTTTCTCTAATTGCCTCCTTTTCAAGCACAGTATGTGCCACTTCAGACATGAATGTCAGACAATAGCTGTCAGTTACTGAAACGAGGACTTGTTATTCCATGATGCTGTTGGCTCATGGAGTTCCCAAGCCGACAGCTCTTCACCGAGACATAGAAAACACAGACATAAACGCTGGGCCACGAGGTACTGAGAGAGGGTTTAGACTAAGAGGGTGAGACAGCATGAACTCAGACCCAGAGGGCCCGTGCTTTGTTCTGGAGCTGTGCCTGTATCCCTGTCCACAAGACAATAATCCTGAGCTCAACAAGAGGGATGAGGATGATGAAGCTCTTCGAGGTTCAGCGTGAACAATATAACCAGAGGCCTTTTAGAAAGAGATGAACCGGTCACTGCTGGTCCCTGCAGAGACGCTGAAAGGCCAGATAGAGTAATGACGATGTTCTTGTGAATATTCGGATTTCACCATGAGAGCACATTCACAGAGACTTCATTATATTCCTGTAGCAGTGGATTGATTAACTAGTGGTATGTAAGATCAAAGTATTTAACCCAGTTATATAAAATACAGAAATGAAAAATGTGTCCCAAAGAGATGATTCTACCCTCTCAGAAAAAAAGTTCCAAAGCGACTGGGGCAGTAGCCTAAGGTACAAAAGTGAAAAGGTAGATCAGTTTACCTAATTTACCTCTAAATTGTATATATATAAATGCACATACTTTAATTGTACATATGAGTACCTTTTAGCTTTTGAATCTTAGGGTAGTGTCCCAGTGACAGAATTGTCCCTTTTTTTTTCTGACAGTGTTCCATATCAAACTTCCATATCTCCACAGGAGTGTGTTATGACAATGGAAGAATGATTAACACACACACACACAAACGCATGCACCATATATATATATATATATATAATTAAGCTACTGCATTTATGATTGAATGAAATGGATTGATCACTAACTGTTTTTTTTTTGTTTGTTTGTTTGTTTTTTTAATGGACTGGTCAAATAATTAGTAAGGAACATTTCAGGTCTGATAAAAGGCACACAAAATAGCAGTTCATTGGCTGAGAGATTGGTGGGAGGGACGTCCTCTTTCACAGTTGCCATAGGAATCCTAAACCTTCCACGGTTGCCCTAGAGACAGCAGGGTCCCATACAAAATGCCTGAGGTGTGAGACTGCTTATTTGTGTGGCTGTTCAAGTCACTTTTAGATAACAGACCATCTTCATGCCATATGGAAGACATGACTTAATTCTAACAGTAATGTGTACAGCAACATGGTGTAGTTTGGCTTCAGGATCCTGTTCTGAGATAGGGTGTGTCTGCTCGGGCTGGTGTAAGGGGTTTTGATGGCTTGAAGTAACTTCGTTTAAATTAGGAGCAGATGGATAGTCAATGAACCCCGCCTAAATATCATCTTAACCCAAAACTGAATGTTCACTTTTATAATTTATAATAATTTTATTATAATGAAAAAAATATGTATAATACAAATAAATAAAATAGGTAAATTATTTTTTTTTAATTAAGATCTTAAGGTTCTGCACACAATTTGAGAGTGAAAAAATTCTTGCAATACAGATCAATTTGAATTTAATTGAAAATATTTCTCTTCAGGTTTATACATCTAACAGGACATATCATATCACACACATGACGGGCCAAACAGAAAATAATTACTTGCAAGTTTGTTATGAATATATAAATGTAAATACAAATATAGATACAAATTCGAACATTATAATATAAGCCTGAAAATATAAATGTAAATGCAAATAGTTATAAGGAGATACACACTAGTACTGATTCATTCATGCTGTTTGTGAAATTACAGTCTGACAGCAAGATTTTAGATGATTGATTCAGTCTGGATTAATTAGTTTACTCATTCAACTCATTCATATAAATTCAGGCTTATAAATATACATTCGGATTTGTCACTATATATTTGGATTTACATTTATATTTACCAGTCACAACTATGTAATTATTTGCACATCATGGATTTATGAATGCACCGCTCATTTTAAAATCTTGCCGGTCTACTAATATTTGTGACATCACTGCTCAATCGCTCATAACTTTCCTTAACTCTACAATAAGTAAATCCACATCACCAGCTAATTTGACAGCAATGCCACAGAAATATAAGGAGCAACTGAAGTTTAAACACACACACACACACACACACACAAATTCTAAAGATTTCTCTGCTGCATAAGGTCTATAGAAGCAAGTCTCACCCATAGGCAGAATGTATATAATGCTGCTGGGCAAGGCTTAAGGCCCATTCTCACCAAGGATGAGAACTAAAACAATACACATACTAAAAATCATTCTCAATATTAAAGAATATCAGAGTTCACACCTCAGCTACAACGATAATAGCACAGAGAAACAAAATCATTGAAATCATTTTCAGAGCAAATATTATTCAGCCGATGAAAGATAAAATCATTGACAGACGATCTTTGTCCAATACTGAGTTCTCCACTCTCAAACATCGTCTAGTTATAAGCTAACTTATAACAAACAAAGTGTAGACATTATGTAGGTTAAAGAGATTCACTCAGCTTCATTGATTATAGCGGTACTTGATTGCGATAAATTGAAATGTGAGACAGCTTTTTAGTGACTGCACGCTTTTCAAATTGGCATGCCATGACATATGCATACAGCTTGCTTTTCTGTTTGAATTGTGGTTTGTGAATGTAGCCACTTTAATAACAAACAATTTATTGGAAGTGTCTATGGTGGGATGTTTAGGTTGTTGCTATAGATGACAAGTAACTGAAAACTACACTGATGTGTTTTTTTTTTTTTTTTTTGAGGAAGTGCATGTCCATAGCCTTACTCTGGAGTTGGTTCACCCTCCACCTATGGTCTCATCATCTCTCTCTCTCTCTCTCTCTCTCTCTCTCTCTCTCTCTCTGTGTGTGTGTGTGTGTTGAGGCATTTGCTGCTCAGTACTGTGGTCATTAAAACCAAACTGATTAAGGACCAGCGGGGGATTGCTGATTATGTATTTATCAGCAGCCAACAGATGCAATTAAAATTCCCTTCTTCAGTACTATCCAGTACCCCAAAACCCAATACACTTGCATTGCCCCATCTCATCTACTCAACCCTCAATCCACAATCCCCCACCCGCCCCCACCCTTTTAACCCTTCATTTCATTGCATAAAGTGGTGCATACATTTTGTCATCTTCATTTGTCCGGCTTGTCCTCGACCCATTATCAGGTAAGCCAGAGAGAGAAAGACGTCTCATTCTCTGCCTACTCTTTCTGTACTGTAGTCCTTCTCTTTTATAATCTTCGCCCTTTCCAAAACATTTATGCTGAATTTATATAAACAGTGGGGTTCAAAATTCTGAGACTAACAGAAAAATGCAATTTAAACCTTAACTTTATAATAGTTTAATTTTTTCGACTACAAGTAAGTTAACATCGGCAAACAATAATAAATGCAACAGAAGTATAATTGTTTATTGTCATTTCATGTTAATCTCAGCATATAGTAATTCCATTAAAGATCAAAAGTTGCATCAATTAACATTAGTTAATGCACTGTGAACTAACATGAACATGAACATTTTTAACTAACATTAGTAATAACCCTAATACTAACCCTAATAAATGCTGTGACACATATTTTGTTCATTGTTAGTTCATGTTAGTCAATGCAGTAGGTAATCTTAACATACGAGACCTTATTGTAAAGTGTTCATTCTCCATTTCACCTAAATGGCTTTGGAGATGATTGGCTTTCGGGTCTCATTTTCCTAGTTTTAACAATAATAGACCAGCAAAAACAACTTGACTTGACTTATCTAATATACATTTCAAACATTATTTAAGACAAGTAATACAATTAAAATAAAGAAACAACTGATCAATGTCCAAAATAAATAAAACTGAAAAGTTCAGGTACAGAAATTGTAACCAAATGTATAATAACACTGCATAGTTTTCTTTTCATTAATAAAATAGCCCTTATAAAGTCACAAAGGTTAACTCAAGATCAGTGAGTGATTTTCTTTTTCTTTTGTTCTTTGATTAACGTTAATGTTTATTAGACTTTATTAGACTTCAAAATGGTTTGAAATTACATTAAAACATGCACACAAGAATCAATATTCGGAATTGTACTTTTATAACAAGTAGGCTATCTGATTCCTGATCTTAAGTATACAATCCCAAAATTGGAATCAATTTTGGATTCCCAACCCTAGAGATGATGCTCTATGATTTACAGCTCAGCATGTGCCTCCACCCATGACAATGGTCCCCTTGTCTTCCTGCCTATACCTGTCTGTGCCTCTTTCTACCTACTGTGTCTCTTCTCTCCAACCTTGCTGAAGCTAATGGGAAACTCATCAACTGTAATTAATGTGCTGTTTTGACTGAATGAAAGATGGAGTGAGAGTGTAGTGAGAGAAGAGGAAGTGATTAGTCCCCTCAGGGCCCTACACGGCCCTCCACTGAGCAACCAGATGGTCTTTTGTGGAGTGAGTAACCGCACGAAATCAAAGGAGTGACAACAAAGAAATTATGGATATGTTGATAATAGTTAAATAAATCAATAAAGTTTCCTCAAAAGTGAGACTCATTGGCACTCCCACTTAAGTACTTATCTTCTGTAGTCTATTAGGGCATAATTAATTATTCCCAAGCATGAATAAAAATAAATAATGAAAACATCATCAACACAGTCCTACCCATTCACGCTCATCATATCACTAACTAAATGTGAAAGAGTCATAAAAACTACTTTTTATTAATTAACATGTTATTATTAAACACTTTTTATTCTGGCTAATCATCAACGATATGAGTCATTTATATCAAACCGACCATTGCTTTTTTTTTTTTTTCAATCAAATAATTGATAAAAAAGGGGAAAATATTAATATTTGTATTATTTATATTTAATTTTGGCATCTAATCATTTGTAAATATTAGTAAAGTGGCATTTCTACTTTAATTTGAAAAAGTACAACCTGCTGATATATAAGAAATTGAATATAATACCTATGTAAAAATGAACTGTAAAAATGCTTTTGAGGCACCTGTGTTTGTGTTACCAAGTGATAAAATTCCTCCACTTACACTCCATCGCATCTCTGCGATCAGTGTACATTATTTCTACTCTCACATTATGAGTTCAGTTCTTGCTTCCTGTTAAACCTCCAAACTTGATTTAAACAGACAGAAAAAATGTTGTCAGCATGTCTTTGTTTCTATCTCTTTAAGGCTGTGCCTCTCCTTTAGCTGCTTTCATTAACCTACTAACCTCTCTGAAAAATGCCTAATGATGCAGGAGCCCTCCAGGTATAAGCGAGAGAATATTAACTCCTCCAATTCAAGCTTAACCTCTTTGAGATATTTTAATCTACACTGCTTTAGATGTAACTTTTATCTGACATGAGCCAATTTGGAAATTACAAAGTAAAAACCCTGTATTAATCACAGCTTGTAGAATACAGTATTTATTCTAAATCAATATAGATGGTCCATTTTCCAGTCTGGGGTTGTTGACGTGCAGTAGGCTAATTCCTGACACCTTATCTTGATCTTGGAACAACAGTCCCTAATACTGCCACTGTCCTTTCATCTGTAGGAGAATATCTCCCCAGCAACTATCGCATGGGCTTAATGATTGGACGGGCATACGTTGCCATAGTTACGTGAAGCTCCCATCCTGCTCAGTCTTCCTCCTCCAGCGGCTGACGACTGAGAGGGGCTCCACACTGACCCTTTTATCAACCCCATCACAACTGCTTTACAATAAACAACTATATCATTTTGATGTTTAGAGCACCTGACAGTCAGGGTTCTGTCACCTCTGTCTAGTTCTTGGTTTTGTGACAGAGCCCTGACACTCCTGTTTTGTCTTGCCTGTGCCTTGTTCATGTGCTTTCATGTCATGTTTTGTCTTGTGCTGTGTTGCATGCACCTTGTGTTTATTACTGGCAGCAGGCTTTCATGTTGTCATGTGGCTTATTAGTGTTCTCATTAACTGTATGTTCATATCTTGTTTTCTTGGGGCACATGGCTGGTGATTGTGTTTACTGGGGGCTGTTTCATAAAAGCCGCTTAGAAAAGCGGGGATTAAAGTCCAAAACCTGACTTGAATGAGCCGAGTTAAACATCCGCGCTTAAATTGGTTCCATAACAGTAAGTTGAGGATCATATGATCTTACTAATTTGAGTCAGGTTTAAATAGTCTAGATAATTGCGCGTGCACGCCATTCTCTAAAAGTCCTGAAAAGTCGAGCATGGGTCAGTCGATTTACTGTGGGCTACCATGGCAACAAAAGGAAAAGATAGAGCAGCGATGTTCACGGAAACATATAACGTTAATGAAGAATTTAAAGATGTCATCACCAAAAAAGTCAATACAGCGGCAATAAATAAAGAAAGAGAGAAAGTTTGGCAGGAAATTGCTGATCGTCTCAATGCGTAAGTAGCGGTGTAAACTATTTAAAATACTTCAACATTTAATGTGTGTCACAATACATTGCAAAATTTGTGTGTGAATAACAGTAGGCTAACGTTAATTGCTTTCACACAGCAGCAACTTAAGTGAAGGAAAAAGAATGGTAAGTAAATCTTATGGTATATGTAATCAATGCTAGCTTGAAGTTCAGGGTTTTTTTTTTTGTTTTTTGTTTTTTAATTATTTTCTTTATTGAAGCGACCAAAAAGAAGACATTGTAGGCCTAAGTACATCATAGCAGTAATGTCATGTGGTACTTGTGCTATTGTAATGGTGCATTTTGGTAAAAAAAAAAAAAAAAAAAAAAAAATGTTCTATCAAGATTCTGTATGCTTTATGGATCCACCAGACATCATGTTGCCTGTGAGTATAAGACCTTTTAAATCAGTTATGTAAGCTAATGAGTTTAACTGAGTTTGAGAAGGCCCATCAGTTGAGGAGGATGAGGAGACTGTCTGTATGTTCAAGGAGGGGGTACTCCATCCATGCTATACTGTATTGAATATTAAAAAGTGTACTTGTGTGATAAAATGATCATAATGTGTTTTCAGGATGCTGACACTGTTCTAGAGTTCTGTTCTAGAGTATTAAGAAATTAAAACAATGTGACAAGAGTAATGAAAAAACTTAAATGTTGCTACATAACCCAGAAAACATAAAAGGAGAGTATAAACGATACTGCCTTAAATAAATGGAAGCAACTGATATCGACATCGAGTATAAAAAACTAAAGATGAGGAAGTTGGAGCTGGAAATTCAACAGCTACAGAAAAATGCAAGTAGAACTACCTTTTTTTTAAAGAAAAAAAAAAAACATTATCTTTTTGATCATTCACAACATTTATTTGTGTGTTTTCACCCCTAACAGGCAGATTCACTCTGAATAAAGACAAATCACATTAAATACTTTGACTTCTGTGTGTTTGTTCAACTAAGGAGAAAGTTGAGGGGCCAGTGGAAAATTTTAAAGGCTACACAGTCATGGTTTAGACCATATTAAACATAATAATTATTTGTATATGTGTGGGCTTGGTAATCTACAAATATATGCAATCCCATCTCTTGAGAACCTATATTGTTCATACAGGTACTGTAGCTGTCATTTAATGCCAATGGGTCTGACCTGTCTCTGAAAGTTCTCTCTCTTTGAAATGCCCTCCGCAAGAGATCCCTCATCCAACACCTCATCTATGAAAGGACACGCCATGGTTAAGTTTGGAAACGAGTTCAGCTCCCTATTTATATACTTCATTAATTACCAAACTCATTAAACAAACTCACCAATTAAATACACAATTTTTGAACATTTCTTAGTGCATTTATACCATATAATTTCTTACATTTATTAGTAAAGTACATTTCCTTATTTATTTTTTAAAAAAAGTTGCATTAATAGTGGTTAAGTAAAATAAAATGACATCAAAATACCAGCAGGTGAGTATAAATTGTATGCTCGTTAAGCCTGAACTCAGACTTAGCCTGACAGTTAGCCTGCCCCGGACCAGGCTAGTTTCCCAGCATAAGTTTCCAGGGTAACTGAGTTTGAACTATTTTAAGTTTGCGTTATGAAACAGAATTCACTGACAATAAGTTTGACTAAACAAAATAAGCCTGCTTATTTTCTAATCTTGTTTTATGGAACAACCCTCTGGCCATGTGCTCATGTGTTCGTCAAGTTTGGTGGATTGTCATGTGTTTTGTGCCATGTGCTGTCTTGTCATTGTCTAGCCCCTCCCATCTTGTTACCTGATTATTATTTCATTTGCCCCATCTGTCCTCCCTCGTTATCTGCCTTGTTTGCTCCCTATTAATCCTCCCTGTGTTTTCAGTCCTGTGCTGGATTGTTGTTTAATGTTACCTCTTGTGTCATGTTAAGGCTTCTCCTCTAGATTAAAAAAGACCAAAGAGTTATTAAACTGTTGGTTACAACCAATAAATCCTTATTTTTAAGGAATTGGTTTAACAGGGATATTAATTATCTTATATGTTTGATATTTATGAAAATATTTTAACATAATATGAACAATGAATGCAAATCCATTGTTTTCCTGAGGATTTTAAAGAATTTAATTCTGTCATAAAAGATATTTCCCCTACTCTGATTCATCTTATCAAAAGTCATATTCAATTTAACTCCACATGAATGCATCCAAAATTCATTTTAAATGGCATTGAATTGATTAATAAAAAATGCAATAATAAACATATTTGTACAATATTTCAAATACAAAATAAAATAGCACCTAGAGAGCACCTTGGAACTCTGTTATTGATAATATTAATTGGAAAACTGCCAAATAAAGCTAAATATTGCATTAATAAAACCAAAGAAATACATTTTAAAATTTTGCATACCAAAAATATTTAAATTCATCCCCAACTTAAAAGGTGAAACTACTCATTACATGCAAAGTGAGACATTTCAATTTTCATGATTATGGCTTACAGCTATAAAAACCTTTTCACAATATTTAAAATTTGAATTTAGGCTTTTCATAAGCCATAATCATAAAAATTATAACAAAAAAAAAAGGCTTGAAATATCTAACTTTGCATGTAATGAGTCTACAGTATATTATATATTAGTTGGGGATGAATTTAAATATTTTTGCTTATGGATATAACATTTTGCCAACAGTATAAATAAATTAACAATGTATTTAAGACCTTTGTTAACATTGTTTTCATAATATACAATAATATCCTTTAAAGTTACTAAATTAAAGATAAATTCTGCCAATTCCTTCCAGAGAGTTTGGATAATTTTACATTAAAAAAACAAACAAGTTTTTGTGAGACAAATGAGAACACCTCTTTCCCACTTTTACAAATGGAACATAAATCGTCAATATCAGAGTATCTAGCAATTAATGATTTAAGAATAATTGGTATGCAAAATTTTGCCGAGGCAGCTCAGAGAAGGCTCACTTGGGGTTTGCAAATGGATCTCTTGGCGGGGTTGGAGATGGGCTCTGCCTTATCTCGTCCTTTACCCGAGGGATCCATTGCCTTTACCCGAGGGATCCGTAGCTCCACGCTGGCCGAGACGAATTTGGTTTGCGGACCTAATTCATCTCCTTGACGGCCCTTCTTTCAAGATACCTGTCAGGAGAGACCTTCTGTCTCAGGCAGGGGGCACAATATTTGGTAAAGCTTCCGTTTACAGTCCAGTTACCCATGTAAATACTATGTACTTATTTTAGTAACTACAATTACTGGGTAATAACTAGTACTAACCCTGAACCTACCCCTAAACCTACCCCTGTTCCATGTACTTACCTTATATTAGCCAGTACTTTCTAGGTAAGTACACTGTAAGTATACTGTAAGTACTGTACTGTAAAAGGAAGCGTTACCCAATATTTCACCCCCGACCGGAGATTTGGAACCTATGGATTTGGCCTCTGAGGGGGGCCAACTTTTAGAGAGTGGTCTATCGACTGAGGTGGTTAAAACCATTCTTAGCTCCAGAGCTCCAGCCATAAGGAAATTATATACACTTAAGAGGAAAGTTTTCATGTTTTGGTGTCACCAGCATCAGCGAGATCCAGTTAACTCTTCAGTCAACACAGTACTTGAGTTTCTCCAGTATCATTTCACATCAGGTTTATGTCCTTCTACCTTAAAGGTTTACGTGGCGGCCATTGCGGCTTTCCATGTCCCTGTAGGTATTACATCTTTGGGTTGAGACCTCTTGATTATTTGTTTTCTTCATCGCTCCTTGAGACTGAAGCCTGCAGTTCGAACTAGGGTGCCGGCATGGGATCTGGCGATAGTTTTGGAAGGCTTGTCTGGAGCTCGGAGAGTTGGAGACCTTCAGGCTCTTTCGGTGTCTCCCACCTGTTTGGAATTTGCACCGGGTATGGTTAAGGCGTTCTAATACCCTAAGTAGGGTTACGTCCCTAAGGTGCCAACCAATATTCCAAGGCCTATTGTACTGCAGGCATTCTGTCCTCCTTCGTTTACATCTTTGGACTGTATCTCTTGTGTCTACTGCGGGCACTGGACACTAATGTCCACAAAGCTACACTGTGGAGAAGATCTGATCAGTTGTTTGTTTGTTTTGGTTCACCTAAGAAAGGTCTTCCTACTTCTAAAAAAAACAATCAGTAAGTGGATAGTCGAGGCTATTTCTCTTGCATATGAGTCCTCTGGCCAGCCGTGCCCTTTAGTGGTCAGAGCTCACTCTACCCAAACTATGGCGGCCTCTAAAGCCCTCTTATCAGGTGTTTCCCTTCAGGAGGTTTGGGATGCTGCAGGTTGATCCCTTTTATATCTTCCTGGTCATGACGTCACCCACCCGTGGCGCTTCATTCATTCCATTTGACTAGTTGACAGTAGACTCAGTCACGCAAAGGCGTTCCCAAAGCGTCGATGCATCGTCTTGTTCCCTTCTCAGGAACTAGGTGAGACTTTTCTTTTTTATTTATTTATTTTTTTTTGCTTTTTTTCCCCCTCAGGGTAATTTGTGGGTTTGTTTTTTCCTCTCTTCGGAGAGTTCAAGAATTTTTAGTTTTTTCTGACTGGCTTATATAGGAATGCATAGGAAGTAACAGAATCTCCATATGCCTTATTACACAGCCTATTAACTCTCAGCTTAAAAAAGGCATCTGTTTTGACAGACAACTTAATGACCTGCCACTCCTGTTCAGAAGAAGCAGTGCTGAGCAGCATTATTTGATTAGTAAAGTAAACCGATTGTTTGTGAGTTACAGCTCTGACAAGAACTTGTTGACTATGACAAAACTACAGAAGTCAAAGTATATTGCAGTACAATATCATTTATTTAACTGAAAATTTCAACTTGCAGATGGGGGCCATTTGCTAAAGTATTTATTAGGTATGCCCTTTGACTATTTTCATTTTATGGCCATTATTTCATAAATGATTGATATTAAAATTCTATATTCAAACAATTTAAACCAATCATTAAATGCTAAAAGTAAATTTAGTCATCCCAACATTATAATGTACAATATGAAAAATTATTTTTCTTTCAAGATTACATTTAAAAATTATTCAAGTTTTTAAATATTTACTTGCTGAAAATGGGGAAGTGCACTTCTTTCATTAAAACTCTCGGCATGGTAATGGATATGGTAATGCTAATTTATTTGGTCTTGGCGGAATAGATCTGCTATGCTGCTGCTGCACACTCAGAGCAAGTACAGAGATTTACTACTGCCAATACATTCACAGACATGCTGCTGTGAGTATGTAAGACATGCTGCACAACATATATGAAATAACTCCCCATAGCAGATCTTTACAGGTGGAGCTGAGGAGGAGGGTTTCTGAAAGTGCGCTGCAGACTGCTAACAGCAAACAAAGGCAAACATTTAAATGCTGAAGCAGCAAGCTCACTAACAAATTGAGTCTGCGCCATCTAGAGTTTCATGACCGAACTTTGTATATATCCAATAAATAAATATTCAGATATACAGATACAAAATATATATAATAATAAATTACTGATAATATACACTTTAGTCCAAGTCATTAGGTTTCTAAACCTGTTGTCTAGAGGTTGAATTGTCATCAGTAATTTTCTGTTAAAACATTGGCCATTTCAGATGGAATTTCTCCCTCTTGGAATTCTGGGTCCTACTTTGCCATTTTGAGATAATGTGCACACGGGCCTCAGAACAATGTCCTTATCACACACAAG
This sequence comes from Pimephales promelas, assembly GCF_988280905.1. Classification (NCBI taxonomy): domain Eukaryota; kingdom Metazoa; phylum Chordata; class Actinopteri; order Cypriniformes; family Leuciscidae; genus Pimephales; species Pimephales promelas. The sequence continues at coordinate 23,835,333 of NC_142777.1, forward strand.
AGCAATAGAGAGGCAAAGAAGCACAAGAGGGGTAGATCACCCAAAACTCAAATGTCTGTCATCATTTTATGTATTATGAAGAATGAGACATTTCTTAAAATATCTTCTATAGTCTCACGACATGAGGGTGAGTACATGAATGAACTTTCATTTTAAGCCTGCCAGTTTATGGATGGTGCTCATAGCTGTGAGTCACCCACTACAGAGGCTCATCTGTAGGTGAGCTGGTCTGGATATTTATTGCTCCGTGACATTGCACTCAGACATCCTGTCAAGCATTCAGCTCAAATAACCCACGCTTCTAGTTAAAAAGCGACTTAAAGAGAGACCAGAAAATTTGATCATATATGCTTGAAGATAAACATTCTCTCTGCGTTTGTCATGCTGTTTTCACAATTAATAATTCACTTTTAAACAGATTAAAATAGTAAGTTGGGACTAATTATTCATTTAAATCCATAGACATACAAATACATTTTAATTCCTTAAATGTATTTAAATCCTTTAGTCTATAGCCCATTAAATTATAAGGTTTATGAATAATATTATTAGGTTTATGAATTAGGTTTATTAATAATAATATAGTACTATACACAAGTAATTTTAATAAAGCAATACATACCAAAAAAGAGATACTCTAACAAATATTTTAACAAACAGTAAAACAAGGAGCATTTAAAAGTGATTGCATCTTTTTTGTGAAATTACCTGCTTACTTGTGCTGCCCTTCTTCATGAATACCACTTGTTTTGATATTTTGTTCTGCAATGCAATGACATTCAAACTTTTCAAAGGACTGTCCAAATACATTTTGGGGCCACTGAATGTCTCTATGATATAAATAGTTGCACAGCTGTGTTCATTATCTGTTTGCATTCATGTAGGAGAGAGAGAAGAGCCAACTAGAAAGCTAGAAAGGAGTCAGGAGGTCAGAACAAGTGTGTGACTTCCATCCCCCGCACAGCCCTGTAAGTTTTCAATCTGACTTTTATTTGAATAGCGGAAATAAATGCACAACCAAATAGAGATTTAATGAGTTTTTAGTGCCTGCATTTCTAGCAATAACCCCAAAATTGGAATGCAGAAACAAACTAAATTTGGCCTTGCATGAACATGTGTGCATGCATGAATGTGCATGTGTGTGTTTGAAAGGATGTGTGTACACAATGAGGAAGGATGAAATAAAGCAAAAGAACAAACCTTTAGAGATCTATACACACACACACACAGACACACACACACACACACACATTATGTTATTGTTGGAAACTGTGTCCGATTGTGGCAAAAAAAAAAAAAGCCTACATATTTTAAAAGATTAGAGACAACCCTTTTAGACCATGTGCCGGGCGTGACCATTTTTCCTGTCATTAAACTAGCAAAAGTGGATTCAGATACGCACTAAGTGCACACCTTGCGCCCTGTGCTTTAGACCATGAGCTAAGATCGTTAAAATATGGCCCTTTATGTCTATGGACATGTGTTTTATACACAGCAAGTGAGTACCAGTAATATGCTTGGCTGCCTCACCTTTACACAAACTGATCATCGGTGTGTCCTTGAAAACAGCTGGTTGAGTCATACAGTACATGTGTGTACACTACAGCATCCGCCTCATCTCATCGCAAAAGCCTGTGTAAACTCCCAATGAAAACGTTTCCACTGCCTCAGCTTCATGACCTTGGCCCACAAGCTTATTCCTGTGTGCTTGCTGTTTCAATGAACTATAATTCCAAATGTATCTCCTTTTCTTAATCTTATCCTGTTTGTCAAGGCATGTCGTCAAGTAAAGCCAACCAATGTAATCTACTTTATTGTAGCTCAAACCAAATGATTCCATTACAAATTATTGATTTTAGACCGATTACCAAGTCTGTCATGGATTCCAACAGCACGCATTTTGAAATTAAACTAAAACTCGGATAAAGCTAACATAAGCTCATTGGAAAAATGTGCCCCTAACTACATTTTTGCAAAACCCCCAAAAATTACCTGTCTACAATATACGGCTGTTTCCAGCTGAAATGAACACTAAAGTGGCAGCAAAACACAGACAACTTGTATTCCCTCCTATTCACACACATTATGATTACAGGGGCAGATTATCAATTAATAAAGAATTATTTTTTTGGGTGGTTCCTTGCACAATAGAATATTATGATATCAAAACACTTTTACCATTTAGAACTACCACATATACAATGCATTTAGAGTATGTGGTACAGTACTTTATTTTCATGTTTGGGCAACATAAAATAAATAAATAAAAATAAAATACCCACCCCACCCTAGGGAGAGAAGACATACCACACAAATGGGCAATCAGTACTAAACACATGATCCAGTTTGTTTGTTAAAGAAAAATAATTTCTTTACAGATGTAATAACCAACACTCTAAAAAATGGTGCTAAATAGCACTAAAAGTGGTTCATTGGCTTGTAATCATAGAGGAACCACTTTCAGTGCCACTTATCTTTGTCATATGGTGCTATGTAGAACCATAAGAGGTGCCATAGAGCACGTTAACCACCACAGAGAACCACTGAAGAATCAAAACTGGGCTTAACAGGTTCTTTAAATGGTGGTGGTGCTATATAGCACCATGACCACCGCAAGAAAAAAAAAAAAAAAAGCTGAAGAACCTTTTTTTAGAGTGTAACCATTTTGTCCAACCACATTTTAACAGTAGGGACTTAGGTGTTCTTCCAAAACTTGAGTATGAGTTTCTTTGCAATAAGAAGTCCATAAGACAACAAATGTTGTTGAGATTTTTGAAAAGTATAATGCTATCTGAGAATCTGAATATCATCACAAGTGGATTAGGTTCTAATTCAACATGTAATATTTCTGATAGAATTTGAGAAACATTAGTCTAGAATGGAGTGAATTTAGAGCAAAGAGCATAACTATGTAAGTTAGTGTTTTATTATTTTTTTTTAATAAAACACAGACTCTGGAGGCAAATAAAACATTATGGACATACTAATCATCCATGTTTGGTTTTTGGCCATAACAAAAGGGATGAAAGCAGATTGTCACCTGTTTATGAACACCGGCAACTGTGACTCCAATGTGACCCTGCTGACCTGTGACAGCACATGCTGAGTGAGCAGAGAGAGTCCTGTGAAATACCCCACAAATGTTGCCCCTTTATCTAATTATCTTGGCCTCAAAGCCCCACGGCTCATCAGCACACTCCGTTCTCCCAACCAAACAAAACACAGCATGCACAGAAGCCGAACCATCAGCCACTGGATTGTAATGTAAACAAGCCATTCTGCAACAATGACAAGCCATTGTTCCATGCTGGAGAGAGATATGAGCTGTTGAAACAGCAGTTGGACTTCCTACACTCATAGTGCACGGCTAACACTCACGCCAACAATAATTTATAATGCAAATCATGAGATAAGGTGTGGTATTGAATTAGAGGTGACATACATTATTGCTCAAGGCAATTTTCATGGAAGATAAGTAGCCCTTGGAGAGCGGGCGAATTTAAGTTGGAGAAAGCAAAATATTGTTGTTATTATTGAGTAACTTCATGTGCTCCAAGGCAAATCGTGATGTCATAATGGAGGGATGGAAGGAGGTTATCATTCTCTTTCAACTCAGTCTCTCCCACCCCGTCTCCTTATATGAGCCCCCCTCTTCCCTACCAACTATGCCCTAGGGTTTGCAATGGGAGGCAGCTATTGGCTAATGGTTTGATAGTGTAGCTGAGAATAACCACCAACCACGGGCAGGGTGCCCCTCCACACCGTTACCACAGCAACCCCATAAATGCAACACAGGGACCATGTGGAAACACCGGTTTGAGTGTAAACAAGGAAACGTACAGTAGCACATACTTTATAAAAGCTCATTAAAACGAAATGAGTCCATCACCCGAGGGTCTTACTTCCATATTTTTGAATCTAACAATTTAAAGGTGAGAGTTCCTGGTCACATCATTCATGTTCATATTATATTTTAATTTCTTGACGTCACTGATAATTGAGGGCAACGCTATGGGGCATCACTGAGTTAAGATCTTGACGACGTGAGGCTAGAGGATCTCATTATCCAACAGGTCCCTACTTCAGACAGCCCCAGGAGCACAGCCAGCATCATTAAATCAGAAATCCACTGCTTCTAACCACTGATGCCAAACTGCTATAGGTCAGAAGCAGAGAGTGCTGCTTTAGTTCTTAATGAAGTGTTATTACCGAATAGAATCTATTGGAAACTGTAGGCGATATCTGGAACAAATCCCAGCCAATATGCAAGCATTTCCTATCATTAAAAGATGGCTCTGAGAGGTAACCAATGCATTATGGCCAAAGACTTGACTCTTACCTTGGCAGGTGAAGCATTTGATGTGGAAGTGGACATGTTGCACTCGTACCACCTCTCCTTTGCACAACTCCCGGCAGCGAAAGCAGTGGATTGGTCCAGAGCTCCGTTCACTGTTGCACGAGCTTTGTTGATAAGGTACTAGTGGGGAAAAGACAAAAAGGCAATAAGTAACGGACATTAGAAGACCATATTGTTATTGGCTGATATTAGACTTTATAATGTTGTGATGCTTAAATTGACTATTGGTTTTAATTTACAATAAAAATGTACAATGCTTTATTTAGTCTCTAAATAAATCATTATAAATGCTAAAACAAAGTAGTATAGTATTTTAACATTTACCATTATACAAAAATAATTATAGCCTTATTCTTCTATATATGGTTCTATATGAAGCATGGGTTCTTTACTCAACTCCAAAGAACCTTTTATGGTAAAAAAAAAAGGTTCTATAATGACAAGAAAGAACCCTTTTGGCACAACGGTTCTTTATAGGCTATAATTCATTCTTATATTACATTATTCTGCAAAATGTTGTACAAAGTTGTAATTAAATTATTGTTTATTATACTGTTGTAGTAACTTAATATCACATTTTAATCATGCTGATTTTTGGAGGAGAAAAACTGAAATGGCACTCTTCGTGTGATATTGATTAACTACATAAAATGATATAAATGTATTCATTTTCTAACCCCCATATCTTGAATTTTGTGATCATTCACATGCATTCAAAAAATACATTTTAGGGTCTTGATGTGTGTCAATAATATAAAATATTAATCCAGAAAGGACAAAACAAATGATAATGAATGAAACCAAAAGTTCTATATAGAACCCTTTAGGGGTTCTAAATACGTATCACCGTAAGATACTAAATACGTAAGAACCTTTTCTTCTAAGAGTGTACCCTCAAATGCTGTATTTGTGATTGTTTTTATAATAGGTCTAAGGGTTACATAAATAAATTCCTTTGCTTTCTCTCTCTCTTTCTCTGTAATGGCTGGATGTTTTGTGCTGATTGTCCTCTTCATAACAGGCATTCAAACACTTAGCCAGTGAATAAATCAATTATTGTGCAATCACTGTAGCAACTGTTGTTCTTGCTTTAGTCTAAAAGGATTTAACTGGGGAAAAATGTCAAAAACAGCAAGGGCACATGCCCTACTACCCTGATCTCCATTGTATCAGCTACAATGCTGGCAACAGGGCAGGCCTGTGATCAGATTTATCTGAGAAAGAGAGCCATGTGACAGCCAGGAACAAGCATTCCAAAACTAACTGGCCTGGTAAAGCACATTAGAATCTATGTGTTAATGAGGGTTTTATGTGCATCTTGGATAAGACAAATGTAATCAGCAAGCATGAAGTGTTAAAGTCAGGAAGTGATACTGATCAGAAAACATATTTTTCAACACTAAATCATGCTTATCAACGTGCCCTCACCTGAACCTGAATTATTAAGGATGCACCAATATTACAATTCTAGCCAACATAAATAAGTCAATAAATATTTTACACGTTATAGCAGATAAACGATAAATAGCTGGCACTGAAGACAACTACAATCAAGTGAAATTAAAAGAAGTGAAAATAGGCACTTAGGAACTTAATAAATTAGACATAGTGAATAGAATACAAAAATTGATATTCAATTTGAAATTGTCACACGCCTGTCCTGTCTTGTGTCACACATGGGTGTTTTGTTATTTTGGGCCATGTCTGTATGAAAAGTACATACATATAGCATATTGATAAACTGGTCAAGCATCTGGGGGCTTTAAAGAGCATTTTCACTGCAACAAACAATGTTTTGTATTAGAACATCCCTTCGCATATTTTCAGTCTATTGGAATAGAGAGTTTCATTGACTTTTCTTCATCCACAGCTGAAGAACAATGATCCATTAATGCTGTTATGCCTCCTCCAGTGGCTCAATCTCACACTGATAATATTGTGAGCACTTATTCCTTTGGCAGAGCAACACGCAGCCTGGCCGACTTCCAGAGCTGTTTTCTGAATTTTGTGTGTGGCCCTCAGCTCTGCGAGCCAGCGGTCTTTTGTCAGTGAAGAGTGCAGTAAAGTCGTGACGCTGTTAAAAGCAGATAACAGCCACAAAAGAGCAAATAAGAGATGTTTTGCAATATCACAAAACCAGAAGCATTTATGGTAATGTGAGAGCTATTTTCCCCAAAGCATTGTTAGACTGTGAGTTCCCCATAAGCTTTCACATACAATAACACTCAAATAAACAGAGGTGACAGCTCAAAAGAGAATAAACTTCATGACGTTAAAAGACAGCATGTCTTTCAGGGATCATTAATCTCTCATTGGGTGTTACTGTGCTGGAACCCCACTTGCAAGAGGGGCCTATGGATGGGTGGGTGTAAACAAAAGGCTGTGTAATCCCTGCTATACCACATGCACAGATCAGGGGAGGACATGCACAAAGGATTAAAGTTTTTAATGGCTCCTACATTAGATACCTTTCATTCATGCTTTAGTACAAAGTATTCCTGTAATAGAGGTTAAAATCTATATCCAAATTAAATTCAGGTTTTAAAGGGACAATGTGTACGTTTTTTATGTATTTTATTATCTAAAATCAATATTTTTATTCATAAGTATGTCCTCAATGGTGTATAAATACCTCTGCTAATTATCCCACTTATCATCGTAAATGAATAATTTATTATCTTTATATAGATGGGACGGGTAGGTCCACGGAGGCTTCCATGTAGTTCCGCCATCTTGCTAAACTATAATAGCAGAGAGGGACAAAAAGTACCAGGCCAACACATTTCCACAACACGTTTTAGTTTAGAGCCAGCGTGACGTAACTGAAAGAAGCAGAAACGGAAGAGCAGAGCAGTGAGAGGCGCTTGTCACTGTCCCGTCAAGTTTCCACAGTCAGTAATTCATACTGTAACATTCGTTTCTTCGTTGTGTCAAGTTGCAGTTTGTTTGAAATAACAAATTTGTTCACCTCGACGAAGTGCTATTAGAAGACATCCTGTCATAGCTTTTTGGTACATAACGGTTACCGTAGATACAGCACGCATTTGATAAAGCAAGGTGCTGGAGAGCACAATTCGTTTGAATACAAAATACTATTTCACCACAAGATGGGAGAAATTCCTACACAATGTCCCTTTAAGAAGGAAACTGTCTATTATTGATCCTGACTTGACAGTCTTCTCAGTTAAAATAAAAACAACAAATCCCAAAACCCCAAAATAGGTCACTCTGTGCTGTCTTACAGTTTCAATGGTTTAAACATGTTGCCACAAACTCCTCTCGGTTTGCACCAAGAAAAAAAAAAAAAAACTCTCTCTCTCAATAAAAAGATACATACTTCATACTTCATACTTCAGATAATCCTGAATGTACAAAAAGGTAGATTCAAAGAAGCCTATTTCTTCAGAGAAACTTTAGAGCACTGATATTGAGCAATATATAGCAAAAGGGGCCGGTTACATCCGGTGCAAGGTGTAAGGTGATAACCACAGGACCTTAGGGGCCACTGCTATTTCTGCCCTCAGCAGAGGAGTCTCCTACGGATTATAGTCACAGAGGATTTTGGGAGAGTGGAGGTGACAAGGCTGCTCTCAATTCCTCCATAGGCAGGCAGAAGAGAGGTGTAAACAAGACCGTGTGGCCAGACAGAGTCCACTTATCCTTCACAGAGTGAAGACCTTTAAATCCAGTGATAGAATTAATGGCTAAGTAACACTCCTGTTTCCATAGTAGAGCCAGAACTCTTACTTGCGACAAGAATAATTCTGACCAGTTCTAATTGTGTTTTTGGTAGTTGTTAACAGCATAGTTTACTTAAAATAACAAATGAATAAATGTACAACAAATAATATATTCATTCCACATATCTAAAACAAATCTGATATTTTTATCATTTACTGTGATAAATTTGGCTGCAAAATCTGATGGGATGAATATATATATATATATATATATATATATATATATATATATGGCTTAACAAATAGGGTATTTATATTATGCAAAAGTTTGGGGTCGGACTCAGTAAGATTTTTTTTTATATTTTTTAAAGTCTTGGTGCTGCATTTATTTGATCACTAATATTAAAAACAATAATATTGAGAAATATTACTGAAATATAATATATATATATTTTTTTTTTTTATTTTAAAGTATTTTACATTTTATTTTATTTTTTTTATTTTATGGCAAAGCTGAATTTTCAACTCCAGTCTTGATTTGCTGCTAAAAAAAACAAAACAAAAAAAAAACATTTCTTATTATTGTCAATGTTTAAACCAGTTATACAGCTTAACAATTTATGAAAACTGTGATCCTGATGTTATATACGTATATATATATATATATATATATATATATATATATATATATATATATATATGTATGTGATTTACTGACCCCTAACTTTTGAAAAATACACTATATCTTTATAAGCCATTATTTAACATTATTTAAGTTTGCATTTTCAGCCCCCCAAACTGGAGTTGTCGTGAATCCTGTAAATGCTTGGCCAAAGCGCATACAAAGTTTTTTTTTTTTTTTTATTAGTTGAAAACAGTGTATTATAAACGGCCCCTTAGAGAATTCAAAAACCTGTTTGCAGTACAGTATGGGCATCTGGAGAACCTGACTAAATTTGATATATGAGTACTGCTACATTCAAGCCAATGCTGCTGTAGCGACAGGAGCTAAACTGACCCTGTCAGAAAAATTATCACTCAAACCAGCCAAACACAAGGTCAGACAGAATGAGGTCTGAGGGCCTCAAGGACTTGCTCCGGCCTTCAATCTGCTCTCAGGGTTACTAACGATTTGAGATTTTAACTAAGTTAAGAGAAATGTTGGGTCAGGGTCACTGGATGAACATACCTAGTGTCACTCTATGAGTTATCTCCTTCATGACTTCTAAAGTAGATGATTCCTTGGATTATTTAATGGAGAGCAGCAAAAGCCTTTAGTCAGCTGCAATTTACCATTGCTCATTGAGTAGAGACAGACAACACTGTACAGAAAACCAAATATTCTGGATTTTAAACTTGGCCCATTAACAGAGCTAGCCAAAATCACTCTGATAGGAACTGGGCTAACTGGACAGTAGAGAACATAAATAACAAAGAAGAGCACAAAATCTATTTAAGAAAATGCCATCCTTAGCAGTTTATAATGTATGCAAATATCTGTTTGTCAAAGCCAAGTTCTCTTACAAGAGGTTCTCTCGTATTACATAAGTTTAGCTTACGCTACGGGAAAGAATAATCTTCACGAGATATTGAAGCCAAAAATTATCCTTTATTTTTGTATTCATTGTCAACGCAGTGCCGCAGCTAGCAAACCCCGAGTAGGCTGTCTAGTGTGCTCTTTGATTTCCCTGTGGCAACTGCAGCAGCCTACCAGTGAGCCCGACATGACGTAACATCCAATAAAAGGGTGCTCGTGCCATCAACACGTCATATCCTACCAGAATGGGCGTGGCTTAGCATCTATAAACAGGGCCCGGAGGCTGAATTTCTGATTTTCCCTCGAGCCTCGCCCTCGCCTTCGACAGCTAGATGGCGCTCAAAGTCTGCCCTACCGTCTAAAGCCTGCAAGACCACGTCTGCTCTTTTCGAGAAAGACCCAGACCCAGCTGCCATTAAGGACCTGAGAAGCACGACATATCTCTCCTTTCGTGCAACCAAGTCTGCACCACGGACTGCCCCCCTTGAGCCCACACAGTGTGGCGATCAGAACCCGGTGACCATTCTGCCTCTTGTTGTACATATAAAAGCAGGGGAAGCTATCCCAGGGTTATCAGAATGGGTGCTACGCACAGTAAGGCAAGGCTATGCATTACAGTTCACTCGCCATCCCCCACACTTTCATGCCTGGCCACGACGACAGTGAATGCGGAGGTAGCTAGCACATGTGACATCTACTCCGATCAGAAATAGCAAAGCTGCTGTGCTAAGAGGCCATAGAACCGGTTCTGCCTTCCCTAGCGAGTCAGGCTTTTACAGCTATTATTTTCTCGTACCCAAGAAGGGCGGAGCTCTCAGACCTATATTGGATCTGAGGCATTTGAACAAAGCTCTCTTAAAAAGACTGTTCAAAATGCTTACGACTAGACAACTCCTCACGCACATTCGCCCGATGGACTCTCGATCTGAAAGAAGCCCTTTTTCAGATTCAGATAATACCCCATCACAGGCCATTCTGGAGATTAGCCTTCGACGGTCAGGCTTATCAAAATACTGTCCTGCCATTCGGCCTGTCCTTTACAGCCCTTTACATTCACGAAGTGCATGGACACGGCTCTCGCCCTCTTGAGAACTCAGAACATGCGGATTTTGAACTATCTGGACGATTGGATGATTTTGGCACAGTCGGAAACAGAGACAATGTCTCATAGAGCTGCGCTCCTCAGTCATCTGGAAAGAAGCCTGGGTCTCACGGTCAACTGGACCAAGAGTCAATTTCCTTTTTAGGAATACAACTAGACTCTGTGGCCATGACGGCTCGCTTATCAACACAGCGCACGCGACTGGCCATCTGGCTGATCTTTCCAGAAGGGTAGCACCGCTCCTCTGAAGACATTCCAGAGGAGACTGGTCTGCATTGCTTCAGCTGCTGTGGTACTTCAGCTGGGTTTGCTGCGCATGCGTCCTTTGCAACGCTGGCTGGCCGCTTGTGTGTCTCACTGAGCTTGGAAGTCCAGCTGCGAGCGGATCAGAGTGACTCAACCCTGGTTAGCGGCCGATTGGTACCAGCAGGGAGTGATTTTGGGGATGACTGTCTGATACCGAAAGGTCATCTCGACAGAAGCATCCAACTCGCGTTGGGGCGCTCTCTTCGAGGGCAGACTGGCCTCTGGCCTGTGGTCAGACCAGGAGAAACTCCTCCATATATACTGTCGAGAACGCGCTGAAACAGGGAATTGCGCCACTCAGTGCTCCTCATAACCCCAAGTTGGGAGAACCAAACTTGGTTACCGGAGCTGACGTGCCTGTGACAGACCCGTGGCCAATTCCGGTGAGGCCAGATCTCCTCTCTCAGACTTGCGGCTCGATCTGGCATCCCCATCCAGAGCAGTGGTCTCTGCATGTATGGTTGATCAATGGATACCTGTTGCCCTGCCAGACGCAGTAATGAACACAATCACACAGTCTAGAGCTCCTTCTACCATGTAACAATCTGATATGAGCAGGTCCCAGGTCTCACATAGTCTCCCTGTCCACTTAAAGCCCCCCTTTTGTTGTCCTCTGAAAAAAAAAAAAAAAAAAAAAACATTCCCCCGACAGCTGACGTGGATTTAATCAGATAACTCTCATCAGCTGCGAACTGACAGTCAGCTGATCTAGCCCGCGACAACATAAGCACAGTCACGACACGTGGTACAAATGACAGATACAATGGAGCACTGCATTCATCATAATGGAGATACAACTTGATTCTCCTATCATGCTAATAGTTACAATATTATACATGAAGAAAAATCTGTGGTGATGCCACAACCAGAAGGCTCTATGCGTCTAAATGGTCTGTATTCTCCAAATGGTGCGCTGACAAAAACCTGGGGTTTCACGGTTGTTCAGTTAACTTCAAGAGCTGCTGGATGAGGGAAGGTCCCCTTCCATGCTCAAAGTATATCTGGCAGCTGTTGCAGCATTCTCAGAATCGATGCACAGCCAAAGACACAAAGACACCTACATCTTGGATGCCCTTGAGGTAAGCTAAAACATACCAAAAATTAATTTCAAAGTGAACTATTTGAGTTTCAGTGATATGTCAGTTGGCATTCGTGCACAGGCTAGGACTTAGCTTTTTCAGTTGAGTTGTACTGTATCAGGTTATGTGCTATGCTTATACATTGACCGGTGACGCCGCTCTGTATTCCCTGTGAGTGCTTATGTACATGCGCTTATTCCCGCTTATCTGGGATCCCCGGGCTTCTCTGGGACACATGAAGTGGATGCTGGTGTTAAGAGAACCTCTCGTAAGAGAATGAATCTTTTACCTAACGTAACCTTGGTTCTCTCTAGATGACAGAACGAGTATTGCGTAACCAAGGTTACGTTAGGTAACCAAATCGTTTCTAATTAAGTAGCAGTTTCTTTTCCATTGCCCAGCAAACACAGAACGTTCCCCTAACGTTCCCCAATGGTCCCATGAGGTTATTTGTTTGGGAACCAAACAAGAACGTTATAGGAACGTTCCATGTAGGTTATTTTTCGGTTCCATTTTTATAATGTACGCAGAATGTTCCGGGAACGTTCCCTTAACCTTAAGGGAAAGTTATAGGAACGTTCTGGGAACCAAAAACTAACGTTCACAGAACCTAAATTTGTTTTCTGGGTATAATAGCAATGCAACAGAATCCAGTCAGCACTTTCAGACACTATAGGTAGTACTCTTTCCCTGTTAAAAATAAAAAATAATTAAACAAACAAAAAAACAACACTTTCAATAACATGCCTTGCAGATGTTGTAATGGACTGACAGTGAAATTACACTCTGTCTGTGTCCATCTACTGGCTTTCATATTTACATAGTCCTATAGAAAGAGCTCCATCAAACATATTGGCCTCTATATGTAAAGGGAAATGCTTAGAGAATGACATCTTTAAAAAGGATCTGCAAGAAAATAACTCCCCCTTGACAAGTGTTAATATGGATGGTGTTTCTCGTTTTTTTCCCCACTAGTGCTGCTAAATCATAACGTTGGGCTACAGGAATGACAAATGGGTGCTGAAGCTGAGCCGGACTGCACTCCAGATGGAATGAGAGTGTGTTTATGGTGCCATAGTGGGTCTATGTCAGAGTAGCATCAGGAGTAGCATCAAGACAGATGCATAGTGCATACAATTTTATCAGGAGAGCCTCCATCATAACAGGGCAATTTTTAAGTTTGTAGCCTCCACTTTACAAAATACTTTTTAAAAGAACCCTTTTTAAAATAAAAACTTTTCCCCATTTTAATAACCTTTTGTGTGAAAAGGTTATTCATGGAACACTATATTCCAATTAAAAACCTTTATATTGAAGAGTGTACTACGGGCTACCAAGCAAGTCGATCCTGTATATAATTTATAAAGCAATTTCTGTGATTAATAGAGGGCTTTGCCATAATGACAGCAATACTTTCTTTTATAAGCATGATAACACATAAACGCATTCTATATGTTAATATCATGACAGTTAAATAAATTGCTTTTGTTTGTTCCTAATATTGATTCATGCTCATTTTATAGTTCATTATTTGTTTTTGTTTTTTAAGATGGCTGTAAAGGCTAAAAAGGACGCTGTAGTTACAGATAACTGTTGGTGTTTATGAGGTCTGAACACTGAAGGGCGAGCCGGGTTCCACTTCATTGCTCTCCACAGGGCAGGCATGACAGGGCAGTGGTGACAGAGGCACTTCTGTAAAAGTGTGCTAGCATGTGATTGATGTGAGGGATGCTGAGTCGCGAATGCTGACACAGGAGGAGCAGGGTAGGACAACTTCAGGAACCTTAGGCTGGACTCACAGTCACATCCATTGGCAGATTGTTACATCACTTAAATAATATTCATGAGCCAGGATTTCATGTACCCCCACTCTCCTTTTCTAATCCTTCCCTACGCCCTTCCTAATAAACAATGTCACTATCTATCACTTGCTAATCTTTAAGGCACAGAAATCTATAATATTCACTATACTGAAGGCAGGAGAATCAAACAGGAGAACAAAGAGAAATAAAGACAGAAAGCACAGGGAATGGAGAACAGATTGAGGGAGCATTCCGCTACTCACTTGTCTGTCTGTTTTCTCAGTGGTGCAGAAAATAGAGGGCAGTTGATAATGGCAGTTGACCATACGAAACATAGGGAGCAGCAAATGAAGAGAGACCAAGTGACCTCGGTGTAATTGCTCGGCATTTTCACTGACTTAAGGCTATCATGCCCAATGTAGTGTTCAGCACGCTATTGTGCATGGTTACTGCTCCATTCAAATGCCATGTGTCTGCATGAGTGGCTAAATCAGGTAAGGTTGAGACTTTGTGTCAGTAGGGACTTTCTACAAAGATGTCTATATGCAAAGTTAATGTTCGATTATGTCATGAGCTTTATATGTTCTACAAAACACTCTAGGTATCTTGGACCAGGCATGTCGGTTCATTTATCGGTAGCTCTCCAGCTAACCCTTTTTTGCCATGGGACACAGCTCGGCCACTGCACTCATTCCCTTGCCATCTGTCTGCATTTTAAAACACTCGCTCCCCATACGAGAACTCGCATGTAGCAGCCTCATCCCCAGCTGACAAGCAAAATGCTTTGAAAGAATGAATAAGGCAAGCTCAATTAGCTGATGTGACATTGTTTTATCAGAGTGAGCTGGTGCTGTGAGCTGTGTGTCCTGAACTAAGGGGTGGATTAGTTCAGAGAGTGGGACACATGTCGAAAAGCTCGTCTGTCCGCTCATCAGCTGAGAATGCAATTTAACAGCTTGCTGCAAGAATGCAAACCATTTCTAATCGGAGAACAGCAAGGCATTTGCCAAGTACGCACAAACAAACAGGAAAACAGCTCAGTTTTTACAGTTCTGTTGAACTTTTCTCATGAAAGGATCATTATTTATGAGACGTAACGGTTATGCTCTTGCAGCATCAGCTGACTCACTGAAGCACAAGCCTCAAAGGAGAGCGGGTCACCAACATAATATTGCACTGGCCACCTCTCTGTTTTTATTCTCTGTTGGTGTGTGTCTTTTTATCTAACAGATTTATACAGCATGTAAGAAATAATGATTTCATTAATGCTTTAATGATTGGATGAGAGAGCTAAATGGATGCAACCAAGCATATCTGAGTGGCACCGAACTGGACAAGTTTTCATAACATCCTTTCACAAGACATTTGATCTCCAAATTGGCATTTTGCGTCAGGATAAGCTTTTTTCAGTTCAGTTTAGCTTGTGCAAAACGGTCAGACATCTAGTTGAAATAACTTCTGGACAAATTATTTGATGACAAAAGTCAGTTTTGAAGGAATAACAGTCCTACTTATCAATCCTGAGCACAAGACTCGTTTTTAACTCTGAATAATAATAAAAATTATTATTATTATTTGTATTGTTATTGATAAAATAGCATTATAAGAAGAAAAAATAAATAATTATTACTAATAGCCTATTATTATCTTTTTATATTAGGCTATTTATTACAATTATTATTATTATTTCAAATACATGATTCATTTAGAATGTCTTTGGGACATGCCAGAGCAAGAGGTCAAACGCTTAAATAAGACAAACTGCTCTAATTTTACAAGGTCAAGATAAAGTTTATTTATTTGACCTTAAATTTAGATTTCTATCTACTTCGGTTATTTTTGCATTAGTATATCATTCATCTTTTCATTTAGACCAAGCTAACAATGGCAAGAATTTACTCACCACTCGTGCTCATGATGCTGAAACAATAATCCAAGAGTAAATTTTAATATCCAGACAACAGCAGTCGCCTATTGTTCAACCGATAAAATCCAGTTATTGAGCCTCAGCTTGTAGTCGAACCGTTAGAGTGGGATAAAAACTCGAGGAATAATTAATACAAATTGTAAAGCTCCCAATGGGGTGCAGTGATCGATTGGTTAATAATTGGAACGGTGGGCTTAAAGTACTGCACCCCGTGAGTACAGGGCGGACGACCGACCTGAAATAAAGCGGAATGTTGCCTAGTCACATTCCATGATCTGCTGCCGTTTCTCGAATATAGCCTGAGATAGTGCTGAGCAGTGTAGCGTACAGTGGACGAGGCGCTGTCACTGTACTCTCGCGCTCGCATCTATGGAAGCGCGCGCCGGGGTGACGTCAGGCAAGCGAGAGCAGAGCAGCGTGTTTCCTCGCACCCATCTAATGCAAGCGCGCGCAGCTCTGTTAAACAGATTTGTTGATTGTAATGGCAGCACTCTGTTTTTGTAGCTTGCAGCGAAATTGAGGTGTGTGAGGTCATGCAGGGGAAAGTTGAAGTGCAGGGTGGGTTTTCAGATTACGGCATACTGTATATTGATGTATAGCGCCCTCTTATGCAGAGTTAGAAAAACACAATGTAAATAGGCTAAAGTAGACAAACTGGATTAATTTAGTAACCTATACCTGCCAACAAAAGCTTCTTACTGTGACAATAATTATCCCGTTTGGAACCTAATTATGTTCCAGAGAAAGACATATGACCACGCTATAAATGTAGTAACTATTGACAATATCTTTTCAATTGGGCTATGTATTTTCTACTGGGCAATAATAATGAAATTATTATTTGAAGAGTTCAGATGCAAAAGCCTCTAAATGCCATTTGAAATTTTCTTCTTTAATGATGATTTTTAACAAACTTGTATATTTAAGTTCAGTAATTTCACTTAAATAACAATTAATAGGTAATTATCATTGCCATTTAAGTGAAATCACTAAACTTAAATATACAAGCTTGATAAAAATTATCATTCTAGAAGAAAATTTCAAATGTCACTTAGAGGGTTTTGCATCTGAACTCTTCATTTATTTTTGTATGTGTATTTATTTATTTTTTAGAGCCAACACAAAAACAGACTCCCTGATAAATATTTACTGGTGACTTACTGTTTTATAAATAAACAAATAAAATAAAGATGTGTTTTTAGTTTATTTGCATTTGTTATTAAAGTCATTTCAAATCAAGGTCAGTCAAAAGGATAGTTCACTTTGAAATTAATTTTTGGTAGCCATGTTTTAGCTTACCTCAAGGGCATCCAAGATGTAAGTGTCTTTGTTTCCGCGGTAGTTTCAATTTTGTGAAGTGCTAATATCGGATCTTTTCAACAAAATTTGAATGGAAGGACAACTACCGTTATCCTGGAAACAAGCTATAGTAATCACAAACCAGAGAAAGATTCTGCAAAGCTGGAAATTATAGGCCAATAGCTCTTGCGTCTCTAACGTCTTTAAAGTAATGGGGAAAGAAAATGATTATTAATCGACTTTATTACGTGTTAGAAAGCAAAGGATTAACAGCTCCTTATCAGTATTCGCCCAGGTAGATCCACCTTAGATGCACTAATAAGATTAGAAACTGATGTTAAAAAGGCTAGCAATGAAAGAGGTGTTAGTGGCAGTACTTTGACATTGAAAAAAGCATATGATGTGTAGATTCCTATTAAAGTTGCAAAGAATTGGAATTGAAGGAAGATTTTATAATTGGGTTTTAAGTTTCTAATTTAGATGTTCGATTCAAGTCAAGGTAGGCAATTCATTATCTCAGATGGTGAATACAGAACACCACAAGGAAGTGCCATAAATCCTGCATTATTTAACATAAGATAAATGATATACTGTATGAAGGAATTCATCCAGGAATTAAAACAGCATTATATGCAGATGATGGAGCAATGTGCAGGGGAAGAAATGTTAAATATATAGTGAAAAAAATAAAAGAAGCAATTGAGAATGTAGAGAATTGGTCTGTGGAATGGGGATTCAGATTCTTGATTTCCAAAACACATTGCCAGTTTTTTACTAAAAAGAGGATTTAAGAAAATATTTAACTTTATTTATATAAACAGCCACTACACATTTTAAATATGTTATGGTTTGACTCCAAATTAACTTGGAAAATTCATGTCAAATATATTGAAGAGAAATGCAGCAAAGTACAAAATCTAATGAGATATGTAGTAGTCAAGAATGTGGGAGTGATATACAATCTATGATCAACATATTGTGTTCTCTTACAATCCGTTTGGATTATTTATGCATTATATATAGATCTGCATCAACTAGTCTGCTAAAAATGTTAGATTTAATTCAAGCACGAGCTTTGAGATGTATCACAGTAGCTCCAATCTCAGCAATGCAAGTGGAAACAGGAGAGTCAGAAATAAGACGTCAAAATGTTGTTCTGTTGTCAAAATGTAAAAAATTCTGTTGCTTATTGGATCAATTTACTAGGGCATAAACACAGGAACATTTTGCAAAAGCAATAATCGAGTGGAGTTAGGAAACAAAAAACTTAACATGAACAGGATTTGCATGGAATGCAAAGGAATGGGCTACAGAAATGTCGCTAAATAATCTATTATTTTCATCAACGACTTCCATTTCTCCAAAACCACCCTGTTTTTTTAGTCAACCGGAAGTTGATTTCCAAATTCATGAGAGTGTTAAAAAAGGACAAATTGCTATTAAAAGGTATAGAATTGAATATATCAGAACAGTTTATTATGCATTTCTTCCAATATACACTGATGGATCAAGAAATCCTGAGGTCGTACTGGATCAGCATTTTATGTTCTAGAATTTAAAATAGGAAAATATGGGAGATTAACAGATGGGGCAGTGTATACAGCAGAATTGGTGGCAATTCAGATGGCTCTTAGTTGGGTGGAAGAAGTGATGCCAAATAAAGTTGTGATATGTTCAGATTTAATTGCATCACTAATAAGCCTAAACATATCAAACAAGTAGATGATACCTTTGAAATATTGAATATTTTGTATAGATTAAGGCAAACTGGAACAATAATAAAATTTGCTTGGGTACCAGGAAATGAAAGATCTGATAAAACTAAACATCCCTACTATTACAGTTGCATTAAGTAGGATGGAAGGAAAAAATATCATTAAAGAATCTTGCAACCAGAAATGGCAAAGAAATTAGAATGAATGTAAAACAGGAAGACATTTTTATAAATTTATACTGTAAGACAAAGTATATTGACACCAAATTTGTATAGAGACGATAAGACTAATGGGAAACATGGTACAGCCTTAATGCGCCTAATGTGTTGTTATGTTGTCCTAGGTATGCAAGGAAGGAGTTAATAAGTGAGCTACAGGAATTGGGATGCAAAAATTTACAATCAATAACATATTAAACACAAAACAAGAGATCCGGGGAAAGGTCAGTTTTAGAATTCATCAAGCATAATGGTCTTAGGATTAGAATACAGACATCTTTTAACATACATCTAGATGGAAATCACTTCACACTCCAGCACAGGTGGTGGCGATATGCACCAAAAAGTTTGTATGCAACCCGCCAAATAATCCATAGAAGAAGAATAAGAAGAAGAATACTGTTTGTTTTCTCACACAAAACGCTCATTTCGTGTCTCAGGCCATCAATGTGTACTTACATTTACAAGGCATTAAATCATGTTTAATTTGGACTTCTCTGTTCAGACTCTGTGAGGTTGTGACCATAAACCTGCATTATTATGACAAGAACAGTTTGACCTAAAAATATTAAAATTTAAACTACTGCGGAAACAAAGACACCTACATCGTGGATGTCCTTGAGGTAAGCTAAAACAAACCAAAACTATGAACTATGCAGAAAACCTTAATCTGGCAATCTGCCATTTATTGTACTCTTGGTGTACACTAGTAGTCACTCTTTCATCACTTTATGTCTCGCTTATTGCACAACCTCACTAATCAACCCAGTATTCATTCCTTTCTGAAAGAAAAATATATACACTCTGAATATACTGTAGCCAACAAAGAGATATAACAAGCATGATTAACTTTACACCAGTGCTATTTAGAAAAGTTATAAATCACATTCACAATTTTTCTGTTTGTTCAACAGAATACTCATAGACCCATAAAACTGCACCTTGCATTATTATTCTGTATTCAAAACAGCCCTGACCTATGTGGGAGCAGACAGGCGTTTGGATCAAACAGGAAGTCTCGTATTTGCAGATCGTTCTTTTGTTCATCCAAACCTGATGTGTGTTACAATTATTTCACTGACATGTGTGTATACAAAAACAAGTGCCAAGAGGAAACTGCACAATAGAGGGATGTGACAGGCGTCAGGCGCTTCGCACACTCAACATTTCTTCCTCTCTCAGTTTGTCTATCTAACTCCAGATGCTCTCTCTGCTTTGCTCCAGGAGTATGGTAGTTATATTTTCAGCGGATGTCGTGGGCTGCTTTTAGTAAGGGTGTACTGGATTTACCATTGTACTGAAATATGACAGAGTCCTCAACAACAGGAAGTAGCTCTTCCTTAGGGCACTGGGACAAAGGGGCACTGGAACGCAGGGCCTCCCTGAACTGCCCCCACTGAGAGCTGGCCTGGGGTAGGCTATATTTACTAGCCAGAGCTTTATTAGCCTTTTATTCGTTTTTGCAACACACAATGATGTTTTATTGACATTCAGGAGGAGCAGGTACAATTAATTAACCCAATCAGCACAAGTGGAGATCAATCAGTAATCCACAAGATAAATAACAGCAGAACCCCTTTATTCCTTGACAGTTTATTAGCATCCCACCTCCACCCCATCTCCTCAGTTTTAGCTCCATCTCTAGTTCTACTCTTACCAACAGGGGGAGTACTCTGGGTTCGGGCAAAAATTCTGAGCTCGGACCCCTCCACCGGACAGCAAGTACCAATAACCTTTACCATAATAATCATATGTAGATGGGAACGCGTAAAATGCAGTTTGTATTAAAGGGTATTTTCAAGTATGAGCTCCCCAAAAATTCAAGTTGTACCCTAATGTCATTCCAAACCCGTATTACTTTTTCACTTGTGAAACAAACTTTTGAATGTACAGAAAAATCTTAAATATGTATCTTTTTAATTGTTCTTAATTTTATTTAATTTCTTTTTTATTTATTTTTTTTCTTTTCTTTTTTTAGCAGGGACAATCAGAGAATATTTCACACAAAAATTAAAATTGTGTCAGTGATTTGAATTCGAGACCAAACATTCTTTTCAATTAACCTGTTGATCCACATATACTAAATCCACTTTATGAATTAGACAAACTGGTTCCTGATTTAGACTCACTGACTCACTGTTTAACTTTACTGGTTTAAATTGGTTATCATTCAAGTTCAGTTTTGAATTTAATTTCTATACCACGGCTGATTCTGTTTACACTAATGCTCATCAATGTGCACTACACTGAATGAAGTATCATGACGTACTGTATACTAATCACAGACTGCCAATATTTAATTCATTATTTAACGATAATGCAAGCCGAAAGTGGGCTGTTCGCCTGAACTGCAATCAAATATCAGTCAGTGAGCTGAACTCTGATCAGCCTAATCAGTGAGAAAATCATTTTTTTGTCCAAATTGTGGCTCAACCTGTTTAATGAAAAAAAAATGACGAATCGTTCATGGCTCCTGAGGTCAAATCACTGACTCATCTTTTGTTCTTTTTTTTTTTTTTTGACTTTTTTTTAAACGTGCCCTAAGATTACTGAAGTATCCTGTATTGTGATATATGATATCCACAAACTGCAAATATTTAAGTTGTTATATATATATACGAGCTAGCCCAATGTAATTTGTTAACCCAAACTATAACCAAATCACTGAGTCAGTGAGTTGAACATGAGAACGAATCCATGCTTTGTTGAAAAGAATAAGATAATGTTGAGTGAATTATAATATTATACAGTATTACAATTTACATATTTACGAAACAAAACAAAAGTATACACATTGATGTATATGCTAACTACAAAATGCAGAAACATTTCAAAAAGCTTTGGAACACACTTGCTGTGGAAAACATCAGCTGCTTGTCTTGCATGCCATGTTAATGCCTTGACTATGGTTTGGGCACATGGCCTTCTGGCTCCACCAGTGTGGGGGGTTTGATTCTCTAACGTTGATGTGGTATTTAATCCATTTACCAAGACCATCTGACTTGTCGCAGGACTTAACCACACCGTAGTGCACATACTGCCTTCTTTCACAGACAGTCAGCCAGTCACATGTCTTCACAATATATTTTCTCAGGGTGACTTTTGTAATGGCTCGACAACAGTCTAGAACCTGCAGTCTGTTCCAGGGTTTATGTTTAACCAGCAGAGAAAAGCAAGAAATGACTAGCTGAGCCAAGGGCCAGTCTGTATGGAATTACTTTTGTGCCATGCAATAAAAATGAACGTAACTTTTCAAGAAACTGATAAATTGAAAAAAAAAAAAAAAAAAAAAAAAAATCTTGCCGCATTTCTTCACTTCGTTCTTAATAAACTGCATGTTTTGCTAAATATTTCTCATATTTCTGATCTGAAATTACAAATGTGCTTCCAGAGTTTTCACTTAAGCTTCTGAAGTTTTGGTTTACGCTCCCTGAGTTTTTGCTGAACGTTTGACTTAACGTTATTACTGGATATATAAATATATGACTTACCTCAACCCCGTCCGTGAACCTAACCGTCACTGGGGTTAATGGCATTTATGAGTCTTCCCTCACCATCCTAGGAAAAAAAAAAAGATCGCTCCCCAGATGTAGATGTACATTTTGCTTCGTTTCGCTCGGACATTTGACGGCGTGTACAGACACTTGGAATCACTCGGACGTTAATGGCGTAGACATACACACATACACGCGGATAGCTCAAAATGCGTAGATATAACACGCCACTTGACTCGAAAGTGGCGTGTATGTTTACGCAAAAGTCATGATGTCATGTTGCGGTGCGGAATAAATAAATAAATAAAAATAAAAGGGAAATTCGGTACTGGGATATCAAGCAAAACTAAGCATGAGACATGGTAGAGAATTTGTTTGCAAATCAATGCAGCATCCTGCTTGTGTCGCGGACCCTGGGCAACTGCGAGAGGAGGTGGTATGCGCTACAATCCTTGTGAATACATTGTCTTAGTGAATTAGGAATCCTCTTGACTTCTTTTAAGCTGTTCCAGACTTAGGTGCTACTTTTAGGGTTAAAATGCTTCGTGAATTACTTTAGTAAAAAAATTAGGAGTCCTAAAGTTAGGAGTGACATACCCATTATTTTTAGGATTTGCTCCTAAATTCGCCAGTTAGGAGCTACTTTTAGCCTTAAAATTCTTTGTGAATACAGCCCCTGACCTACGTACAATATAGAGTCAAAGGAGAAGCATAGCGAATTCTTGGAAAAATAAATAATAACGATTTAAAGGGGAAAACCAATTAAGATATTTGGTAACCGCACTTATGGCATTTATTCATCTTTGTTCATTTTAATTTAATCATTTACTAATACGTTATTAAAATCTTGTTAACATTAGGTAATGCACTGTGAAATAACATGAACACAATGAAATATTTTTAAAATAAATTAATAAATACAGTAACAAATGTAGGCTATTGATCATGGTTAGCTTAATTGTGTTAGTTAATATATTAACTAATGAACCTTAATGTAAAGTATTACCAGATATTTACTTGCTATCTTTACTCAAGGCATGGTGGGAATGCACACATAGGCCTACTGTATATGTGTCTGGACATTTGTCTGGATATGTTGTAGAAAGCACCTTTGGAATGTGAGCAAGAGGGCGTATTTGATTGTAATGAAGTTGATAGGGACTGAGGCATTTTGTTTTGCTCGATAAAAAACAAGTCGGACCAGAAGGGTTACTTTTTTTTTTTCTCAAACATTTGCTTTTCCTTTCCTTTTTGTTGATAATTTTTGGTTGGATTCATGAATCTAATTAGATATAAATGGAAAGATATTCTGTTTTTGCTGAGTCGTTCATTCAAGAGTGTTTGTAGGTTATCTAACACCTTATAAACTGACTGAAGACCTTCTTGACCTGACCAAGAGTCCAACAGAGCAGGGGAATGAGAGGGCTGGGCTCAAAGAGAGAGAAAACAAGAAACTGAGAGAAAGAAAAAAAGCATATGATTTAGGGGAGGAGTTTACATACTTCCTTCAGCAAAAGCTCAAAACTTGTGCCACAAGGACATACACACACACGCTAGCATACACAACACACACACACACACACACAAACCCTATGCCGTACATGAGTTTTACGTACAATAATGGTTAGTGTTAGTCAGTTTAAAAGGAACTTTTTGCCAACTCCATAGAGCACACACTGACAGATCTATGAGGAACGAACACACAGCCGGGAGTCAGCAGGACAGAGGTACGCTCTCTCTCAGAAACTAATCTGTGTATGAGTGACTGTGTACTCAGTTGAAATTGCTGTTTATATATTTCAAGGTTTGAACTGAAGTAGGACAAGTGTTTGAATATTTGGTTATACTTACTTTTTAGCTAACCAAAGACTCTTGGTTGTCTCTACCTATTATTTGTGTTGTATATTTGTAATATGCAAATCTGTCTCTTAAAATGTAGATTTATTTCTCTAACAATATACCAGTTTTTTTCACTAACTAGGTTTTAAAAACTTGTTTTTCGCCCAGTTTAATAGTACCAGCATGCATGTGCTGTGACATTCTAAACTTAGAGTCTAAACCCTTTACTCGGGTTACAAATCTACCCCGTTTTTTTTCACTGACATCCACACATTGAACCAGTAACACAAGGAGACACAACTAACTACACTGTCCAAGGCGCATGGTACCATTCAACGTCTTTGTTGTAGCTTAAAATGCTGATGATAGTAATGCAAAACTTAAGATGGTAATAATGTTAACTGAAAATTTCCATAAAAAGAAATGTCTTTAGAAAATAACCCCCTTAGAACAGCTGAACACGTGATTATGGTTTTGGAAAAGCCTTACATTTTTTTTTGTTAAGGCCACAGAGAGATGCTCTATGAGAGTTGAGGAGGTATGCTGAGAAATTCCTCCGGGCTGTTTACAGCTGACTCACAAGATTCAATTAGAATCTGACTGGGTTCTCTCTTTATAAAACAATAATAACATGATAAAGATTATTTTCTATAGCTAAGTACACTCTTTGTTTAGCCCAGGGACAGAGACAGTAGTGATGACAGGGAGACACATTCAATCCAATTGAGATAGACACATTAACAAAGTCTAACAACGATTTATCATTATGGTTTGAGTAGCCATATGTCAAAACCAGCACTGTTAAATATTTATTTGGTTATCTTTCCTTTAAAAAGGAACAATGTCTTAAAATCTACACTAATGCTAGATATTTGCAATGGAAGAAATGGCAGAAAGTAGGGGAGCGCGGAGCACAACGTAACGCGGGGCTAGTTGTAACATACTTGTTTTAAATACTTCCACACATGCTAGCATGACAAAACTTGATGTATTTACTAGTTGCCATTTCGACAGCAGAGAAAAAAAAATTGCACCAAAATTCCAAAATCTTTGTTAGATATCACTGGACATTTATTTAACCATAGCAATAGTACATTTCTTACCTAAAGCAGCATTAGGTAACTTTTGAAATTTTGCTCTCGGGGTCCCCCTACAGTAGGGAAACAGTATTGTATTCTGTACACCAGGGAATACACACATGCATTTGTTGACAAGCGATACCCCGAACTCTGCAGAAGGCGTGAGTCCAGAGTTGCGTGTGAAATGTCTTCATCCCAGGTACATCATTATTATTTTTTTTTTCAAACGCCAAAAGATTGCGTAGCTCACGTTTACAAGTCAGCGTCTTTATAGTAGCCTACTGGCTACTGCTTTACATAATGGATATGCTAGTTCAATACAATTTTTGTGTGGTAGGTAATGCCACTATCATCAGCCTGTTATGTTGTGACAATAAAAGAAACAAGTTTCTTTTTTAAAATGCATTATCTTATTATTTTAGTTAAAACTCATAAACAACTACAAATAACTAATGTTAGGGAAATCTGTTAATGTTTTGTTGCAAGTTTCTGAAATAAATAAAAAATGTGTAAAAAAAAAATATCGACCGATATATCGGAATATCGGATTTTAAAACCAACAAATATTTGTATCGGTATCGGCCTTCAAAATCCTTTATCAGTCGGGCTCTAGTTAGAATGGTCAACCTGTAACTGTCAGCCCTAACATCTAAGACAAAAGATGAAAGTTTTATTTAGTACTAGTAAATAAAGAAAATGCTGTGAGCAATGCTTATTAATTCACTGGGTCTTTGGCCCTGTGTGCCAGGGCTGTGAGAATATTGCCGCTCTCCCTTTCCAGAATAACCCCTGGCACAGAGAGGCACTGACCAGCCCACACAAACATGCCTGCATTGCTTCAGAGTGCTTCCCTCATTTACGGAGTGGACGCAGAGAGGAAAGGGGAGTGAACAAAATAGATGGAAGTTAGAAATGAGCAGTAGAGAGAGTGAGGTTTATCCACAAGAGGAAAATGGACAGGAAGAGAGAGAGAGAGTGACTCCATCGATAATAACTGGATCTACTGTCAAGCGGGCACTATTGAACCCGTGTTTGAAGCCGGCTGTGTACATCATGGCATGCTGCAGATGCTGTCCAATTCCATGCCTCAAAAACTGCTTTTCGTTTTCAGGTTGGTCCCACCCTGGCTTGATTTTTGCAATGAGAAGAGTAACTTTCACAGGGAGACATCACAGTGTTTCTGTCAATCATGGGTAGATTTACCCATGAAGGTAATGCAGATGGTGTACTTCCCTTAGTTGGCAGTTTCTGTGCCTTGTTTGTGCGCAATGCTGTGATTGCCTATTGCTATTGTTGTTGTGTGTGTTACTGGTATATTGTTTTGCTGCTTGTGTGATTTTAGTTATATATTTTAGATTTACAAGCATCTGTTGACTAATAACTAGCAAATTCTCTCTTTTTTTGACGATTGTACAAATTTGACAACCCATAAGGATTTTTTACATTTCTTCTCATGTCAAGTTTAGGCTGATTCTATATGGGCTAATGATGTTTTGCTATGTTTGTCACTGACTGTTTGCATGTGCACATTCCCCGTCTTAGATTTTGGTCTGTGTTTTGCACGTTTTCATTATTCGAATGCTGTTATTTTGTCTTCAATCGATCGTGTCGGTTTGATTAGGCATATACCCTAAAAGCTTCAGCTTGTCATTTAGCTAATTTAATAACACTCCCCTAAACATCACCCTCCCTTTCAATAGCGATATCGCCCGCTGAGCTCGATGCCTTATGGAATGACCCTCCATACAGTTTAGCTGCTGTCAGTGAGCTCT
The DNA here is from genome assembly GCF_988280905.1 of Pimephales promelas. Taxonomy (NCBI): domain Eukaryota; kingdom Metazoa; phylum Chordata; class Actinopteri; order Cypriniformes; family Leuciscidae; genus Pimephales; species Pimephales promelas. The sequence goes on from NC_142777.1 coordinate 23,862,539, forward strand.
TTCCACGCAATGACGTCATGACTGCTGGTAAGAGGATTTCTTGAGTCAAGCACAAGTGTGTCAGCAATGTTTGAATTTAATTATAAAAGAACCCATGGCACAGAGATTTTTTGTAATAAATGATGTTAAGCAACTATTTGGAATATTCTCTCTTTTCAATGCACAAATCTGGGAAGGTCATACCCATCTGGAGATGAGGAAGAGGCTGTTATTTAAGTCACCTGGGTCTGGCTGATATTTATAGAGTCATTATGATATGACTTGCACTTCCTGTTTATGTCCACAACTTAATGTGCTTGTAAATAGAAACACAGCTCTGATAGTTTTATATACATGCAAATTAGCACCAACTGGTATCATAGAACGAGGAACTACAGTAGCCGCCAACTTTTGAGTTAAGGGGGGGGGGGGGGGCATAGGTAGATCTAAAGATAAAATCATCTTTCTGGCATTTGACCGACCGGGTTGACACTTACTGCATCTGTTGACACGTGAAACCAATCAAATGTGTGTGTCTCACGGCCAATGCGTGAGAGTTGGCAGCTCTGCTGATAACCATTCATATTCAAACGTGGGAAGTGCATAACTTCAGACAGAGGGAACCTTCTTGTCCTTAATTATTCACCAATAAACAGGGCATCACTCTTATCACTCTTCAGTCATTCAGTGTTACTTTTCTGTAAATTTACTGATTAACCATAAACAGTCATAATTCTGATGTGCTATTAAAGTTCACGGAACTACACACCAACTTCAATTGAATTCTTTAAAGCTGTGTTGACCCCAGTTTCCTTTGTTTTGGAATTGGAGATGAGGAAGTGGAGGATGAGGCCGAGGTGGAGGCAGAAGGCAGAAGCAGAGAGATTTACTGGAAGAGGAAGGAAACATTCAGCGGAAGCAGCACAGTATCTTCAGCAGGAGAACGCTTCTCTCCAGGTATCAGCAGAATGGATCACTGTGTCCTCTGCATTGAAATAATGGCCTCCATTTCCATAATGGCCTTTAATGGCTACACTTCTTAAGAATACTCTCACAACTAATGCCAGACACTTAATGTGTACACTCAACCTATGCCCTAATGGTATGCCTTTAGTGATGTGGTCACTCATAGTGCTGTTCCTGCAAAAAAAAACTGCAATTGGCTTGTTAAGTATACAGTACTCCCGCTGTTATGTTGCATTAATAAATCACACCCAACATCACTACAGCATTCCGGTTGCTGCTAATGTAACTAATCGTAAATCTTGGTTTCTTTGTGGTGGATATTAACTCCATTCCCTTTTTCTTCTTGGAGATGTTGTTTTGTTGTTTAGCGGGAGACGACGATCTAGTGTATCACCTGACAGTGAGCTTCAGGAGGCCTTACGTACAAGACTGCGGGTAGTAGAAAGCAACAGTCAGGATGTCGTCCAGCTCTTTAAGGTCAGACAAGGAACATGATCTGGCACCACTGAGGAACTTATTACAATTGATCACACAAGTTATTTCAATTTTCATTGTTTTAAGTGATTGTTGATACTATACACACAGGATCTCTCTGCACGACTAGTGTCCGTTCATGCAGAGAAAGACAGCTTTATCATCACCTTTAAGACTGTCGAGGAGATCTGGAAGTTCTCCACTTACCTGGCACTTGGTTAGTATCAGTGAAAATAACATGCTAGTACTACTACAGGTTGCCCAATCCTGTTTCTGGAGATCTACCTACCTGCAGAGTACACACACACATCCAACACACCTTGTCCAAGTGCTCCTGAAGATTTTTATTAGCTGCTTCAGTTGTGTTTGATCTGGATTGGAGCTGAACTTTGCTGGTAGGTACAGCGGATCTCCAGACACAGGATTGGGCAACCCTGTTCTGCAGTATATTTATAATTTCTTGAACTATTGTAGCTTAACAAGTAAAACTATTATATTCTAGGATATGTAGCAAGATGTCTTGAAAACTTTCTATGTGACCAGTCATTCTGGCTGGACCCTGCATTGCTGAGCGATGTTGAGATCTGTGTAACAGTGGATGAAGACCACTTAGCTACTCTTTACTTAGGACTTCTGCTACAGGAAGGTAAGGAGCCTCCACTTGCACTCGACAACATCACCTTTAACCAAACAGTAAACAAACCGTAAATTGAGAAACTGATAAAACAATATGGATTTACACATCTATAGTCTGTTCTAAAGTCCACTATTGAAACATTGCTGCTTAAACGATTCGGAGGTCACATAAGTTGATAGCAAGATTGTGTAAAAATGTGACGTGATTACAGTGTTCTCTTGTTTGCAAAGATAGGAGTGTATGCTTTTCATTTTGTAGACTCAACATTTCCTCGAGTTTTGTTACACACAAAATATCTTGCTTCTAAGAATAATTAATACAGATATAATGTTAGCCACCTCATTCGTACCAAAGTCTCCTCTGTTCTTAATTTTAGTATTTGATTATGCCTTCTACTTAAGACAACAATCTAAGGCAGACACAACCATATATATATTAAAAACATTAATTTATGGGACAAACTGTATTCCTTGGAGTTTGTACTTGTTTATGAATCCACTTCGAAAATTGGAAAACTATGTTAGGAACCTAACTAAAGAATATAAATCAGGAATAGTTCATGACTAAGGAACGTCTCATTACTGTTTCAGGTACATTCTTTTCTAAGACTTTATACAACAGTGACTGCAAAGAGGAGGAAGAGGAACTGACCTTGACCTACAGGAGGAATGACCTGGTCATGGTGAAAGACATAGGACAAGAGGCCATGTGGGAGGGCACACTGCTGTCCACGGGTCAACATGGTCTAGTCCCTGTTCATGAAATGCAGCCTCTGCCTTATCCATTTTACCAGTGAGTGACACTGAATTTTGAAGCACATGAAATGTGAGGTTTTGTGGGAACAGCTACTTTTGTTCTACACTTGTTCACATGGAAAAAAAACATACTATTTAAGATTATCCCTTACAAATACAGACTGTTCTTCCTAGGTGGTTCCTTAAGAAATATCCTGGAAATGCAGGAGGGATTCCAGTTACAGAAGGGCTCTTTGATCATCCTGTAGGTGTGTATCTGGAAACTATTCCTGAAGGTTGCCTTCAAAAGGAATATTCCGGGTTCAGAAAGCTCAGTCGACAGAATGTGAGACATAATGCATATCATCACAAAATTATTTTATCACAAAATATTATTTTAACCCCTTTATTGGGTTACAGTGAGGCACTTACAATGGAAGTTAATTCGCAAATGTTAAAATACTCACTGTTTCAAACTTATACTCTCAAGGCGTAAACAGTATGCATGATGATTTTACTGTGAACATTTTTTTTTTAAATGTAAAGATATAATCCAGTGTACAAGTTTGTTGCCGTGATATTGCAACACCAAAATTACTGTAAAAATGTTCTGAACAGTTTTACAGCTCAAATAATACACTGTTTTATCAGTAGAATTAGTTTTTGCATCTGTTTGTGTTGAAATCAACATTATGTCATAAATTCTGTCAGCCAACTTTAGCTTGTAGGGAATCCATAATATTTGTTTAATTATTAGACATATTAAGTTGTGTGTTACTACAAATCTGCCCTTTCTTTTGGCTTCCCTTTTAGTGGTGGGTACCTGTGTGGCAGTAGTGGACCATTACCCAATGGGTAAAGATGAGCTGCACCTATGCCAGGGAGACATAATCAAGATTGAAGGATTTCTTCTCAATACTCTGAACATGTTTATAGGAAAACACCTCACCAGTGGAGAGATAGGATTTGTTCACAAGGCCCATGTAAAACCCGAGAGTATCGAGCCTCTGTAAGTAAATAGTTCAACTGTATTTATTTATATTCATAGATTCAGAATGTGGCCGAACAAATGACCTTCTCTTTATTTTGTAAAACCATTCATCTAATGTGCTTCTCAACAATACTGACATACCAATTGAAAGCAACCAGCTGGCAAATGCTGTTTTATTCTGTTGACCTTTGTTGAATGTGCCTCTCTAGCTGGGGGTGATGAGGGTGTTGGAAGGGGGGCTAGTGGAGTTATGTGATGATGTGATGAAGCGATCCGAATGAGAGTCATGTGGCTGATAATGTTGTCTTTGTTGGCTTTGCACAGCGATGGACAATTGGTCTTTCTGAGTAAGGAGGAAAGGGCAGCCTTATCTAAACTTAACCCTTGCCTTGAGCCCTGTCAGTCTGATGTACTGGCAAATCTATTCTCCACTGACATTAGCACTGTGTACAGATTGGGTAAGAGAGTATGCATTGTCTCCCTGTGAGACCTTTAATATTGTTTACTTCCAATCCATTGAGTACTTCATCCAAAAATGAAATTATGCCAGTTTATTCACCCTCATGTCGAATCACAGAAGAAAGATGTTCATATAGATTGGCAACGACATGAGGGTGAGTATTTGACACAATCTTCATGTTTGGGTGAAATGTCCCTTTTAAGTGGGGACAAATCTGTGCTTTATTTCATCCTGTGTTGATAAAATTACTCTTTCACACTGCAGACAGACTTGATGACTCTGATTTCACTTACATAAGAAACCATCCAATGTCAGGTAAGCCCCTTTTTGAAGTTATGTATAACATGAGGAAATGTTGCTACATACTGTAGATGTTTTTTCACTGCTCTCATACATTACAAGTTCCAGTTGTATAGAATTAACCTATATGAATTAATCATACCTTTAAAATGTTCCTTTTCTTTCCTACTCTACTTCTTTTTCATGACATTATTTTCTATGTACAATCAAAAATTCTGACATTTAAACTTTGTGCAATCAGCAGAGCAGAAAACTACAGTGGATCAACGAAAAAGCACCATTTCTGAAAAGAGTGACGTAACTCCCTACCACTCGTCCCCACGGCAATCATTATATGCCTCCCGGAATCATCTGGACCGGGACTCTGAGATACTCTCTTTCAGCCTGGAAGATACCTTCAGAGAGATGGACGAATATGAGGAAGACCCTCCAAATTTCATGGATGAATGTATCTGGGAGGCTGATGAAGCAGAGAGGTGTGACCCAATCCTGACCCTCCTCAACTTGGAACATTTCCAGGACACTTTACAGACGCTTTACGACCTTTCTTACTCTTTTCTGGACACTTTCTTCAATTGCCTTCCAGAAGACGAGGTGCTTCAACATCTGGAAAACGTACGGGAAGGAGCTAAAAAAGGCAGGATGCTCTGGGCCCACCGGCGAGTCTGCTTTCTCCTTGGTCGGCTATGTGCCAAGAAACTGAAGTTCTCTCAAGCGCGAGTGTACTTTGAGGAAGCTCTAAAAGTCCCTGTAAAGGGTTTTGATGACAAGCCACTTCTAATTGCCCTGTACACTAATCTCACTGCTGTTTACCTCAAACAGAAAATGATGGATAAGCTGCCATCTACGCTGGATAAGGCAAGTGCTCTGATTCTGTGTCTTCCCTGCCACAACTTCTGCTCCGTGGATGAGTTTGAGCTGCTCAAACCAATCATGCGCAAAGCCATAATTGAAAAGGACAAGTACCTAGAGGCTCGGACATGCTACCTCTCTCTCTGTCTCTTTATACGTCTAAGGAAAATAGAGGATGCTTTACCTTTTGTAGAGAGGCTTCAGTTCCTTAGCATGACTTTGTCTGCTGAAGTTGGGAGGCCAACTGCCCCAATTGATCTCAACTGGATGCTGTGCAGGCTTTACCATAAAAAGTATTTGCCCTACCTCACACTAGCTTCTTTAAGTTTAGATTCGGGGCAAGAGCATTCCTTGGATGATGCATTCCAGAAAATTGAACTCTTTATCAGAAACTCAGCCAGGCTTAATCCTCACTGGAAGGAAAGCAATTCTGTGCTTCCCACACAGGTGGTGGTTTACCTTCAGCAGGCCTTGTCCATAGCTAGTCAAGGAGAAGACCCAAGGACTCAAAGGGACCTGTGCCTGTGCCTAGCAAGTGTTTACCAACAGCATGGAGCTCTAGAGAAGGCTGTGCCCTTTGCCCAACAGGCAGCACAAACTGGTAGTCAAATTAATGAGGAGGAGGGCTTCGAGGCATCCATTCTGCTGGCCTGGCTCTTGGTCCTAACGGAAGAACCCGTACAAGCTCAGAACACTCTGCACCCGCTGCTCAAGTCTTTGAATGAAACCGACAGTCCGACACAGCTTGGTGTAGTCTATAATCTCCTAGCCCTATGCCTCCGCAAACAGGGCAGAGTTCAGGAGGCAGCAAGAAACGTTTATTGCGCTCTGCAGATCTCCCGAGAGAATGGAAACAAGCGTAATGAAGCACTAGCTCTGGCTAACTTGGGTTGCTTGTCTCTATCTCTAGGGGCTTCGGGCCTAGCAGAGTGTTTCTTGCTCAGTTCACTGCACTTATTCCAGTTTCTCTCAGAGAGTCCCACAGATCAGGAGCATGTCCAGGCTCTTCTCTGGCTGGGCAGGAGCTACAAGGATAGAGGAGGGAGTCAAGAGGTCAGAATATGCTTCGAGATGGGCCTCCTGATTGCTATTAGTGCCAAAAATCTACACAGTAAGTGTTCAAGACTTTATGTTTTAGAAATAAAGCACCAATTTCCAATCAAAACATTTCACGAAATGAAGATTGCTAGGTTTCAAAATATGAAAAAATATAAACATATTGTTCAAAATCTAGAACACTTTCTTTTTGTCAAACATGTTCATAATATGATGAACTACACTACACGGGTTATTCTACTTGCTCCAGTTATTCTACTAACCACAAAAACGCCCACAAGTCCAATTCGTTAAATTAATTATATAAACAAAGAAAATTCTCACATGTGAAATTAGTATAAACAAAAAAAAAACAGCATAATTTATTTGCAGATGCCATTTGGTTTAAAATTGTATAAGTAATGCAATGATATTCCGATTTTTTTTTTTTTACCCAATTGTCAAAGTGTCTAAATACTTTAACCTAAATTTACACTTAGATTTAAACTCACTTACACTTAATAAAAAGTCACCTACATTTTTTAAACCTTCTGTCACAAACCTAATGTCGAAATGAACAGAGAATTAATGTTATGCCGGTATTTCATTTATAGAATAATAACACAATTCCTTCCAAATGCAGGTCAAATGGTGGTGGCAAAAGTTCTAAGTCGCCATTACGCAGACTTGCTGCTGTATGGACAGTGTATTGTTTACTATGAGCACTGTGTGGGACTGTGCAGAACACTAAAGAATAAACAGCTAGAAGGAGAGTTCCTGGAACTCCTCAGCAACCTCTATCTCTCTCTCAACACTGAGAAGTAAGCGCTACTGTAATCTGCACATACTACATAACATAGTACCATTGTCAATACTTGAAACTTGATCCATTTGAAACAAATTAATTGGTAAAGTCAAAAGTAATTGTTTTATAAAAATCACTGCAGGTCATCGAGGAAGTCACTTGATTACTCAAAGCAAAGCTTAAGGATCTCCATAGACCTGGGGAAAAGACTGGAAGAGTCAGAGACATGGCTGCAAGTGGGCCGTATCTATTATTTGATCCATGAAGATGAACTGGCTGACATGTACCTGCAGGTAAGTCAAAGGATCAAAGTAGGGTATTTCAAAAGGAGTTAGTTATTTTGCATATCCACTTGGAAAAATATCCCGCCATTAAGGCTATTACTTTTTTTAGTCTGGTCGTTTCTAAAAAGAAACTTATTGCCATGTCATATACATGCATGTTTTTATGAGCTGCTGTGATAACTTCTTTTGCCATAAACAAATTTTTACAGGCAGCAGTAAAGACAGCCCTGAGGATGAATGACCCATGCTTTGCTTTGAGCATTTATGAGGAAGCAGGAGATGTGTTTTTCAAAGGACACAGAAACCAACTGGCTGCCCTACCTTTTTACAGGGTAGGTTTCACTATCAGTTCCCAATAGATGTTACCAAAACAATGGTTAGAAGATATACCATGTGACTAAGCATGGATTCCTACATCTTCTAAATCTATCGGCTGTTTTTCTTTTCTTTTTTTTTTTTTAAAAAAAGGATGGAAGTTTGCCATTTGCACGCAGCATTAAAGATGTGGACTCCGAATTCAGGCTTTTGAACAAACTTACAGAGCTCCTGATGAAGCAGAAACACTACGAGGAAGCACTGCAGTATGCTACACTTGCAGTGCAGGTCAGCACCGCAACTGGTAAGACCTTTACATGCATCTATTCCTAAAAAGCCATGGAACCATGGAAATGAAAGTCAATTATTCACTATTCAGAAACTTCTGACTATGGGAAGAAAGAAAGAAAGAAAGAAAGAAAGAAAGAAAGAAAGAAAGAAAGAAAGAAAGAAAGAAAGAAAGAAAGAAAGAAAGAAAGAAAGAAAGAAAGAAAGAAAGAAAGAAAGAAAGAAAGAAAGAAAGAAAGAAAGAAAGAAAGAAAGAAAGAAAGAAAGAAAGAAAGAAAGAAAGAAAGAAAGCTTTTTGTGAAATTCAGTTTGATTAGGTCTTTTGCTTGTCTTTAGTCTTAACCTGTGTTGCCCCCTCCTGGAGACATATGTCCTTTACAGCATAAAACATTTGAAGAATATTCATAATACATTAAAAAGGTTAATTCACCTAAAAATGAATTTTCTGTCATTAATCACTCATTAATCATAATGAAATACGAGATCTGACCCCCCTATAGCCAGCAACTTCATAACCACTTTCAATGCCGTAAAAGAGGTAGTAAAGAGATTGTTAAAATAGTTCATGTGACAGTGGTTGTTCAACCTTAATGTTATATAGAAATATTTTAATTTGTTTTGCGAAGATGAACAAAGGTCTTACGGGTTTGGAACGGCATGAGGGTGAGTGATTAATGACAGAAATTTCATTTTTGGGTGAACTATCCCTTTAAGCCAACATGAAATCTAAACAGAAAGTTTAGTAAATTAAATTATTACAGTAAATTGAAAGAAAGAAAGAAAGAAAGAAAGAAAGAAAGAAAGAAAGAAAGAAAGAAAGAAAGAAAGAAAGAAAGAAAGAAAGAAAATACATCTCTCAATACAACTAAAATCAAATTTCTTTGAAATTAATGCACCCTGCAACTGTCAAATTCTTATTGGTTGATCATTTTGGTTGTTCACTGGTGTTTCTTGTTAATCATTAGTCTTGGTGTATAAATAGCCCTCATGTTTCCATTGTATCTTGTCTAGTTTTGTTTGCATAACTTCTGTTGGTGAGTCTATCAAGTCAAAATCACGTTTTTCGTGTCCCTGCCGGTGTTAGGGCTAGGCAAATGAAGCCTCATGAAGCACTGAGGGTTTCCCCTGAATGTTTCAGGAAAAAATTCAAAGCATTAAGTGAAAACAGCACAATCTTGTGGCAGATCAGATTTATAGCAGCCATGTTTATGAGCAGTTAATTAATTTCTTTTATCAATTAAGCACAAATAAAATTTCGCCACTAACCAAATGTGTTTCATTCTCAAAACGCCAGTGTTTACGGCATTTAAGCCGCAGGCCATCCATAGTGCGCCGTTATTTGTGGCGCTTCTGTCTGACAAAGGCGGTGTAAAAAGCGGCATTTTGTATAATATTATAATCAGCCCCACCCTTTTTTTCAAAGTTCAGCCCATCTAATGAAGTAGATGGAAAGACATGTAGTAGATTGTCGACCTGAATGGCGGTCCATCTTAAGGGTTCTGTTTTTGGACTGTTATCCTGTCATATTTTTATTTCTTTATTGGCCACGTGCATCCCCCTTTTTCCTTTATCATATGTGGGTATATAGTATGATTTTAGCCTGGTTAGCCATTTAGCCATTCATGTCTGTGAAATACATTAGATTACCCAGCAAACTTACTAGCTGTGTTCATGGTCATGGAAAGTCTACTTGTTTATTCTGATGCCATATTATAATATACAATTATATGATGGGTTATTATTTTTTTGTTTTGTTTGTTTTTGTAAAACTAAACTATTGATTTTCTGTAGAATCAGTGTCAGAATTTCTAAGGGGCTATAGATGGAAAATGTAATGGTCATTTTTTTGCCAACATTTTTATAATTTTCTGTTAACCATAAAGCATAACACAATACAATGCCTCTGGAAAAATACACGGGAAGACTGTAAATATATTACCATATTATAATCGTATAGCTAATACATGCCCTATGTTTATGGACTGTAAATAATAAAGAGTTGTGAGGTGCCTGCATTTCCATTATTTCCATAATCTCCCGCTTCGCTTCACGTTGTGCCTAACAACGCCTTTTAGCCGTTACTTATTCACAATACAGCACAGCCTCTTGTACCTTATTGCTTGCTTAAAGTTACAAAAGTTACTCAGAAAATGACGGCGATTTTGATTTGTAAAAGCCGTAATTTGCGTTGTCTTTTCGTCTTAAACGCAGCGTTTTGAGAATGAAACATGTTTAGTTAGTGGCGAAATTTGACCCTTTTGGCGTTCCATATGTTCGACATCGGCTGCGGCTGGATGTAACCGATCGGCGAGAGTTGCTGCGTGTAGCCGGGCAGGAGCTGCAAACGGAGACGTGAAGTCGGACACTTTCTGGTTCCTGTAGTGTCCATGCCGGTGTCCGTGGCGGTGTGCCCATGTTGGTGTTGGTGCCGATGTATCCGTGCCGGTGTTACAAAGCATAAAGCAGTTTTTTGAAATTTGTATATGTTGTGTATGTAATGTGTATATTTGTTCTTATCTTACAAAGACATTAGTTTGGCTGTAATGCTGTAAAAATTTTAAGTGCTCTAATGATTTGGATAGCTTGTGCTTATCCCACTGCAGCTGCTCAGCCATTTATTTAATAATTTAAAACTATCTTTTCATACATAATTATGTGTGTGATGGTAGTTAGCTAAAACTGGGGTTCCATTATTTTCTAACTGAAAGAAAAAAGTAACCTGACATTGTTTTGATGTGTATTTGTTACAGATGTTACTTTGAATGAGAGAGTGTCCTTCCATCGTCTTGCATCAGTGTACTTCTCTCTAGGGAAGTATGAGATGGCTGAGAACTATTACCTGAAGTCTCTTTCACTCTGCCCCACTGCATTTGAACATGATATTGAACTTCGGTACTATGTTAAAGTATACTGCAGACTGGCTGATCTGACCCTATACAGATTAAAGGTGAGACTCTTGTAATGTGTAACATTTTATATGCATTCCAGATGAAATGTTTTGATTGTAAGATAAGCAATGTACATGTTTTCATACATAGAAATTATTAAAAAGATTTAACCAGTCTAGACAAGCATGCTTGTTTAAAATCTGCTTATGAACGTTTTACGCCGAAATAACATTCACCAATTTTTTGGTTGTGTATTATGCAAATTACTAGCTGCATTTACATCTGAGAATAATTGTTATGCATTTAAAAAAAGATTGTTTTATATATTATTTTGTGAAAATGTTTTTGCCTATATAAACTATTAGTGAATAAAGCCAAAAGTATCTATAAAAAGAATTTTAACAGTAACGGTGTATGCATTTTATGAAGAATGTAAATGTTTATTGCTATTTATGCTTTAGGATGCATTTGATGCCATTGGTTACTACCATTTAGCATTGGCAGCTGCTGTTGAGGACAAAGAAAGCCTAAGCACACTGTACATAATCTACATGAAGCTCGCAGAGATCCATGCCAACTACATGCCTGATGCCGAACTGTGTATGAACTACATGGACAGAGCGCAAAGTCTGAGGAGGGAACTGGCAGGGGACACAGAGGAAACACATCAAGACCTGGTTGAGACAGCATCTGACAATCAAACCAACGCTGGTCGGTCAGACTCCAGCAGTGGCACTAGTACTCTCACAGAGTCCAGCATGACTGACACCGGCCACACAATCGATGCCCTGAAAGAGTCTGAGCTCATATTCTCTAACTTAAGTCACAAAGAAGTCACAGGCACTAACATTTCTGAGGAAACAGACTTAGGGCCTGCTGACAATATCAATCCAGAGACTACCTGTCCGGATAAAAATCACATTCATGAAAGGAGAATGAAGGAGGGCTTGACTATTATGTTGTAATTGCTATGTCCATGCTATAACTCTGAAATTTGTTTTTTAAATCAAATGTTAAATGTTTAAGATGAAGATCATATAATATATTTTCTATCAGTAACAAATTTGATTAATTGTAAATATGTATTTGTATATTTGTAAATATTTTTTTTTTTACTTTTAAAACGAAAACGATTAGTCTACTTAATTAAAACTCAATAAATTCTTTCAACGTCCATGGACACAGTAGACTACATGGTTCCATAGCATGCTCACTATAAAGCACTCATTGTACCTAAACTAGAACTGGCTTTATGTTCGATTATCAGGCCTGGTATGTAGCCTACTATAAATTGTGAAGTCGTTCATGGGTAAATTAACTTAATTCAAAGAACATCTTAAACGTCAAATCTAACTATTAAACATCATCTTGATTTTTAACCACAAACGATATAGGATAGGCTACAGTTCATTCATTTGCCACAGCAAAGGCCCATCAATGTTTTCATAGACATGTTACGACATCAAAAACAGTTTACTGTGCTCACTATTCTTTTGCCTTCCATAACGTGGGCTACGTTATCCTCAAAAATGTAAGCTACTACTCAAACATTTTGCGTTATTATCCTCCACTAGAGGGAGATATTGGCTTTGTGAATGGTGATTTAATCACTTTACGACGAGAAAGCTGCATTACCACAGAAAGTCTAAATGGGATTTTACCAACTGAGCCGTTGATGTAAGTAGTATCCTTCGTATATATTTTAATTTGACGCTCTTAAATTTATGTAGGAATAACATGGTTATTAGGCCTCTACAGTTATTTTATAAAATCACCATGTGCCATAAGGTGTTAGGCTATACTATCTTTCACAAAATTACAAATTAGTCTATTTATTTTACAACGATGATTATTCACCTTCCTCATGGACGCGGAAGTTCCCCATACCGGAAGCCTGAATGTGCTGGTGTGTTTTAATTTAGCTTCTAATAATTCGAAACTTTGTTTTCCTAAGTGGCAGTGGGCTATAAGGAAATAGTGTGTGTTATTGATGTAGTGGTGTGTGTGTGTGTGTCATATTAAGATGTGTTATCATTTAAAATGTGACCTGAAACATACTTGATAATGTAAGCGTGGGTCCCAAATTGCACTGAAACATAATTATTTTAGAAGCATATTTATTCAAAGGTCTTTCATGAAGTTACAGGAAACATCCAGTTTGCCTTTTCCCATTTAATTGAAGGCATAATTTGTATCCAAAATGAGCACACGGCTATACTCCCTCTGGTAAATATTGTGTGCTATGTGTAGCTATGTTTTGCTACTATTTTAGCTAACAAATAATGTATTCCAGTCACAAAGAGAGGACTAAAAGCTTTCTGATGGGACTTGGTTAAACAGTGCTTTTCATCAGGTTTTAAATTTCATCAGGTTTTAAATTAATATGAGTATAGTCTCTGGTATTATGTTCTTAATGAATTTCTGTGCTTTCTCTTACTGTAATGCATGTAAGGCCCAACTCTCTCAGCAATTGTTTTAGTGGCTGGGAGTGGGATCATTCTGATCTGGCACATATAACATGCAGAGTGAGTTGGTGCAGTAAAAGGCTGAATTGCGTGCTGTGTGCCAGCATCAACCTTCACAGATGCTGCAGCTCTTTTTTTTTTTTTTTTTTTTTCGGGAATATGTATCTTATGTTCATGGAGGCTGATAAGATAGATAAGACAAGATAAGACACTTATTGTTAAATATTGTAATTAAAATTGTACTTTATTCCTATAATGGCTAATCTGAAATTTCAGCATCAAAAGTCTTCCAGTGTCACATGATCCTTCAGAAATCTTATGCTAATTTGGTGCCAATTATTATTGGTACTCAGTTATTTATAACAGTTTTTGCTACTTTTTTTTTTTGTGGAACTCATGTAAAGAATTATTTGATAAATAAAAAATACAATAAAACAGCATTTTTGGAAATATAAATATTTAATAAAATTATAAATGTATTTACTGTCCCTTTTGATCAGTTTAATGTCTCCTTGTTGAATGAAAGTATTTTTTTCTTCATGTTTTTTTTTTTTAAATTATCCTTTTGAGTGGTAGTGTATCACTGTTTCCACAAACTTATTAAACATGAAAAAACTGTTTTCAACATTGAGGATAATAAGAAATTCTTCTTGAGCACCAAATCAGCATTAGAATGATTTCTAAAGGATCGTGTGACACTGAGGATTGGAGTAATGATGCTGAATAATTAGCTTGGCTTTTACAGGAAAAACTATATTAAAATAGAAAACTTATTAAAATTGAAATTAACAAAATTACAAATGTAAATTATAAATTTAAATTATACATTTAAATTAAAATTTATTTTACATATTTTAATATTACTATTTTAATTTTGATTAAGTAAATTCAGCCTTGGTAAGCATAAGCAACTACCTTTAGCTATAATAAAAATGATTCCAAACTTTTGACTGGTAGTGTATAGGGCTGTTCTTAAATCACACTACACAAACTGTTCTCCCTTATCTTAGCTACTACTACATTCAAGCATCTTGGCAAAGTGATATGGACTGTTGAACTAAGTTAAAGACTTCAAATAGATCTCTGGAGACAGGTTCTCTCCTCTGATGAGCCGTAGTTGGTTTCCAATAAATCTCTCATTCTATATTAGTGCAGCGTGCCTCTTAACAGGACTGTCTCACCCCATAAAGCACAGGCAGAGATACACTAAGCATTACCTTTAGCTGATGATCAATTCATTTCCACTGATTTCAAGAAAAAAGAGAACATGCACAGTGTGATTTTATTTGAATGTTGTTGAAAAAGGCAGCATTACAATTATAGCTTTTCCCATAAATATTTTTAATGTTGGATTTGTCACATTCTGATTCTAATGAATTTTAGGAGGAAAAACATTGTAACACACTCAATTGCTGTTGATTCCTGTGGGAAATCAGCATTGTTTCTTTGCTTGTAATGGCTGCCAGGAGGATGCTAATTACAACTTAATGGTGGCCTCTTGCTTTAAACTACATTGAGGACTCATTACAATTAGCAGTAGTCATTATAGACCTCTGTCTTATCATCTGCAGATGTGGTTTGCAATGCAGCAGATTGGAAAGTGGTGTGTTTAACTTTATATCCCTTATAAGGTGTTACACACTGGTTATGTTCAGGAAGGGCTGACACCTCAAATGTGTCAGCTGTTCTCTGACCTCCTTGCTTGCGGCACTGGGATTTCCTATTGATTGTTCGTTGCTGAATTAAAGGTAGGGTAGGCAATTTGTTTTAAACAATTTGTGTTGTACTGTTTTAAACTCTCTTCACATTCTGATAGCAATCAATAATAGAAGTGGTCTACATATTAAAACATTTCTTCTGTGGAAGTCATGGGACCAAAACATTATTCGTCCAGTCATTGCATTCGGTTCAGCAGCCACTTTTTACAGTTCTTCCTGAACTAAAACAACAAGCTTATTCTGCATTCATGCCACATAATTATGAGATGGCAACCCGTGATGTTCTACCTGGAGCTGTTCTCATCCTCAGACTAGTGTTAAACAGTGCACCGATTAAAAGTATTGCGATTCTCATAAATTAAAAACGTCATGATTCCTAAATTTATTAGTATTGATACTTTTATGAATGAACGCATTACAGATTTGTAAGAGACATATTTCATGTTGGTGTGTGCAGCGCACGCTTCCAGTGCCTCCCTATGGACGTCTGTGTGTTTTCTCCTCACACACACAGCAAAGAAGCTGCAGCTGTCATGAGATAAACATTACAGAGAGATGGCTGCATTATACATTGCAAATTCTTAGCAACACCATCCGATGGCCTGGTGTGCGGCCCCTGCCCGCTGGTCAAACTGTGCAGAATAGAGAGTCTCTGCAAAGGCAATAGATTGAAGCGTGTCCGAGTGAAGATGGGTCCATGTGTGGTTACACCTCTGGACAAAAGCGTGAGCGGAGGGAAACCTGACTTCATATTTCAGACTTGGAAAAACAGGTGTCTGTTACCCTAGACTACGCTCAATTGGCAAGAGGTCCGTGGATGACACTGGGTTGTTGGCTGAAATTGGCTGAAATTGCGGATGAAACGCTGATAGAAGTTGGCAAACACCAGGCCGGTTGGGCCTAACGGGAATCTAGACTTGGCCAATCTACCACAGCCTTAACACTGTCAGGATCCATGTGCACTCCTTCGGACTAGAGGTCGACCGATTCATAGGTTTTTGACGATATATCGGTACTGATAGTTGATTGGTGAAACTATCGTTATCGGCAAAAATCCACACCGATAGTTTTCTTGGGTTGCGTCCGTTGCTGGAGTGGCTGAAAAGTCTGCATGGTCATTACACAGCACGAGAGCTCTGAGAAGAGACTGGTGGCATTATACAGAGTGAGAGCGGCCTCTAGAGGACAAATAACAAACTATAACTGGCTGAGTTGTTTACATTAACACGAGGCAGCGCGCAGCACAGAGAGCGCTGACACTTCAGATGCACGTTAAAAAAAATACTAACGGCGAAACAGTGAGTTCAGAACACTAAAGGAAATTTTGCCATATTATAAAGTAATTCATTTATTGACCAGATGCTGCATTAACAGAGAAATAACAGCAGTATGTTTGCTGTCGAATCTGAGAGGAATAACATTAGTAACGGCTACCTCAATCGATTAAAGCAATGTGACAAAAACAGACGCAGACGTGACCCAAATGTTTTATGTCGCAATTGTTACCATCTATTTCCATTAGTTTATAATGGTAACACTTTACAATAAGATCCGGTCAAGCATTTACGTTTTTCTCTTTCTTGACTAGCGAGGCTCTACTACAACCAGGCTCTACTTGTAATGCCAGCCTGCCAATCTCAGCGCTCTTTTCCGGGGGTTCTTTAAGCTGGTGGCTATCCTTTGCTTACTTAGATTTTTTGGGAGTACTCTGGGTTCGGACCCAATTTCCGACCTCCCTCCGGACAGCACGCCAATACACAACCATTTACTCTCTGATCATTGAACTTGTGAGTTGATGTTTTATTTACAAGGTTTGGGAGGAACACGTTCTAATGATCAACAATCAAGTCATTCTAACCAGCTGTCGGCAATCAGTAACAGGTCCACTCAATCAGGATGAGTAAAGCCTACGCAGTCAACTCACCCATAGTTCTCGACAGTTTTCAACATCCATCCACCACTCCATCTACTCACCCTTGTCTGATTATCTTCCTAAACAGATACAGGGGGAGTATTCTGGGTTCTGGCCCAATTTACGAGCTCGGAGCCCTCTCACCGGACAGCAAGCCAAATGCACATAATCATTTGCTCTAATCATTCATAAGTGTGAACTTATGAATCAGTTATCTGCATGCATGGTCAAACCTAAATATCAGTATCAGTAAAATCAACTATCGGTCCAGCCAGTGTGTGGAAGTCGATGGCGTTATCCGATACAGAGTGGTTTCCCTGGCGAAGGTCAGTGAGCTGATGTGCTGCCTCCCGTCCGGTGGTCGCCCGATCAAAGACCCCCCCTTAGGGCCGGTGGGATCAGCCAGGTGTTGAAGCTGTTGAGTGAGCTCGGACACCTGTGCTACCAAGGCTTGAACTGCGCGCCCAGTGACGGGCAGAT
Source organism: Pimephales promelas (assembly GCF_988280905.1). Classification (NCBI taxonomy): domain Eukaryota; kingdom Metazoa; phylum Chordata; class Actinopteri; order Cypriniformes; family Leuciscidae; genus Pimephales; species Pimephales promelas. The sequence continues at coordinate 23,880,122 of NC_142777.1, forward strand.
TCTCCTTCTGTTGATCCATTCTGGCAATGCTACGAGACAGGAACTCATTCAACTCCGGCGTGCTGCTTGCTGAATCCATCTTGGTCAGATTGTTCTGTATGGGCAACATGACATCATGACTTTTGCGTAAACATATATGCCACTTTCGAGTCAGGTGGCGTGTTATCTCTACGCATTTTGAGCTATCCGCGTGTATCCGCGTGTATGCGTATATGTCTACGCCATTAACATCCACGTCATTCCGCGTGTCTGTACACGCAGTCAAATCTCCAGTCATAAATACCATTAACCCCAGTGACGGTTAAGTTTAGGGATGTGGTTGAGCTAAGTCATATCTTTTTTTTTTACCTTGGATGGTAAGGGAACAGTCATAAATGCCATTAACCCCAGTGACGGTTAGGTTTAGGGATGGGGTTAAGGTAAGTCATATATTTATATAACATTAAGTCAACGGCGTTCATAAACACGGTGAAAGGCGATTATGCGTCTTGATAGCACGCCAAAAATGGAAATACGAATTGGCGTGTCATACACACGCTACTTCATGAGATCAGTCTGGTATGGGGCTGTTTACACCTGGCCACTTCATGCATTTTCTGTAGTCTTTGATTTTGAAATTAACTGATGATGAATAAAATGCAGCAATATCTGTTGCTTTCGGTGATGTGACTCCATTAAATCTGCATATAACACGGGAATTGAAGATCGTATTTATATCTGTTTTGCAAAAACACATTTATGTGACCAGGTGTAAATGGAATCGTTTTGATAAATCAGATAGCTATCCGATTTGAGAAAATGCATGAATTGGCCAGGTGTAAACAGCCCCTTAGAGAATTAAGAGACGGAGGATTCATCAGCAAGTAAGGTAAGTTTATTGAGAACACAGATGGATGAGATGAATGCCCGTGTGAATGGCACTTGGTAGCACAGGGACGCTGTGGGTAATTCCAGTCTCATTTGGCAGAGGAGGTGAAGCGAGAAAATGGTCCGTAATTCAGGCGGAGGTGAACCAGAGGAATATGATGAGATTTAACAGAACTGGAAACAGACAGGAACACTGTGAACAGGAGACAAGCGGGAAAACAGGAACATCCAACAACGCACTGACAAAGACAAGGAGAAAACAGAAGGACCAAATAGGGTTCGCTGATCGCACGCAATTGGTGACAATCAGCTGCGGTGATCAGCAACCTCGCCCAACGCACAACATGAGACAAGAAAGGCGACAGCGAGATATTTGTGGACTACAAAATAAGACGCTACTGCTTCTTCCATGCTAATTAATTCTAAACAAAAAAGGTCAACGAGTTTATTTGCCCATAAAATCTTTAAGATGTTAAGTTTTGGCTTGCTGTCCACTGGATAGTGGCTCGGTAGCTCTGATATACCCCCCAGTGGCTAAATGTAGGACCTGATAATTAAAAGGGTGAGGTACCTAAGATGAAGGTGGAGAGATACTGGAACAGCTGATGTTAGGGAAAAAAAAAAAAATATATATATATATATATATATATATATATATATATATATATATATATATATAGACCATTTTGAAAGAAGCATTTTTGGTCCAGAAGCACTTCCTGTTTCAGTTTTTTAACACTACATAAACTGAATCAAAAAGTTAAACAAACATCTTTAAGATGTTTTCTTTACATGTGAAATAAAGAAAACAGTTACAAACTGAAACAGGAAATGTTTCTGGACCAGTGTTGTTTACATCTTGCAAAATGGTCTTTATATATACGTATATATATATATATATATATAGAACTGCAAGCAGCAATGAAGGGCCCAAGCCGGCGGTATACACTCACCTATTAGGAACACCTGTTCTGTTTCTCAGTAATGCAATTATCTCATCAACCAATCACATGGCAGTTGCCTCAATGCATTTAGGGGTGTGGTCCTGTTCAAGACAATTTCCTGAACTCCACACTGAATGCCAGAATGGGAAAGAAAGGTGATTTAATCAATTTTGAGTGTGGGATGGTTGTTGGTGCCAGACGGGCCGTGAAATGTGGGGGAACGGCAGCTTCGTGCTCTGGATGTGCATCCCACAAATCTCCGTCAACTGCAAGATGCTATCCTAGCAATATGGGCCAACATTTTCTGGGCCAAGAATGCTTTCGGCACCTTGTTGAATCAATGCCGCATAGAATTAAGGTGAAAGGGGGTCAAACACGGTATTAGTATGGTGTTGCTAATAATACTTTAGGTGAGTGTATATTTTCAGAACACTGTTGTTTCAACCAATGTTTGGGACAAATACGGACAAATCCAATGGTTGGGTTAGTCCATATTGCACCCAAATATATGGGTAAGAACAACCCAGCAGACTTTTAGAATGAACCCTTTATTCAAATATAATTGTTTGTAATCGGTTCACAAAGGTGCTACAACTGTGTCATGAGGAACCTTTACTTTTAAGAGTTTTTCTGCGAGCTGGACTAAAAGTGAAATAGAAACTGAAATTTCAACATGTTGGAAGACCATTTAACAACCCATCTGGTACTGTTCTATTCTTGTCCGAGTCTCATTTGCCCAGGCAAATAAAACACCAAGATTAGCTAAATTGCTTCATTAACACCTGTTTTCTGTAGCATGACATCATTTTACATTTCACATGCCTACATGATGCTGTAAATTATGAAAAACAGATGTATAAAACGTATGCAGAGGTCTGGCACTTTCATTTAAAACGGCATTATGCTCTGAATAAAAGTCTGTTTTATATTCACCTGCAGAACATCAAATGACTTAACTGCATCCAGTAGTATAACAAAAAAAGAAGAGTCTCATGGTTAACTTTAATTCTGTTTCTGAAAGGGGTTACCACTTACCCTCATGTCATTTCAAAAGTTTTTTTTCTACACAAAAGAAGATATTTAGGGCCCAAGTCTTGAAAAGACGAAGGCCCTATTTATTGTTTTCCTTAGATACATTTTATTTGTATTTTCCTCAAAACTATTTGGCCACTTTTGGGGCCCTTGACATGCTCGAAAACTCTTGAAACTTTGCACACGGGTCAGAACCCTCGGCCATCAGGGCCAGGCTGAATCTGGTACCCGGGCGTGGGTACATAACTTGGTCCATAAATCAAACATGTTTGCATGTAATAATATGAAACTCGGTACACATATAGATCTCATCGTTTCATATATCCTTATATGCTAATATCCTATACTGTATATAGCTGGTAGAATGCCAAAATTTTGCAGGCGCCTTAAGCACTTTGTGGTAGTCCAGAGTGCGATCCCCGCTGAGTTTCTAGATGGAAAGCACTGCTTTCATACTTTTCATGAACGTACGAGGAGCACGTACAAGGTGTCAACCTTCAAACGCAAATATAATATAAACTAGAATTATGTTGTGATTGGTCTATGAAAAAAAAAAAATTTGTTGTGTAATGGATGAGTATTAAAAAATGTTAATAGTTTTTTTAAAAGTTAAATTAATACTTTATACATTAGTTCTGTCAAATGATTAACAATATAAATTGAACAAAGCTTTAAACAAATTGTCACACTTCATATAACTTTCAATCTTGTGGACTTATAGTCCATGAGATCGTAGGGTATCTCATTTTTCATTTTAGGTTTCAGAAGGTTGCTCACACATTTGTGGTTGATATGTGCCCTCAATGCACACTTTTGCAGAGCCTAAAACAATGCAAGGTTCTACAGCACACTACTACAACATCATCATCTTCTCAACAGTCAAAGCAGGGTTATGTTATTACGTGTCATGCACAGTAACTTTAAAGGCACCGCAAGCAGCGATGAAGGGCCCAAGTCGGGAAAGTGAAAGTCACTTTCATGCAGTGAAAATCAGTGTTGTTCAAAACAACATTGGACTCCAATCTTAGTCTTATATGTTTGGAATAACACGAGGGTGAGTAAATGACACTCCCATACTCCTTTTATTGTCTTCTGTCCTATAATTTGTCAAATAGTCACATTGTTACATTTATTCCATGCAAAAATGAGAAATGTTTGACATCTTTGAAGTGTATGCAGTAAAGTTGTGTGTGCATGTTAACACACAACCATAATTAATGATTTCATTAATCTAAGTCCCGTAAGATTTTTCTTGGTGTATGCAATTTATTACAATATCTCACTATATAAAAGACTTAATATTAGAATATTATCAGTCAGTGCAATGGACATCAAAGCACAGATTGTAAGACCAGGAAACTCGTAGCGATAAATCACCACGTGGTGTAACAGAAGTTGAGAGCAACACCTCCTGCCAGCCTCCTCCACTTGGTGTCTCTTTGAGTAATTCCACAGACACTTATGTCTCCATTTTTTTACCATGTATGGCCTCTGTGTACTCTTTATGACAATAAATCCCGGGAATTTATTCATTCCGCTTATACATTGCAGGCATTTTAGAGCTCTAGGGCTTGTATCTGAGAAGTAAACAAAAAAAAGGATAAGGGAGTGAAAGAGAATGACATACTGTATACTGTCGGGATTCTGTGTCTAATGGGTCTGATTTCAGTATTGGCAGACATCCAGGATAGCAGATGGTCTTATGATGACAGCAGCAAGTAATTTGCACTAATAAACAACACCAGTCTGTTTAACAAAGGCAAATATTATATTAATTCAGGAACTTAAAGTGCCTCTATTATACTGTTTTTTTTTTTTTTGTTTTGGAGGTCTCCTTCAATAGTTTTAACTTTCTCATAATACAGATTCCACATCACCTTATTTCTCAAAGAGTCTTAAAACGGTTCATTCAAAGATTCAGTCTTTCTAAACCCCTTCCTTCTTCAAGCCTACTCTGCTGTGATTGGTCAGATTGACCAGTCTGTTGTGATTGGTTGGCTATACTACTTACAGTTCGTGTCAGAAATGGGGCTGTCCTTAATATTCAACGAGAAGAGGCTTAGTTGACCAAATTTAAATTAGTCGGTTAGTCCCAAAAATAAGTAAAAAAAAAAAAAAAAAACTCCACAGGAAGTGAAGTCAAGCAGTGGACAGATCATTAACACAGCTGGTCCATGTGGAAATTACAGTATGTCAGACAGGAAATCCAAATGTTCGCCTATCATTCAGCGACCTAAAATATGGCTTATCATTTGAAACATGTCAGTAGCTTGACGTTAGCCACTTTTTTGGCCGCTTACTCTGTTGTGTGCTTATGTGCCAGCTGATAGCGACAAATGTATGGGATAATGTATATGCGAGGCGGTTGTTAGCCTGAAGGGGTTGTAATGTATTCGCTATAACCGCTTCACTATACTTTATTCTGCTTATTACATGGCTACCTACCAAATAAATCAGCAATTTGACTCAAAATATTGACTTAAAAAGGTGTTTATTGATTTAAAAACAAGTATTGCTTCTGCTAAAGAAAATAGTATGTTCCGTCTCTGAACTGACTCCATGGCAACGGTGTGTTACACTTAGCAGCGCTGCAGTCTGTTAACAAGAATTATGGTGCGTTCTATTATAGCCAACGAACCGACTCGGACCTCGGATTTGACGTCACGTCCACACTTCAAGCGTTCTATTTGTTTTGCGCGTCCGAGTCGGAGAAAAAAATGGACGCCACCCGGAAAGCTGTTATAATGGTAGCACTAGCCGAGTACCAGGCACTTACATTAAAAAAAAAATTATTATGACTACACCTTTTTAAAAGGCAGCCATTTGAACTTGAAAATGTTCACTTTATTAATGTTTTTCATGTTAATCTTCTGTTAGCAACACTAGCAACGTCAGTAATTGCACTCACAACAACCGATTCCCATACCTACAGGGGACGCAGTAATATGAGTGATTATAACCGTCATTTAAAATACCAAATCGGTTCAAAAACAATGAAAACAATTCATTCTTACAAGTCACAGGGCGCAGCCATCTTGAATTCCGAAACGGAATTCTTGCTCGGTGTCCTCACGGTTGTCCGACGTGTTGCTAGGCAACGTCTGTCGTCCGATTCGGATCTCCGAGACGGATGAATAATAGAACGCACCATTATACCATGGTCTGGGTGAATACTCGATTCTGATTGGCTGCACGGTGTCCGTTAAAAAGTGATAGAGGACACCTAGTAAAGTAGTTCTGGTGAAACTGCCTGTTTACCATTCGAAATTAATAAATAAATGCGCTGCCTACAACGGCTGTGAGTAAGCATAGCAACAGGCAGTCACATGCTCTATCATCTAACGTTAGATATTATAGCCTAATACAACAATGAGCGACTTCGTGCTATTTCTTTTAACATTTATGGAGAATGTGGCAACTTTGACGACTGGTATGCTGCTGAAGAAAGAAAAAATGTAAATAAAACGGAGAAAATTACACCGCTGCTGCTCTGCTCCATTGAACTCTATTGGTAACGACGTAACTTGCGACCATAGTTGGATAACGATGCTTTCGGGAAACGCACCCCTGAATGAGACCCTGCGGGAGTTTTACGCAGCTGTCCAGACAACCAAGGCAGGAGAAGGCTGAACGTTACAGCGTTTCAAGCCTAAGGAGCCTGAGGCAAATGACCCTCTCTTTGATCTGATTAATTTATTGCCCTCTATAACGTTAAGCGCAAATCGCTGGAGCTCAGAGCTAATTGTTTTTTTATTGTTGTTTGATTAATTGTTTTAGGTGTAATAAAAAAAACAATGCCTACCTTTGTGTTTCATGAAAAAAAAATGCATTTGTGAACCTGAAGGGATAAGAGCTAAGCGGACTAAATATCTCCGGTTGCTAGATAAACAGTCAGTCAAGTTATTATTTGTAAAAACTAGATTTAGCCTAATTAAAATATAAACTAATGTTTTAAAAATGTTTTATTTGGCAAGTGACCATGGTATAAGTGGGTTAATGCCCTCCGAGGTGTCCATTGTCAGGTTTTAATGGACTTCGGCGGAGGCAACCGTCCTCCGCTGCGCGTCGGCCGGTTTACGCCTCGCCGTCGTCCATTAAAACCTGACAATGGACACCTCGTCGGGCATTAACCCTTACATAACAGACAACATTATACATTAGAATTCAACCAAGCCACGTAATAACAAGCAAACCTAACCTTAGAAAACTACGATGTTATAAACACATTGCTAGGATGATGCAGACGTCAATGCCCGACGACAACAGAGGCAGCCTGTGGTGTGGGAACGACAGCGCTCCAAACTGTTCTGGGAGATCATGGTTCAGAGACACTTCACGGAAACCATTTGGTTGAAGCATTTTTTTTGCTTTGTCCACTTGTCTTTGTTCACATCCGCCATGTGTGCGCAAACAGATCGGGAAAACTGGCCGGAAATGAATGTTTTGTGGCGTGTTGCAACCATAAAAGGGCCTAAAACTTAATCGCAATTCCTTATGTATTCAGCAAATAATGTTTCCATCAGCTTTTATCGCATTTAGCCGTATATCGATCAAGATAAAATCCGATGAGACCGAACGTATTTCATTTGAGTCGATATTCATGAAACTGAATCGAATTTTACTGTTTGCATAAGGTATTTTCCATTCGATATCACTTAATTCGGATAAAAACGTGTGGATGGAAACATGGCTAGTGACTGGAGGTGCCACAACATACTTTTAGGTGACAATTTGTCAGGCACTTTGATCTTTAAAAATTTGCAGCCCTTTTACATTCACAGCTATATTACACAGTATAATATAAAAAAGCATAATAAGGGGCAGTTCAAGGTAGCCGTAGTCTCCCTGTAGACAGTCTGAGGCTTTATCTAAAGTGGAAACAAAAGGCTTTAGATATGCAACATTTACGTTTACCTATGGCATATAGCCATGCTGCAAAAGGCTACTTTTACCTCATTATTATTTTGATTTCTTCAGGCGTGTGTGTGTGTTAAACGTCTGAGTGTAATAATCAGATTAAAAATGAGAAGAAAATTCATGAAAGCAAGGGAAAAGTGCATTCTGTAGTAATTTAAATATACAATTTGTTCACATGTCATGAATATGCATGAAGAGCAAACCAGAGTAGACTTAGAACCTTGTGATGATCTAAATAAAGGCTCTTTTCAGCTTTCAGTAAAAGCAGGGTCTTAGCATTCGATTTCTGTAAAATGTGGAGTGCAGTTTGTGAAGCAGGTCTTTGTGCCATGTCATGTACATGAAATGAGTCAGTCTTTGAAGTACTTTGAAAACCTTGAACAAAAAAGGGAAAGAATTAATGGAAGTCATTCATTATTAACCCCCCAGATGGAAGCCTTATTGATTATCAATTTTGACAAACAAATCCTCCATACAGAATCCAGTTCAAACCAGATCATTCTTCCATCTGCCTCTTATTTTAATTAGCCAAACCTCATTAAGTGCTCAAAATAATGCAAGATCATTTGTGACAAAAAGGTTAGTATAATGTCATCAACCAAATTTTCCACACACAAAAGAACTAGCGCATCAATACTAAAATAATTTTCTCAATCAACATTTTGTCTTGCTTAAAGCACCTAAACATTTAGACAGTTGAACACGTGTGTAAATTTAAAATATACTTGCATCTCAAAATGCTTTTATGACACAAGATTAATGTAAACACATTCAGTTACGTCTCAAGGGGTTAAACAGACAGGACAAAACACATTATTTTTCACAAGAGATCTGTGCATTGGTGTGAATCCAGCTTGTGGGATCTACCGCGGTCTATGAGGTCATCAGTAATAATGAAACAACTTTAAAGACAATCGCATCGCGTTAAAAATCACTCGCAGCTCTTGAAAGGAAAACGCTCGGATATACTCTTAAAAACTGAAAGCGCTCTTTGTTTTTTTCTTGTAAAATGAAACAGTAACGCTTCCTTTTACAGTCCAGTTACCCATGTAAATACCATGTACTTATTTTAGTAACTACAATTACTGGGTAATAACTAGTACTAACCCTGAACCTACCCCTAAACCTACCCCTGTTCCATGTTACTTGCCTTATATTAGCCAGTCCTGTAAAAGGAAGCGTTATCAATGAAACTATATTAGTTAAATTAGGCTATTTACAATTCTTAACATGCAATTTTTTTAATTACATTTAAAAAAAAAGTTCTGTTTTGCAAAAACACATTTAAATGACCAAGTGTAAATGAAAAACGCATGGCGCATACCAGGTGTAAACAGGCCGTACAACTTGAGCTTTTAAACCCCACTCTTTATAAACCATTGTATTTTAAAGTTATTTAATAAGATGCATGGCACGACCGCAAGTCACAGCTGGTCGACCGTAGTGTTAAAATCACATGGCAGACACTGTGTTCTGGAGGGAGAAAAGAAGACACTGGATTACTCTAATGGCAAAATCATTAAGCACAAGAGAGACCCTCGGCTCTTACTTTGTTAAAATGGCTCCTGTGAGTGACTCCATAATCTCTCCTCTGAGTGCTTTTGTGGTGTCTCATTTCAGCTCCCCTGTGGTCGTTTGTGTGTGCGGCTTGTTTTTATGTTTCACCACTGCATATGCACCAGCGTTAATCTTCTCGTGTGTCTGTGTGCATCATGCTGCTGATAGCTAGTGTTTATGTGGTACTCTACTGATGTCTCCCACTCCTCATGTTCAAACCATTATGGCACTATTACAGTGCGGAAGTTCTTTGTTCTGCACGTCCATGATGACAGCTGTGGCATGTTGCTGTCGGATTTAGAGATTTCTATAATATGCTGCAAGGTAATAGCAAAAAATGGCAGATGCATCAAACGTGGGAAAGGAACACTGCATGTGGCTGTAGGCTGTTTGTTTGACTAGTATTTTTCAGATATTTTTCTTGGACTCGGAGGCTGAATTAAACCATGCTCTGATGCTGTGCTGTTTTAACCCCCAGGGCAGGAGAACGACTTTATTGGGGTGGCCCGTGAAAGTCTCTCAGAGACCAGTGTTTTTAGACTGTGTGGTGCCATGGTTAGTGTCCTACTCCTTTGCTGGAGAAAACCTGCTCTACACAGTCAGTTTTGCCTCTCTTTTGTGTATCTTTTCAGATTGCAGACTTTTCCAGTCACAACTTGATTCTATTATCTTGGAAGCTTGTAAGGAGCTGAGATACTGCAGAGAAGGAGATTTGGCCTGTAACGTGAGCATGTGGAATCCAGAGAAAGACATTATGTTCCAAATCGTATATTGACAGCGAAACCGTATGTGTGCCTGGCAGGCGTTTTGAGCCGTTTTAAGGGCCGCCAATTGATGAAGCAGTTTTATTTGTGGTGGAAAGTCGAGCATGATTTAATAACGGAGACGTGCTGCCCATAGCTCAGCCGAGGCTCAAGTGTAATTGAGGTAAATGATCAGATCAGTTTGGAGAGCACTTGTGAATAACAACCAGAGAGGCTCTTGTTCAGTAGTTCTAAATCACATTTAATAACCAGGCCGCTCTGAAGCAAGTTAAAGTCTTGCGTCCTTATGAAACCTTCTCACGGTGTGATAGACCTTGATTTAGTGGTAAGAGGGTAAAAGATGAAGTTGTTCTGACTGGCTGTGTGTTTGTTTGAGGATGCTGATGTCAGGTTGTGTTGTGATGTGGCTGTCTGTTGTTTTGGCACAGGCACAATGTTTTTCCAAGAGGTGAATCTCTGGAAATCACGTCCAAGAGCCTCTCTAACTTCTTCTGCTAATGTTTTCACATGGTTCTTTATTTCTTAAGCTGGCTGTTAGATCATTATACAATAACACTGGTATTGATTTGTGCTCATCGTATCTGTTCTTTCACTGTTTCAGTTCATTCATGTCTTTTTATCCTGTAGTTTTGGAGATGTATAAATAAAAATAATAAAATACTAATACATAAATAAATAAATAAATAAATAAACATTTTTTTATATATCCAAATTAGTTTGAGAAATAACTGCTATAATCAAATACCTATAATAATACTTATTGAAAGAACACACTCAATAACAATAACATTTTCCTCTGAGATGGTATATCTGTTTGGCTTTCTAAATGATTACGTTTTTTTTTTTTTACTCTATTTTTGATTGATTGATTGATTGATTGACAATTTTACAAGATATTTAACACTGCAACATGGTTAATGTGCTCGGTTATGTATTGTAACATAATATTTTTAGTGTAGTAGGGTTTGCAATGTATAATATTGCCTGAATTTCACTTTTAATCCATTCATCATACAAATTGATCCATTTCTTGATGTACGTTTTCAACTTCACTAATGGAGTTGATGGTGAAAACCTTCCAGTATTTTCCTCTCTGGTGGCTTCATTTATGTCTAATATCCCTTTTGTTAAATCTATTATGCTCTTTTCTAAATTTCACAGCAGGCATATGAGCCAATCAATCAAGGGAACATTTACAACTCTGATGTCATGCATCATTGTCCTTTTAATGTATCACTCTTCCTATGTGTGGCCAAACACCTAGGCTTGTCTTTGCCATGTAATTTACTGTATCCAGGCTGCACTTTTGTTCACAGAGTTATGAGGTGAATGAGAATGAATTCTAATGGAATATGATATAGGCCTTGTAATAAACTCAGAATGGAAACATATTACAATATCACATGCTGCAGGGGCTCGTTCCCATACTGAAATAGACATGGCTGAGTTGCAGCTACGCATGCAAAGGGTGAAGTTATTCTTAAGGGGATGTTTTCCACATAGCACAGATGGACACAAATCATACTCACGCTGATTGATTTACTCTGGAATGGTGAGGGGAAATTCCTTCTGATGGCCAAAGATAAAAGGCGGCTGATAAGTGTTGAATCTAATACTATAACAAAGTCATACTGTGTAAGCAATCACTTTTTGTGTCATGTACAGTAGCTATGCTTAGAAGCATTTTGGATTGCTTAGTTGGTACACAAATATAGCCTACTAGGAATTCATTTTAATGCACTGAACATTGAAAACATCAGTCATAACCAGGCATACATTAAATACATAATTTATTACATAATACAAATAGCATGACATGTATTTCATAAATACCACTAAGACAAATATGGTTGAACGTATTTCACTGTAGTTCAACGAAACAGTGATAAATCTTGTGCGAAAGTAGCTCAAAGGAATCTAGGTAAACATCGAACAACATTATATACAGTACACACATGCCATGAATTAAGCTTTCCTAAGAGAGTTGTGGAGTGGGAAGTAGAACGTTTGCCTACTGCAATGTTCATTAGCATTATGATTATGAAATCTGCTCTTATCATTAAGGCAATATTCAGGGAATATTTAATCACATCTTCTTCATGCATCATAAGAGGCTGTCCACACTGTGCCTATACTTGCAAATGTGGCATTTAATTTCCTTGCAGGCACAATGTCAGTTTCAATTCTGGAGCAGAACATTTTAACAATGTCTTGTTCCCTTTTTAGCTGTACAGACTCAGATGATGGACTACAAAATGCACAAAGAATTTTTTTTCTTTTTTGTTTGTATTTCACTTGCCAGTGTGACACTGGAAATGTATACTGGGATCTATTTGCATAACTGCAGCATTTTGCAAAGCAAACATTTTTGTTTCAAATGTCATTGTATAAATTCCCATTGTATAAATAGTTAGATTTAAGCCTCTAATAATAGGGGGTTTACAAAAAGTTGTTTGGCTGATCATGTGATCTCAACATGGTGGAAACCTGTATGACCACCTGTAAATAAAATGGCTTTTTCTTGGCGATGATATGACCATACAAATTTGAACAGATTTGTTAAACTATCAATGAAAAAATGTAAAAGGTGACATCAATATGATGTAAGTAGCGTGACATTAACTCCAGAGCATTGCTTAATCACTAGGATGAAGGTGCAAATTCATGAGGGGTTGCATTAACTGTGAACCATATCTAACTCAAAAACATATGAATGTAAACACTTTACTCAACAGGTTAACTGTGTCCACAGAGAACAACATAAGATCGCATTGCCACAATTCGTGATTGCACAGATATTTCAGTTAGCACAAGATATTACAGGTCAGAGTTTCTCACGGTGAGCGACATGCAGAGAAAAACCTTCCCAGAAGGGTGCAGTGTTAACAAATTTGTACAAGCTGTCACATTCAGTTTCACATCCTGAAAAAGGACATGCACGCTCTCTCTGTCTCTGGTAGTTCACTGTTTACAGAAAAACTGCATTATTGTAATCTCTACAGTCTTTAAAATATTTACAAATACATTGATATTTTTATCATTTATGTTTCAAATGTCAAAGATTTACAAAGCACCCTTTTAAGAGGCTATAGTTTTAAACTGCTCTTTGATGCATTAATGCCTCCATGGGACAGAAATAATTGTTGCATTGCCGCATTTTATCCATTAAAAGGAAACATAGAAATGTCACAAATCCTCAGAGCACACACACAAATTGATATGGACCACGGAATTTCTTTCAACTTTCACAGTGTTTGACAGGCTGCACAGTAACAGAGAGCCACTTGCCATAAATGAATAGTTCATCAACACTGGCAAGTTTTGAAATGGTTTACCACTTATGCAGTTCATGATATGCATGGAACATTAGATTAAACGTGGATTAAATGTGTGTGAGGAACAGGGAAATTGCTTTGCACTGCGTGCATTAGATGACCCTAACAAGAAACTCAATACCTCTTGATTTATTTATCTTTTTAGTCTAGATAATGTTTTTGGTAATGAGGGAGTCACATAATGACTTTAATAAACACTGAATCTCAGGGATTTACACATAAGGCCTGTTGGACTTTGCCTATTTGTATTGGAAAATGTTAAAAACATTCCCATGGTGAATTAAGGATTTGGCTGCATTCAGGACTAAGCCTGCTAAGAGGCAAAAATTGCAGATTTGTAGTTTGGTGCATAAATTGGTTTATGATATATTTAGTGATTTCCATCGAAGAATGCTCAGTTTATCAGTCTCCTGACTGAAGTCTTGCTGAAGTTTCATTTTGCGTAAAAACGTGTATGGCCGTGTGGTTTCATTTCCTTTTGCATTATGGTAAGATGTGTTGTTTCAGTGTTGGGTTGGGTGAATTTTAAAACATACATTGTATAGAATCCAATTTGAACCAAGTAACAAGTAAAATTGCAAGTATTTTCAAGTATTGCTTCAAAAAGGCAACCCCTGTTTTACTCTGCTAATCTAATGAAAGCAGATCATTCTTTTAAACTGCAGCTCTGTTCCTCAATTCATGCAAGATGCCTATGAAGAAGGAAGTCCCTCTAGTGAACAACCAGTTCAAAGTGTCGTTTATCTTGACTGTGATAGAAGTACATTCTTTCTGATTATTTCTCTCCATTTAAAACTGAAAGCCTAAACTTTTTGAGCGAGGTTATGGTGAAATTAACCGATAAAGTGAATCTAGAAACAATGAGGTAGATAAAAAAACAATCTTTTAAAAATGTCCTTTTTTCCATCACACACCCACCATTGGCCACTTACCAGAAGAGGCGTTACCTGTCCTTATGTGACATATTGAGAAGTCACATTGGAATGAGTCAGGACTCGCAAGGTGATTTATAACACACTCATTAGGTTTTTACTGCAGCTCCCATTGGAGTCTATTTTATCTCCTGACATGCAACCGTCTTTCTCTGAGTTGCCCTCTGCTGGGTCACTGTCCTCTGAGCTGCCTTTGCTTCGCCCTCGGTGTTCGCTCTTCCAGCTATGCCCACTATATCTATATCCATTGGTTGGCCTAACGTTAGGGTAGCGTGACCTGTTGAGGCATAGGATTTCCTTGAAAGCGTACCTGAACTCTGGACTCCTACAGTAGATCAGTGGGTTGAAGGCTGAGTTAGCGTAGCCTATCCAGTTTAATATTCTGAATGTCAAGTTGTCCACATCTGTCATTGTCGCTACCACATTTAGTACAAAAAACGGCAGCCAGCACAGTGTGAATATACCCATTATGATGCCCAAAGTCTTCAAAGCTTTATGTTCCTTCAGGCAGAACTTGGGCTTCTTGGCGGTCCTCACCTCGCAATGGCTGCTCACCACGTTTTGCTTTTTATTATTGTTGTTCTGAGCGTGAAATCGCCCTTCACTTTTGTCAATCTTTTTCAGTTGCTTTCTTGCTTCCTGGAAGACCCGGCTGTAGACGAAAACCATGATGATCAGGGGGATGTAGAAGGAGATTATGGACGAGACGATAGCATAGGCAGTGTTGGTGTAAAATTCACAGCATGTCGCGTTACTCATGCAACAGTCTGCTTCAGGCGTGCCAGAAGTCCACCACTTCATATAGATTGGTAGGAAGGAAATGAGCCCGGCAATAACCCACACCAGCAGCACAATGACGCGAGCTCTGCTCTTGGTCAGTAAGGACTGATAGCGGAAGGGGGATGTTATGGCGAGGTAGCGATCCAGAGCGATGACACAGAGCGTTTCGATACTGGCCGTGACGCACAGAACATCAGTAGCCGTCCAGAAATCACACCAGAAGCTGCCGAAGTGCCAAGTGCTCAGGATGATGTGAAGGGCGCCGAAAGGCACCACCACTAATCCCATGACCAGATCAGCACAAGCAAGTGATGTAATGAAGCAATTAGTGACGTTCTGAAGTCGTTGGAATCGGCCGATGGCTGTTATCACCAACACGTTGCCAAAGACGATGGCCAGGACAAGAATGGACATCAGTGTGCCCAGCAGCACCATCTGTACTTCGCTTTTGGTGGAGTTGTTCAAATTTGTGAAGTTCTGACAGTCAGTTGCATTTGGATTGGGCTGTGTGTTTCCCATGACCTGACAGAGATTGAGAAGGAAAAGGAGGACATTTAATTCTAAATTAGTTAATAAAAAATAACAACACAGAGGTTTTTGCATTTGAGTGGTAAATCATGTTAAATGCAAACAGTTAGTAAACAAGATGAAAAACAGTGAAATTCCATGCAGACAATGCCATTTTTTTTACAAACCTTCAAAAAAGACTTCCACTTATTCCATACAATGTTTAAGTACTCTTTTGAGGTCTGTAGGGTTGTTATGAACGAGTAGATCCTCCCTTCATTATGGCTTTCTCTTGCATGTTCTCTTTCTCTGTCACCACAGCACTTTTCTCAACCTCTCTTACACACAGTCACTCTGCTGAGCGGTGTTACGTTAAATGTGGCTCTCAGGCTACTTGTCAGAGCCCTTATAACATTCTGTGATGACATCATAGCTGACTTCCAGCCAATGAGCTCTGAGAGGGAGGTGAAGGCTGTGCTGCTGCAATAGATTAAGTAACAACATTCTGACAGCTACAGTGGGACTGTTTGAATTGTATTTCAAACTGTTCATGCAGACTTGTTTTAAAGGGGTCATATAATGGTACATGCACTTATAAGTTAATTGTACTGAAATGTGTGTTGGCAGTGCCTGTACACATCCGTCATATAATGATAACAATCCACCAAGTCTTTTTGTTTTAATCTCTTTATATGTTTTCCTGCCTCTAATTGAGCCATTCGATTTTGTGACGTCACTAAATAGGACGCCCCTCCCACGAATGTTCATTGACAACAGCGTTTCAATACACCCCCGCCCTGAGCGAGCTGTCATCATAGTCCGCTATTGTTGATAAAATGGATCAGAATGGTGTATAAGCGATTGTGGTGTTCTGTTCTTGGGTGTAATGATGAACACAGCAGTCATTTTGATGTTCCTAAATCCGTCGATGGGACATCGACACAATTCTAATGTTTTTGGCTCTTTGACACCACCACAATGGATTTGAAAAGAAATGAACAACATGCGTAGCCTGGGTTTCCTCATTCTGCCTTATTCGCGCTGCTAGGCAGTCTGGATACCGTGAACCAAATTTTCCCCTGATTTAGGCAACCAATCACAGAACGGGGAGGGAGCACAGGCGCATTTGACAGACGTACAGGCACATTTGATAGACATTCGTTGCACCCAATAATACCACACCTCAAATACGAGAAATTGAACGTGTGGTTTCCAGACCACGTTTCATTCTCAGTGATACGTGGTCTGGTGTTAGCCAGGCTACAACATGTGCTTTAACTGCAGACTTTCAACTTAAATTTTAGGATATTTATATCCGAATCAGGTGAACCGTGTAGGAATTACAACAGTTTGTATATTCCTAGTTTACACTGCATGGGTTATTAGAAAGATAGACTATGAAACAAGCTAGACCAGAGGAGAATTGCAAATCATTATGTCTAGAGCCATCATAATTAAAACACAAATAGCCAATTTATGTGTGTGTGGTTGTGTAAGGTTGTGGAGTCTAATGCTTGTGCTTAAAATGTGTGCTTAATTTAACTTAAAAAGGTCTGCAAGGTTTTAAAGCTTGAGCAGTCTACATTCATGATCCATAAATGAAAATCTGTGTACATCTTCACATTGTGGATTTTCTGAAACACAATGCCCTTATCATTGTTTGAGCTGTTGGCTTTGCTTCCTGTGGGTCAGACCTGCTGAGCCGGTCTGGACAGTGTTTACATGCTAGAGAGAGTCACAAGATCTTGGTGCTAATTACTGGTGTCCATGTATCATCTGAATGTCCTCATCTAAATCATATCTTTATATTTCCTGTTATTCAGAATTGCTTGCTAAGCCAATTACATAGTGCTTTGTGTGTACCTTGAATTCTGTCATGTAAACTAGCATATAAACCTTATTAACAACCAATAAAAAAAATTATTACCATGTAATATATTACACTGTTCCCACATTGGACTAGCTCGAAAATGTATGATTCATCTGTGGGTGCCATATTTTCTGGCCAGACGCAGGAATTAATTTGGTAAGACCCTCACAGTGCTTTATGGTTGCACAGTGCTTTACCACCAGCCTGCACAGTGGTAACAAGACATGGTGGATCCATGTTCTCATTCTGTTAACGCAAAATTCGGACTCTGCCATCTGAATGTCTGAATGTCTACCAACAGAAGTCGAGACTCATCAGACCAGGCAACATTTTTGCATTCTTCAACTGTCCAGTTTTAGTGAGCTCTTGAAAACTGTAGCCTCTCTTTCCTATTTGTAGTGGAGATTAGTGGTACCCGGTGGGGTCTTCTGCTGTTGTAGCACATCCGCCTCAAGGTGTGTGCGTGTTGTGGCTTTACAAATGTTTTGCTGCATACCTCGGTTGTAATGAGTGGTTATTTCAGTCAAAGTTGCTCTTCTATTAGCTTGAATCAGTTGGCCCATTCTCCTGGTCTTGACCAGGACCACATCCCTAATAATCCTTTGGGTGAGTGAGTGTATGACCATATATATATATATATATATATATATATATATCAGTCAGGTCCATAAATATTAGGACATCGACACAATTCCAATCTTTTTGGCTCTATACACCACCACAATGGATTTGAAATGAAACAAGCAACATGTGCTTTAACTGCAGACTTTCAACTTTAATTTTAGGGTATTTATATCCAAATCAGGGAAACGGTGTAGGAAACAGTTTGTGCCTCCCACTTTTTAAGGCACCAAAAGTAATGGGACAATTGGCTGCTCAGCTGTTCCATGGCCAGGTGTGTGTTATTCCCTCATTATCCCATTTCCAAGGAGCAGATAAAAGGTCCAGAGTTAATTTTCAGGTGTGCTATTTGCATTTGGATTTGGTTGCCGTCAACTTTCAATATGAGATCCAAAGATCCATCACTA
Source organism: Pimephales promelas (assembly GCF_988280905.1). Lineage (NCBI taxonomy): Eukaryota > Metazoa > Chordata > Actinopteri > Cypriniformes > Leuciscidae > Pimephales > Pimephales promelas. Next base: position 23,898,655 of record NC_142777.1, read on the forward strand.
TCAGTGAAGAAAGCCATCATTTGGCTGAAAAGAAGAAAAAAAAACATTAGAAAGAAAGCAAAAACATTAGGTGTGGCCAAATCAACTGTTTGGAGCATTCTTACCACTGAAAACAATTGTGGTGGATGACCAAATAATTCTTTCCCTGGTGAAGAAAACAACAGTTGGCCAGATCAAGGCCAACAGTTGGCCAGATCAAGACCACACAAAAAGAATTGTGTCGATGTCCCAATATTTATGGACCTGACTGTATATGTGTGTGTTTATATATATTTGATTTCATTCAACTTAATTTTTTTTTTTTTAATTTTAAGTAATCATTTAATTTTAATTTCATTCATGTTTTATTTTTTTAATCATTATTTCAATGAACAAAATCATTTTTATTTTAGTTAACAATAACACTGTTGAGTACAGTGAGTTTTTCATTTACTCCCACTTTTTTATTTGATACTTCTGTTTTTGGAATGCTTGGTATCGTTCCTCAAAAAGTCCATTATACTGTATAGTACAGCTTGTTTGGTACCAGCTCATAAATGTCCATCATTTCCAATACTAAGATTTAGCAATTTAATGTTTCGACCAATCACGTGTTAATTACGTGTTTAAAGGGGTGGTACAGTTCCTTTTTCACGAGATGTATAAATAAATAAATCTCTGATGTCCCTAGAGAGTGTTTGTAGAGTTTTAGCTCAAAATATCCCACAGATATTGATAGCAAGTTTAAGTTTTTGAGGGTTATCAAAGATGCACCATTTTGTGTACTTTAAATGCAAATGAGCTGCTGCTCCTGGCACAGAGGGTAGAGCTTCAAGAGCTTGTGTGTGTATGTGAGCAATTCTGATTACCTCGCAGACACACTAAGTCAGAAACTGTTCTGCCTTTTATGTTTAAACCGGAGTCAGACAAAGATGGAGAAACCAACAAGAAGTGGCAACACGTAGAATGCAACATGATGTTGCTGATGTGGAATTAACCATCTTCAATTAGCATATTCTGTCATGATAATCTATAAATGGCTCATATAGGAAGTGTTGTGAGATGCACACAGACTTTCGATTGCATATGAAAAGACGGATGCTACTGTTTGAGGTGATTCACAAATGTGCTCTACTACAACCACACTTCCTCTTTTCAACATGGGAACATGTGTTCCCGGGGGCGGGGTTTGTGTACATTTTAGGGTTGGTGATGTCACTAACCCATGAGAAATGTCTTGTTGTCCTTACTAGCCGTTTGTTGTAGTCCTTAAAAAACGATTTCTTTAAAAGCAAATGTCTCCCTTTGCTTTGACCTTTGAGTGTAACTTTGCAGATGTTGTTTATGCTCAAACAGCATTACACTCTAACTAAAGTTGAAATCATAATCAACCACCCCTTTAAAACATCTTTAAAGTGTTTAAAGTGTTAGCATTTGTGTCGTTGAGGTTTCAGTCTAGGCTGATAATTCAAAAAATTGAGGGTAGGAGTGATCTATGAACCGGAGAGTAAAGAAGAACTCATTGTCAGTTTAGCAAAGCTCGTAAGTACAAATTGTTCCAGGTTCAAGTTTTAAATGTGCTGAAAAGTGGTTTTTGTAATAAAAACATGTTTGCTAGATAAGATATCTTAAATCTTGATGTCCTGAGTTAAAACACAAACATCCAGGAATTACTTTCCCTCTTTTTAAAGACCAAGAATTGCATGCATGACCATGTCAACCAAACTGTTTTCCATATCAAATTTAATGCAAATTGGACATACACTGTACACTGTTCTGCACTACTGTTCAAAGGTTTGTGGACAGTAAGATTTTTAAAAAGGTTTTTCAGAGAATTCATTTATGCCATTCAAGGCTTCATTTTTTAAATCAAAAATACAATAAAAACAGTAAAAGTGTAAACTATTAAATAACTGTTTATTTCAATATACTTTAATTTATTCCTGTAACGGCAAAGCTGAATTGTCAGCTCATAATCAGTTACATTCAGTTACATGATCCTTCTAAGTCGATGTTTCGGAGCTAAAGAAATATTTCTTATGATCAGTATTGAAAGCAGTTGCTTCAGGATTCTTTGATAAGCAGAAATGTATTTAAATTATCATTGATTTAAATTATAAATAATTATACATTATAAATGTCTTTACTGTAGGGGTGGGCGATATAGCAATTTTGACTCACAATCAAAAAATCAATCGTGATTCACAATTTTATCACAATTCTTTTTCATGTTTGTTTTACTATTTCAATGTCTTTGTAAATAAAAACCACTGACACTGACACACACCAGCATGGACACCAAGACTATAGACCATTTTGCAAGATGTAAACAACACTGGTCCAGAAGCACTTTCTGTTTCAGTTTTTTTAACAATACATAAAACCTGGGATAAAATACAACCAACAGAACATATAAAACTGAATCAAAAAGTTAAACAAACATCTTTAAGATGTTTTCTTTACATGTGAAATAAAGAAAACGGTTACAAACTGAAACAGGAACTGTTTCTGGACCAGTGTTGTTTACATCTTGCAAAATGTTCTATAAGTTATCAAGCTTATTAGAAAAGCGTACTTTTCATATTATATGAAGAAAGCTAAAGCTCATACAAAAGCTAATTTTGGTCATGAAATATTCTCTGAGTCCATGATTCATAATACAATCATTCCACGCAAGTCAATATGTTGTGGTTTTCGTGAATCAGCAACAACATCACTGATATAGTTGGCTTCGCTCACAGCCGACTAGAGAGGCCTTATATGTTGTAGAATTTAATCTTAAGTAATCTCAGAATACTGATCTGCATTTGGAGAGTTCCATTGGAATCAGCTGTTTATTTTCCTAATATCTCTGTGTTATCTCCCAGTCCCAGACATAAATAAATTCCAACACCCCCGTGATCAGGAAATCCAGATGCTGGCTGGCAAAGTTATAAAGGGCATGGATGGTGGTCTTCCAGAATGTGCTCTATGGAGACATTTCTGCCAGTGAATACTGAAGCGAGAGCGGTGTTTTCATGTTGTTTCTTATTGGCTTGGTATGTATTGGCTCAACATCATAGCTCACTCTCCGAGAGCTGAAATCCTCAAGGAGAGGAGGGGCGTTTGGATATGTCCTAGAGGAGTTTTTGTATAAGACTGATAATGAGTCGGGCAGTTGCAGGCGGAGACTCTGTGGTGTTCTTAGAGTATGAAAAAAAATTTTTTTTTTCTGTATTGTCATTTCTGAAAGCTATGTTCGTGATAAATCAACAAGTATGAATGAACTTCATAATGAATCACCTTTGGCACACCCGTTTGAAACACTACAAACATTGCTGCGATTTAAAGGACAAACTGTTGTATGCCACTTAAGTGCCCAAACTGCAGTTTCCATTGAACAGAATGGAATAACAATAACTTACCATGCTGCTTTGATACTTTAAATATAATAATTCATCAGTCTTGCCAGATCCTGCAAGAGTACCATGCAACCTGGCCTGAAAATAACAGTGCAAAAACACAGTGTGTCATTCTGATCAAACTTTGTCTCTGATTAATTCTTTCCTTATCAGCACCTTGATGGCTTGTGTGTAGGCCTGCAGTGAGTTTCTTTTGGACAGATGTTGTCTACAGAAAAACCCATTTATGCAGCATTACTCACTGCTTCTGTGAAGTGCATACTGATTTTAAAAGCACTGTATAATTTTCCCCCCATACCCTTGAAACTGTCTGCTGACTTTATCATACTATGGACATTAATAGTTATGGGATGGTCTGTCCTTATGTCTGGTCCATATAAGGCCTTTAAACCTTTATATGATGGTTAGTGATATTGAAGATATATTCAAGGACCAGTGTTGGGTGTAACTAATTACTAAGTAATTAGTTACTGTAATTTAATTACTTTTCCCTTGAAAATGTAAAGTAAGGGATTACTCTTCATTTATCTGTAATTTAATTACAGTTACTTCTGATGTAATTGAGGTAAATACTGTGTATAGATCAATCCGATCTCACAGCGATTCATATGCATTTTATGAGGTGTCTAAATATTACGACCGCACTCGTACAAATTCATATGAATTATTGTAAAATATGTATGAAAAAAGTGTGAAATGTTATGAGATCAGACATAAAACAATAGTGGGTTTAACATCAAAATGTATTGTCTGATGTTAAAAAGTATGTTTTTATAATGTAACCTTCTCCACCTTGGTCTGTTTAAGGATAATTCATGCAATTTTATAGTATTTATTTGAAAGAATTAAAACAGATTCAAGTCTATCGTTGTATTATTCAGCTGGTTGAGATTGATATGGGATTTGAAAGTAATTAGTAATTAAAAGTAATTAAATACTTTTTAGAGAGAGTAATTAGTACAGTAATCTAATTACATTGTTGAAGAGGTAATTAGTAACTAGTAATTAATTACTTTTTTAGAGTAACTTACACTGTCAAGGACACGTCTATATGAACAAAAACATTGCAGGGAAGCTCAGCCCCTGGCCGTTAATAACAAGCTTTCCAGCTTTATTTAAAGTGTCAACTACCTCAAGGGGCAAAACATCTGGAGGGCTACTGGTTTGATATACTGGAAGAATATTCATTTGCCTTGTTTTTTTAAGCAGTCACATGCTGCTGCTATTTACACTGTTCTCTGTTCACACATGTTTTAGGAATATTATAAAACAGTTAGTTCCAATCCTTGATTCTGGTCAATAGCTGTGCTTTATTCATGATAAAACACAGCTATGACAGCTTCACCCAATGGTTCTGTTTGTCAGTGCGCAACACTGTAGTTCCTATGTGGTTTTTATTTAAGCTTTCATGAATATTACACATTGAAACGTTGTTATTCAGTCAGGGACTTTTTTTCTAGCAGAAGGAAGGCTCTGTGATTTTACTTCATGAAAGTTGCAAATATTTTCTTTTTTACTTTAATATTTTTATTGAGTGGTAACAGTTTTGATTTGTGAAGTACCCATACATTATACTGAAATACAAAATATAGGTCATATTTTGTACTTGCAAAAATGTCCAGATATTAAATCTGTCAATTTTTTTTTCATACATGGTGAACAGGTCTTTACTCTAACATTTTATTTATTCATTCATTCATTTTATGTTTTGCTATTGGACCATATATAAGTTCCATAGTTACTGGATACTGGACCATAGTTAAGAGTGTGTGTTGATACATCATGAAATAGAGACACATTTTACACCATGAAATTTGAGACAAATTACTGACTGAAAAGGAATGTTGATTGCATGAAAGAGGGAGCAGAGATGTAAGCCAAAATTAGGGCAGGGATGGACCTATAAGCAGGAAAGGAAAATACAGTATAAACTAGTGTGAGGTGTCACAGAGTTGCCCTACTTACTGAAACTCTTGTTGAGAGATACATGTATGTAAATATGCTTGGGAAGCAGACAGATGGTTGAGTCATTTCCTCCCCCATTCTCTCAGGATACCTGGGAAATATCCGCTCTTGGATAGGACAATCATTCATTCTCGGTATACTTTCACATTAACGTGATACAAATCAGGCTAGTTTTCCTAAATTAAATTGTGATAAATTGTTGATATTCTTTTAAATTTTTATTTGTTTGTTTGTTTGTTTTTTTCATCTGTGTTCAGTTAAATGCAAATTTTGTTCTGTGTGTCTCTTCATTGCCAATGGTGTGGACAGTTTGTCCTCAGATTCTTTCAACAGCGCCTGAGGCAGTGAACACATTGTAATGACTGGGTGTTTCTAGAGGATTTAACAAGTTAACAAACATCACCTGTATTTATTTAGCCTTGTTTTGGTAGCCTTTCTATCAAATTGCAATAAAGGAGTCTACCATTGACAAGAAGATATATGACTAATTAACCCCATTTCTTGAGTTGCCATGTTTCCAAAGAAGTATTGTCAAAAATCACTGTAGTCAACACTAAAATTGCACAGACGTCACACAAATTTCAGTGCCACAGAGTTCTATGCGTTATTTGTACTGGAAAACATTCAACAATCATTGGCATTTAATCTCCATATAGCTTCGATTGCCACTACTAACCTCCGACCAGATATTGTTTTGTGGAGTGGATCAGCATGCATTGTTCAACTGATAGTTAACAGTGCCATGGGGGGATGCTATACTGTAGATGAGGCATATTAGAGGCAGAAACTGCGGTATATGCTCATCTGGCCAATGAAGCAGAACAGTGAAGTTGGAGAGTCCAAGTCAAGTCAAGTGTATTTAGCGCTTTTTACAACATAGATTGCATCAAAGCAGCTACATAGTATCAATCAAAACATAATAACAATGTTTGTTTCTTTGTGGAAAAATATCCACGTTTGGTAGAGCTGATCAAGAGTATTACTGATTGGTTAATTCATTTGAATATCCCCAACTGATAAAGCCAAAGGCAACAGTGGCAAGGAATCGAAAAACTCCATCAAGTGACCTAATGGTGTCCTAAAACTCCATCAGGTGACCCAATGGTGTCCTAAAACTCCATCAGGTGACCCAATGGAGAAAAAAAAAACCTTGGGAGAACCCAGACTCAGTTCTAGAGGCTGGATTTGCAGTAACTGTAAGATGAAAATGTATATGAATGTTTCTAAACATACTTTGTGATAAACGCTGATGGCGTTTACATGCGCATTAAGAACTGATTCTATAGTTACGTGCGTTTGAATATATGTTCGCAGGTTTGTATATCCCTACAAAACCGTGCCTGAACAAACTACTTGTCTTGTCTATACATTTGATACAGAATTTTGTTTTATTTTATCACTTCGGGGTAGGTACACGAAACAAAATTCACAACGCTTTATCTGTAGAGTGGGAAAGGGATCCTCCATAGGGAGAGGCTGGTTGGCACTTCAGCACTGCATTGCCATCGGGTCTAGGCTAAGCTCCTCGTCAGATCTGGATACGGCCTGGATCCGACAGGCTGCGGGAAAACCTCGGGATAAACAAATGTAATCCCTCCACCCGCATCCTACTCGCCCCGCTCCGAGCGGGCCTCAAACCCAGTTCTCCGGCGTGAGAGTCGGGCGCTCTAACAAGGAGGCTAAAGACTGCAGCCTCTAGCGTCTGTCGCTAGAGCGCCTATTGAGATCAGAGGAGTAAGGTTTACTTGCACAGCAACTACTAGCTGGCCTCCGTTACACTAAGACACTCAAATTAGCGTAGATGCCATTATTCTTATGATGTAACGAGTACATCAGTATTTAAGGAAAGTGTTCCCAGTTCCGTATGCAGCCTAACATTGAATTATAGAAGTCTATCATGTATTATGTGTATGCTAGGGCAAAGAGATGTGTCTTTAATCGAGCTTTGAAGTGTTTCTGCTTCCCGGACAATGGTAGGAAGACTATTCCACAGTTTTGGTGCTAAATAGGTAAAGGATCTACTGCCAGCAGTCAATTTTGATATTCTAGGTAGTGATAACTGGCCGGAATAAAGAGATTGCAAGACGTGAAGGACTATAATGCATTAAGACCTCACTCAAGTACTGCGGAGCTAAACCATTTAGTGCTTCAATATTTAATCAACAATAAGTAATCAACAATATTTTAAAATTTATATGATATTTAATAGGCAGCCAATGCAGTGTTGACAGAACCGGGCTAATATGGTCATACTTCCTGGTTGTGGTAAGAACTCGAGCTGCTGCGTTTTGTACTAGCTGTAGTTTGTTTATTAAGAGAGCAGGGCAGCCACCCAGTAAATGTCAGTAAGATGGGCTGAGTTGAGTGGGGGACAGCAACCGCACCAGTATGAGGGATGTAAAGGTCAGTAAGCTGGGCTGAGTTGAGTGGTGGACAGAAGGGGGTGACTCTGAGACGTCGAGCCCTCTTGAGGTGTCGTGGGCTAGTCAACGAAACACTGAGGACGGAAGGTGCCCACTTGAAGACCCCAGAGATGTCCCTTACTCGGCTCAATCCAAACGGTTATCATGCTGGTCCACTGGGAAGACCACATTGTAGTTGCAGCTCATAAAGGAAAGTCACATCACCATATGGAAAGAAGCATAAATGGATGCAGAAGCATAGTTTACTTTACTTAAAGCTACGTCTTAGTTTGTGCTTATCTTGGCGAAAGTTTAGTTAAGTTTTCAACATCTACTCTCGTGTAATGGAAATCATGATCAAGGCATCATATCCCTTGGAGATGAAAATAATCATGGGAAAAGAAATTAATCAAATTGCACTAATATAATTCATATCCCAATAAGGGGAGGGGCTAGTGTGTGTGCAGCAGTCACACACTAAGTATGAATCTGTAAGGCATATTGTGAGCATTATTAATTGACGTAGATGAGAATAAATGGGACTATCAATAAATAAACAGCACTTCATTTCTCAGGAGTCGAACTGGGGTTACCAGTCCTATTTTAGCGTCTTCACCAATATTGGTCTCACTCTGAAATGAAAGAGCAATGAATAAATTTCCAACATTTAAAGATGAGAATGGATTTCATAAAAGGCTGCATGTGAGGACATACATTATGAATGTGCCTATACCTCAGCCTTTCACCTAAATTATTCGAAATGTATTATTCATCCCAAAATATTGCATATAGATTTTTGAAATGAATGACTGCCTTTGATGACAGATTAAAAGTTTCCCTTTTGCCTATCAATTGAAACATATTCAAATGATATCTAATAATTACATCTTATGTTTTGGTCATGGCACAGACTGAGACGATTCATTAATCATATGACGATAAGAAATAAAGGTAAAGCAAAACAATAAGGTCTCATTTGTTGACATGACACTCAACGCTGGGTTCAACCCACATTTGGATTACATATTGACAAACCCACGGTTTAAATTTTTATTTAAAAATTAAATAGTTGCGTTTGTCCATTTTTGTCCCAACCGTGGGACTCTAATCATTTGTTAGAGTGTTTAATGTATTTAATAACTAACAGTTAGCAATATATTAAAACATTTTTAGTTAAATAATAAAAATGGCGGTTATAGTTAACACAGCATAAACGAATGTTAACAATACATCTTTTGATTTTAATGTTGAAATTAATATTAGTCTTACTAAGATTAATAAATGCTGTAGAATATTGCTCATTCTTAGTAGATCTTAACTAATGTAGTTAATGTTAACTAATGAAACCTTATTGTAAAGTGTTACTGAAATAAATATAGGTCAGCCTCTTTTATTATGTGCATGTTTTCCTTTCCTTGTGTTTTGGGAAATAGGATATCTCACGTCTGTCACATGCCTGTCCTGTCTTGTGTTGCACATGGGTGTTTGTCATGTTGTGCCATGTGCTGTTGTGATTGTTGATCCCTCCCCCTCGTTACCTGATTAGTGTTTGAGTTGTTCCACCTGTCCCCTCTTGATTTGTTCCCTTTTTAAGTCTCCTCTTCTATGCAGTCTTTGTCGGTTCGTTGTCATACGTCATCCCAGTTCCTTGTTGATGTTCTTATGGTCAGAGTCTATGTTGGTTTCATGTTCATTTATTGTGTTTTCCCCCTTGTGGGTTTTTGATTTGTGTTTGTTTTGTTTTTGTTAATAAATCCTCCTTGTTTTTGCACTTGAGTTCTCTTCCCATTTTTGTAAGTGTTCCGTGACAACGTCTTCCCCTAAATTTCCCTGTCTATCAGACACTTCCTCGATGTTGCCACACCCCGTCACACTTACCTCCTGACCTATTGACATTTTGGTTTTAGGGCTTGCCAACAGTAAAAGGTTGTTTTTGTTGCTATGTTACAGGCGCCTTTCCAACATTTATAAATAGCAGTGAGGCCTTTCCTGCACTTCTTCTCTGTAGGAAGAGCAGAAGCAGGGGTTGCTGAGGTGAGCTCTCAGCGGGTGAGTGCACATAGGGGTAATTGTGCTTGCAGAACTGCAGAGTTCCCACCAGATATTCCTCTTACACTGCACCAAGGTGATGATGCAATTTAGGTTTTATTTTTTATTTTTTTTATATAATTTATTTATAAAACGGATAGTTATAGAGCCAGACCGATATTATCGGCCGATGTTAGGCATTTTCCATAATATCGGTAACGGCAGTTATAATGGCCGATAAATGAATATTTTAAAAATAAAAACGGACGAAACATGCTTTAATCATCTCTCCTTGGCCTGTTATGTTTAAAATGTATGTTTTACAATTTGCAGTATGATGTTATCGGTAACACTTTAGAATACGGTTCCTTCGTTAATGAATAACTACACAAGAACTAATGAGTAACACAATATTAACAATCTAGTAACTATTATTAACTAACAAGAAACTCTGATTAACGAACTAGTAAGTAATAGCGCACAGACGAAAGTGGTAGTTCCCTATTAAGTAATCAATAACTACTATTTTTTTAATTCTTCCCAGAGAACTACTGAAAAAGTTTATTAACAATCTAGTAACTACTATTAACTAAAATAAACTCTTATTAACGAATTAGTAAGTAATAGTTCACAGATGAAAGTGTTACTAGATACTTCTGTGGGAATTACTAATTATTTGGATTCGTATTATAAAGTGAAGATCATTGGAACTAACTAGTAATTACTCAAGTGTTACTACATGATCTAGTCATGATTTGTGCAAATGTTTGAGATTTTTGGTGAACTTTAGTATACTTTTAGAAAATGTCTTTAGTAACACTTGAGTAATTACTAGTTAGTTCCCATGATCTTCACTTTATAATACGGATCCAAATAATTAGTAATTAATAGCTCATAGATGAAAGTGTTACTAGATACTTCTGTGGGAATTACTAATTATTTGGATCCGTATTATAAAGTGAAGATCATTGGAACTAACTAGTAATGACTCAAGTGTTACTACATGATCTAGTCATGATTTGTGCAAACGTTTGAGATTTTTTGGTGAACTTTAGTAACTTTTAGAAAATGTCTTTAGTAATACTTTAGTAATTACTAGTTAGTTCCAATGATCTTCACTTTATAATACGAATCCAAATAATTAGTAATTCCCACAGAAGTATCTAGTAACACTTTCATCTGTGAGCTATTACTTACTAATTCGTTAATAAGAGTTTATTTTAGTTAATAGTAGTTACTAGATTGTTAATAAACTTTTTCAGTAGTTCTCTGGGAAGTATTAAAAAAATAGTAGTTATTGATTACTTAATAGTGAACTACCACTTTCGTCTGTGCGCTATTACTTACTAGTTCGTTAATCAGAGTTTCTTGTTAGTTAATAATAGTTACTAGATTGTTAATATTGTGTTACTCATTAGTTCTTGTGTAGTTATTCATTAACGAAGGAACCGTATTCTAAAGTGTTACCATGTTATCTATTGCTAAATTATGGCTCATCATAGACTAGCTAATCACAAAGCAAGCTAATGCCACTATCATCAGTGGAAGACCACTAACGTTAACATTTATGAGCTTGGAAACCACAATGAACTTTTTCTGCCTAAATAAAGTAATTATTACTATATAACTAGCATATCTCTAGTTACAGTCCCTGCATTGTAAAATGTAAGTTATACTTGCGAGGAGTGAATATTTAGACGTAGAGAAAAAGTATCAAACGTATCTTGTGCAGAAAAGTTAGATTTTCTTTTACATGTGTTTGAAATCCAACAATATTTAATAAAAAAATATCGGCCGATATATCGGAATATCGAATTTTCAAACCCCAAAATATTTGTATCGGTATCGGCCTTCAAAATCCTTTATCGGTCGGGCTCTAGTTAGTTACAGTCCTTGATTCTGACTGATTGAGCAGCATTCAAAGCAGTTGCTTTGATTTTAGTTACAATGCAGTTGCAATGCTTTAATTTTTTATATTTATTTGTTTCACAACAGAGCAGAGATTTATTGCTTTTCTGTTTTTAGTTTTTTATTTGGAGCCAATCGAATATTCATTTCTTGACTTGTTTGGGATAATGTGTGGCTTCTGTCCAGCAGTCACTATAGAATTCTCATAAAAACTTTACTGCTTGAGAAACACTCCAAAAATGGAGATCACACTTTCTTTCTCTGTAAATGTGTAAAACCTGTTTTAGTCTGATAAGGCCTTTGCTACTCCTTGTGCACTAAAGATCACTGACAGCTCCAGGTTTGGATTAGATGCATTTATATAATTTTTTCTCCTTCTCTTGTTCACTGAAACTACGGTAAAATGCTGCTCGAGGGCAGACCGTACTTTGGCCAGTGATCAGAACGAGAGAAGCTCCTACACATAAACTGTCTAGAAATGATGGCAGTCGACAACACGCTGAGGAGCTTTTGTCCCCGAATAAAAGGTCACCACGTCTTGGTCAACTCGGACAACATGTCAGTGGTGGCCTACATAATTGGCCAGGGTCAGTTAGATGACGCTATCTAATCTTAACCCTACCCCAGACCTAAACCTACCCGCGTCATCTAACTGACGTTAAAGGTAAAGTTGGATGACGCCCCAGGATCGTCATCTAACTGACATTAAAGGGTACCCTAAAACGTCGGATGTTGACGCATGGTGAAAAGCGTCAGTTAGTTGACGTCTTGGGATGAGACTGCGTTAGCACTATATGAGCCTCAAGCCCCTGCTCTTGGGACTTTGGTGTTGGATCCCAGCACGCACTGTGTTCCCCTAGCGTAAGATATTACGCAATACTAGAGAATCTCTCTTAAGAGAACATACTCGGTTACTAATGTAACCTCGTTTCTCTCTGTCTAGAAGAATGAGAACTGTGTATCTTTGCCATGCCTGCAACACGCCCTGGTTCGCTTTGGCGATAGAAAATCAGATTATATTAGCCCATCGAGCTATATTTATAGCCCCAGGCCACGCCTGCTTTGGCGGGAGGTGACGTATCTGGCGTCACCAAGGGCCTCTTTCTATAGGCTGCTGCAGTTGCCGCAGGACAGCCAATACCCAGCAAACACATTTAGGTTCTGGGAACTTTCTGGGTTTTTGGTTCCCAGAACGTTCATAGAACTTTCCCTTAAGGTTGAGGGAACGTTCTTGGAACATTCTCCTTACGTTATAAAAATGTAACCTAAAAAACCTTTTTTAATGTGCTTATATACTGTATATATATATATATATATATAAATATATATAGATAATTACTGTTTTGTTTTGTTTGTAATTAAAATGCAATCCAGGCCAAACCAAATGTCCAGTTGATTTTGTTCCATGTATTTCAAAAACAGTCTCTCTGTAGTGTTTTTTTGTTTTTTTTTTTTGTTTTTTTTTCCACTCTTTGTGCAAGATAGGTCTTCTTTATGTCCTATTCATCAGCTTTGGCCACGCTAGAATGGCTTTCCACTCCAGGCAGTACAGTTATATTCAGTCAGTGGTTTTGTTTCTGTGTATCAGTCCAGAGCTTTGCAGTCTTTTCAGCCTCACGCAGGGAAGGGTCCCTCCACCACTGAAATGATGTCTCCTGCACTCAATCCCTACCCTACCCTATCTCAGAGTGGTCCAACGTTCTGAGAAAATGAACATCCAAAGATTTATAGTCTCGCTTTGACTGAAACAGATTACAAAGTCCAGTCCTTTTTATTTAATTTTGTCTGTCCTTTTATTGCGTAAACTTAGAACAGTCGTTGAGGCCCAGGAAGAGTTTAAACAATGTGTAACATTATATCTTCCGAAGCCAAAGCTTTTAAAAGTATGACAGTAAATCTTTCTGCCTTCAGCACCTTGGAATGTAGAATTGTGGTCAAGCGTTAAGGAGCTTCAGAGGACAGTGCAGCAAATGAAAGTCTTACAACATTCAGTTAATTTGTGTGGAAGCGGGGCTAATAAGATATGAAAACTTTAGCGTAGGTTCTGCCTGAAAAACTCGTCACTTTCATCTATCCAATCGTGTTGTAATACTTGTTGTATAAACTAATTTCCTAAGGTATAAATATAAGGTAGATATAAAGATATAACGATAAAAAAAAAAAACTAAAAGATTGGTACTTATGCATATCTGAGTTCATAGATGCTTACCATCCTTCTTAACACCACCACCAGGATAGTCCCTTCCCATACCTCCCAGGGGGGTCGGCTGCGCCCCTGCCTTCTCATCTTCAGACAGGAAATGCAGATTCCGTACCCTCGGATTGCGAGCTACAGACGGGACCTATGCCAAATAACTTTATATCATAATACTTGGTTGCTGGGCTGTTAATAAATGCATATACTTGTTGAGGTATTTTGCCTCCAGAGGTTTTATGTGATTCCAGCACAACACCTGCATTAGCAGACCGTAACAGCATACTGAAGATATGCAGATACCAGCGCTGCACTACCTATCATGACATTCCTGTAATTCTTCACATTTGTTTAAAGACTAAAGGAACATGAATGGGAACATTTTGTACTAGAATTATGAAAATTTCTTTACCCTAATGTCCATTGCTATAGGGCTATTGATTTATCTTGCTGCAAATAATGTTTTCCCTGGAAATCACACACATCATCGTTTTTCCCTTCTCATTGGCCACATCTGTACAATGCTTTGACCGCATCTAGATTTGCATTTCCTTAGGCGAATATGTGATTACAAGTGTGTGTTAATGAAATGTTTTATCAAAGATGCTTTGACATTGATATGATACTGAGCATTTGTATTGTTCACCTGCACATACGATTTTACACAGTAACTTTGCAATGTAAAGAATGATAACTAAAATGATAACTATAAGCTTTCACACCAGCAGACAATATTGTTTTGTAGCGCACACTGTAGTTATCTTGATTGTCACTTTAAATGCTAAAGCTCTTTAAAGCAGAATAGATTCTGATGGCTGTCAATGTTTTTATTGTTTATCAGCTGAAGAAAAAAGTTCTGAAAGTGATTCCAACACTTGCTGAACTCAGAGATACTATCTCAGAAGTTCATGCCATTTGTTTTAGATTTGAATGTTCTCAACAAATATTTTGTAGACATGTCACAGGACACGGGCCATTAAGAAAGCAATGACACAACATCAATAATGGAACTTGCCCAGTGTTTCACATTAGATGTGTACAATGACAGTGATACCAAAGGCATGGAAAGGACTCCTTTATTCACAGACTTTCATGCACTCAGAAAACTGTCATTTTAGATTAACACCATCAATTTAATTTCAAGAGCATTAAACATTGAAGTTTCCATGAAAACCTGAAGGCCGTCTTTTCTTTTTTAAATGGTTTTTATTGCTGTATTTTCACATAGCATACATGACAACCAGATCCATGAAGTGTAAAATCCAACTGAAATTATGTGGAAGTCCTTAGTATACAAAATAACCTTGTAAATTATGTACAGCTCGGAACACCTGAGCCCTGCCTGCAGTGGTGTTGTGTAACCACACACAAGCACTTAGGCCTACACAGACAGACACACCAAAAGTGCACATACACTTAGTGTGCTTTATGGTGCTATTGAATATGCATATATGACAGTGTCAGTGTCCTTGCATCAGCTAGCAACATATCTAAAGTATATCTTTATATATATATAATATATATAGATAATTTTATAACCATTTTTTCTGGTTCTCAAAAAGTAGGGCAACATAATGTGATGAACTGCAGTAGTTTCCTGAAGTTGAGAAATACCACAGATGCCATGCACTTTGTGTTTTGTATATTATGCAAAGACATTCAGACATGCTTGGGCCACAGTAGGTAAATAAAAAATAAAAAATAAAAAAACATTTAAAACACATAGAACTTGAACGATTCAACTTTTTAATTTGGAGGTTACCTAAAATGTACCTTGATGATTAAGAATACATATTAAAAGTTATGTTAATCCTTCATTATTTCTCAAGTATTTTTCTATAACAGCAGATCAATTTGTGCAGGATGTGTTGAACCGTTTACCCTGGCCTTGAACAAGGACAGGATGTGACATGAGGTCTCAGGCTGGCCGACATAAAAACGAGAACAATGACAATTACCAACAGTGCTAAGCTAAATACATGTACTGTGCATTGGTTACACCTATTGTGCATACTTACTGTTAAATACTGTGCATTGGTTACACCTATACAAGAGACTTCCAATGGGTGGAGTCACATTGGAAATACCATTATTAGCAGTAATCTTCCTAGATAAATACTGTACCACACATGTCATTACAGACAACATTTCAGAGTCATTACAATGGCATGATTCAGTTCAACTAGACAAAAGAAAGATTTTATCTGTACTTCCAGATTAAGGGTTTAGGCTAGTGCTGTACTTTCTGTAATTTGGGGCTGAATGGTCATAAAATCTAGTGACCGGAACATTCAGCTCATCCAGCCTGCTGTCTGGATAGAATTCGTTCCAACATCTCTTAGCAGATAGTCTGTCTTGCTTTCCATAAACCATCTGCCAGCAGTTTGTGTCTAGCTCATCAAATTCAGGAATTTTCTGGGGAGTGTTATCAAGTTTTCAGTGAAAAAAAAAAAATCTGCTCCCTAAAATAAGGCGTAATGTCTTTCATGATGATAAAAAACATGTACAGTATGTGTAATCTTTAGTCACACTCTAGCTCTTTTCCAAAATTTAGTGAGCCGCTTTCTAAGAAAGCCTTTTTTACTGTCATGATACCTCATAAATGACTTCCATGTATACTGTGCATTGCCTTCTATGCGCATGTGTAATGGATTTAGGCCATATAGAGGTGTGTGTATAAACCTCACTCCCCTGGTCTTAAGAGGCACGTTAGCGAATGTTGCAGGCTTCGACCATTAGCACCCTGGCTAACGTGTCCGCCTCCCATGCTGAATGGGAAGGTTGAATCCCCAACTTGATCTCATTCATGTTTATTTGTACATAAAGTGTGGCTCGACCACACGTACATACTTATGTTTTCTTATAGGCCTACACTGTAATGTGCAACATTGACATATTGACAACATTTAAACGTATCGGTACATATTTTACGTTTTTAGCTGTAAATACACAATGAAGTTTATGGTTAAAAGTTGTCAATACGTCCATATTGTAAGTTTCGGTATCTATCCAAACATACAAAAAATGTATGTTTCGCACCTGAAAGTTTTACATATTGATACATATTAACAATGAGACTAGGCTAGCATGTCAGTGATACTGCTTTAGAATTTAGCTAAAAGGTTTTGGCTCAATAGAGTTCTGGAAGAAAATCCTCTTTAAATCTGGACAAACTTTAGGTAAACAGAAGTTAATTAAGTAAATCTTAAAGTGAGTCTTAATTGCATGTCTGTTGACCGTGCAGACAAGTCTGTTAAGCTCTTTATGGAGACTAATCTAAAAAATCAGAACATCGTGATCCCCTGTCCTTTCACAATGTCTTTGTATCTGCATTTTATATGTGACTTTTAACCCTTTTAACCTCAGGCACACCCAAAACCAGGGGTCATGAACATGTGTTGTGTGTCAGAGTGGCCATTCTGACTAAGTATATGGTGGGAGCAGCAAAGAGGAAGAGCTTTATAGTTGGACAGGAAGTGAGATGTAATGAAGCTGGAACCATGCTAGTTCTGAACCAGCACTGGGAAACTGGCAGGTTTGCTCAGTCTTCAAAGGTCAACGTGATGCATTGTGTGTTTCACATTATTAATTACTATATTACTTTATTACACAGTAATGTATTAGGTAAAAAATAGCCCTGCCTCCGGCCAGCTTTTGTTCATCTTTACATTCTTTGTGTAAGCAGTATTTTCAGGCAGGCTTGTACTCAAGGTCAAGTTGCATGCAAGACTTTACGAAAGACCATCTCTTCATTTGATTATGACGGCTCACTGAAAGTGCAACATTTCCTTCGCTACTGTGCATATATCCTGAAACAAATGCAAATCGGCTGTCTACAGAAATAACTATAGTGTTTTGTGCACAATGTAAACATGCAAAATTTTATTTTAGTAAAATATTTGCTTTTTTTCACAACACAGAGTGTTATAAATAAGCCATCTGTGGGCGTTAAGAAGAACATTTGGACTTCCTCTGTGCAACTGCTGATAGCTCATATCAGGTGTCATATCTTCAAAGAGTTCTACGTATAAACCATTTACTCAAATTCGTATGTTGACCATGCAATTTGGAATGCATTTAAAAATAGAGGAATTTGCAATAATTATCTCTATTTTATAATTATCTCTATTATATCAGAGATTAGACTACAATAATCTCAATAATTTAGTAACATCCTCTATGCGTGCAGCATTAAGTATGCTGATGAAAGCATGTGGTCTGGACTTTTACAAACCCACAGGCACTTTACAGTGCACAACATAACAACTGGAAACATAATAAACCCAAATAAAAGACCAACAGCATGATAAGTGCTGATACAAGTGATACAAAGAAATGTGAGGGGAAACAAAATGAGCAATACATTTAAAGTAACCATGAAGTCAAAGTATAAAATGCATTTAAACATTTCCATGTGGCTTTTATTTGATATCTTAATTTGTCTTGTCTGTGGCCAATATTTGGCTGTTGTATTCTTGCTGTTTTTCTGTTTGTTTATCCTGTATTGTTCTTCATTGATCATAGTTGTGTGTAGTGATTGATTGTAGAGACCCATCTTGTGTCTTCAGAATTGTATGTAATTCAGTTTTTTTTTTAAAATAATGTGTTGAAATGATGTCTGTTTCTTTCTCAATATTTTATTTTCGCAGTTTTGTTTGTCTTCTCTATTTTTTCAAGTTTCTTACATAACCAAACACTTCAGATGGTGATCACAAGCTAGTTTTCCTCTCTGTGGAAAATGTGACTTGATCAGATAATTTTGTAAAGGGTTAAATATTCCTGGCAATGCTCAGAATTTATCTGCAAAATATCTGAAGGCCAAGTCATGCCAGAGAAAGAAAGATCAGAACATGCCTGGAGTGTTTAACATCATCCATAAGCATTCAATATCCATTCTTAAAATAATCAGCCCATTCTCACTCCCAAGGCGTCGCCTAACTGACGCCTTGGGAAGCATTTGGACATGCTTCAATATCTGACGCTTTAGGCGCCCTTTAGCGTCAGTTAGATGACGCCATAGGATCGCGTGTACCCTACCCCCACCCCACACCTAAACCTAACCGCGTCCTCTAACTGACGCTTTCCTTTAGCGTCAGTTAGATGACGCCGTATGATCGCGTCATGTAAGTGACGCTAAAGGGCGCCTAAAACGTCAAATATCAGCCCATTCTCACTCCCAAGGCGTCACCTAACTGACGCCTTGGGAAGCATTTGGACATGCTTCAATATCTGACGCTTTAGGCGCCCTTTAGCGTCAGTTAGATGACGCCCTAGGATCGCGTGTACCCTACCCCCACCCCACACCTAAACCTAACCGCGTCCTCTAACAGACGCTTTCCTTTAGCGTCAGTTAGATGACGCCGTAGGATCGCGTCATGTAAGTGACGCTAAAGGGCGCCTAAAACGTCAAATATTGAAGCATGGTCAAAGGTGACGCCTTGGGGTGAGAATGCGTTGAAATAATTTATGCTTGAGAAAATCAACAACTCTTTCATACAGCTAGACGTAAGCATTATAAACATAAGCATATCAAACTTTACAGTTATAATAATATTCTCCAGATTACATGACACAGTGAATACTGTTTCAAGCTGTGGCAAGATTTATGCTTTTAGGCAAGCAAATGTTTTGGCAAACTGATTTAATGATAACTTTCCATTTATGTAATGTAATGTGTTGAGTTTTACTTTCAGAGCAGACGTTGTGTATATTGTATATGTCCGAAAAGCTTGGAAGGTTATCTTGTGCTCAAGACTTTAATTTTAATCATGTGTAAATGAAAGGTGTTTTGCTTGAAAGCTAACATTTTGTTAGCTAACAATAGTTTGATACAAAGTAGATTTTGTATCAAACTATTGACAGTGTGAAAAGTGTGTTAAACACCAATTATTTCAATAGATTTGTGCTAATGACAGATGAAAAAGAAAGTAGCCACTTAAGAAGTTTATATGAAGCTCACTTTTCAGTCTCTCACACAGTAATCCCTGGGATTCCATAGGCCCAAGTATAATGTGAATGTGTTTCAGCATTTATATTTGCCGAACATTGTCATGGGACATCATAGGTGCAGTCCAATCATAGACATGTTTCTGGGATAGGCACAAATATCATATTTGGAGGCATATTTGGAGGCAGGCATTAGTTTGGGAAAAGCTCGAAGTAACCATCCGTTAGGGATATCTGCAGGTCAGATGTCTAGAAGCTGTAATAGTCCCACTGGTATTTTCATACTCTATAGATAAAGCGTCTGGTCGGCATTACAGGGTCTACAAAACATTTATTTGAAATCAGTGCTGAATATTGACAGAGAAAGTCTTTTTTAAATTATGGCATTTGCAGATAGCTGCAGCACGAAGCCTTGGGATGAGCTCATTGGCTTGGATAATTAGAAATACAACGCAGGAGAAGTTATGTGATGTTTCACCAATGGACATAGTTTTCAAGTTTTTCTATAACAAATATTGGACTGTAGCTCTGTAGACTTCTAAATCGCCTAAAGAAGTTAATCCTAGATCAGATTTCAGAAAGAATTCAGGAGACTTTTTATTACCACCAGGGTCTTTTACGGTGCAATAGAGCAGTGTTTCTTCAGTGTTTCAGCCTCTTTTTTTTTGTCCTCC
Source organism: Pimephales promelas (assembly GCF_988280905.1). NCBI lineage: Eukaryota > Metazoa > Chordata > Actinopteri > Cypriniformes > Leuciscidae > Pimephales > Pimephales promelas. Next base: position 23,919,152 of record NC_142777.1, read on the forward strand.
ATTCTCCCAAATTTTTTCTCCCAATCATTGTCGTTTAAGCCCCTTACGTGCAGGGGCGTAATTTGCGGGTGGGACGGGTGGGACATGTCCCCACCACTTTTTGCCAGGGTCGATATTGTCCCCACCACTTTTAAAAGCTCTCGCGGCACGGATCTAACAGTAGAAATAAATAAAACATCTCCAACTGACAGACCATTAATTTAGTTCGTTTGTAAAATAAAAGAAGCGATCTAGCCCTGAAATACGTTGTTTTTTAAATCAAGTGATCAAAGTGCTCTTTGCCGCTTGCGATCGGTAGCGCGGTTACAGTGTATCTCATGGCTCACACACAGTCTTCACATCTTCACATGCGCGCTTCAATCCGTTTCGAAGACTATTTGTTCGTTCCGGTGCAGAGCATGTGAGCGGAGTGGAGCGCGAGCGGGCGGATCTTGGACAGAGCGCAAAGGGGCATTTTTTTAAAAGGAATGAGCGTCGCCCTATTTCCCGCTCCAATTTCGCTTGCGTTGGCTCACACCACGAGTCTGACTCCATTTCTTTCCCCCGCCTGGCTAAAGAAGCTCGCATTGTGTTCAGCATCCCAAGCGGGTCTGCAAGGGCAGAGACGGTTTTCTCCGCAACCACCGCATGAGTCTGAAGCCTCAGACATTGTCCAAACTTGTGTTCTTGAAGGTGAACTCAAAAGAACTGTAGATAAGGAAAGCAATTCATTTTCTTTCTTTCTTTCTTTCATTCTTTTTTTAAGTTTAATTTATATATAATTAGGCCCATTGATTCGTTTGATTTTACAGCATTTTTTTGTACAATTGATATAAGCATCATTTTATTTTATTTGTGAGCGCTGTGCAAACGTTTAGTTATCAAAATGTTGGCCTAATAGTTAATTTAATTTTTTTAATTTACTTTTAAAATGTTTATGTAGGCCTTTATTTTATTTTATTTTTTTACATTTTTGTTTATACACTTATTTTTTTTATCTTTATTTATATTATTAGGCCCATTTATTCGTTTAATTGTACAGCAGTTTGTGTGTACAATGGATATAAGCCAATTTAAATTTTAATCGTGTGTGTTCTGCAAAAAATCAGTTATCAAAATTCTGGCTTAATAGTTAATTTACTTTTAAAACTTTTATGGATATTTTGGTTTTTATAATTTTTATTCATATTATTAGGTCAATTTATTCGTTTAATTTTACAGGACTTTCTGTATAGGCTATTCCACTGGACATGTTTTAAAGTCGGATTTATGTTTTTATTCACGTGTCACGTGATTCATTTATTTAATACACATGTCCCACCCACTTTTTAAAACAAAGTTACGCCACTGCTTACGTGATTTATTTTAATTTCTTGCCTGAAAAAAGGAACTGGAAGCATTGTTGTATTAATTAAAAAAAATAATTATGTCAATGCTGAGTATTTTATTGTAAGCTGCTCATTAGGGCAAATATACAATCAGCCAATCACATGTCAGCAAGTCAATGCCTTTAGGCATGTAGACATGGTCAAGATGATCTGCTAAAGTTCAAACTGAGCCTTAGAATGGGGAAGAAAGATTAAAGTGACTTTAAGTGTGGCATGGTTGTTGGTGCCAGAAGGACTGGTCTGAGTGTTTCAGAAACTGCTGATCTCCTGGGATGCTGATCCAGTGACAGTTCTGAGACTGTGGGCGAAAATGCCATGTTGATGCCAGAGGTCAGAAGAGAATGGCCATACTGGTTGGAGATCATAGAAAGGCTACAGTAAATCGAATAACCGCAGAAGAGCATCTCTGAACGCACAATATATAAAACCTTGAAGCAGATGTGCTACAGCAGCTGAAGACACACTGGTGCCACTCCTGTCAGCTAAGAAAAGGAAACAGGCTACAATCCGCACAGGCTCACAAACATTGGACAATAGTAGATTGAAAAAAAGTAGCCTGGTCTGATGAGTCTCAATATTTGCGGTGACATTCAGAGAGTAGGATCAGAATTTGGCGTAAACTACATGAAAGCGTGGATCCATCCTGCCTTGCATCAACGGTTCAGGCTGCTGCTGGTAGTGTAATGTGTGGTGTGTGGATATTTTCCTGGCACACTTTGGGCCCCTTGAGCATTACCAATTAGTACCAATTAGGCATTGTTTAAATGCCACCGCCTACCTGAGTATTGTTGCTGACCAAGTCCATCCCTTTCTGACCAGAGTGTACCCATCTTCTGATGGCTTTTTCCTCTAGGATAAAGCACCATGTCACTCACAAAGCTTACGATTTAAGCTTTGTGACATGGTGCTTTATCCTGGTGGAAATAGCCATCAGAAGGTGGGTACATTGTGGTCAGAAAGGGTTTCTTGAACATGACAATGAGTTCACTAAACTCAAATAGCAGCTCACCCTGTGGTCAGTGTCCAGTGGGTCCTGATGGGGACACTATACTGTCAAAAAGTGTATCGTCCTTCAGATGAGATGTTAAAAAAAAATAGGTTCTGACTATCTGTGGTAATAAAAAAAAATACCAGAATATCCTTCAAAAAAGAGTTGGGGTGATGATTCTTTTAATAACCAGGGCATATGGATGGACACCTGATTTAAGTCTGAATTTTCCATTGTTACGTCATGTCGGCCTCAGATATATTCCTGTACCTGTACAATAATTGTCTCTTGCCAGGTGAGCTAAATATAGAGAGGGTTGTGGTGGGAAATTTAGGTAACACACTAATCATCTTGATTTCATGCTTGGTCATGTCTAATCTAGTCCAGCCCATTTGGGAGCATGGGTTTCATTTTATCACAAACTCAAAATACAAGTTCTTTAAAACGGTCTAGATCTCAAGCATGTACTCATGGTAATTATAATTATATGTGAGTCATGTTTGTGAAATGTTTCGTGATAACTGTCATTGACTCCACCTGTCTGAGGCATGGTTGATAGAGTTCAGTTTTCACTGAATGTTTTCCTCTTTTGGCGCATTCATTTAAGTTCTTCTTAAAGGTGGAATACCTAAGATTTTTTGCATTAAAATATCCCAAAATCACAAGGCCAGTGTTATATATTTAGTTAAGATGATAACTTACAATATTCCAAATGTTTCAAACAATGTTTAAATCGCGAGAAAATTTCGATTTTAACCAAGGAAACGGGGCGTGTGAGCTGGGAGTCGCCAGTAAATCGCGTCATATCCGCGTTACCTCGGTTTCCGCTCGTACTGCGCGTAGTCCTGGACAAATGCGGAAGTTGTAGTAGTGCGTTAGCGTCTATCAAGCAACAAACGTCAGCTTGTTTCGCGCATTTGTTATGGAATGGAGCACAATTATTCTTTAGCGATTGCACCTGGTTTTGTCAACAAAGACAAATCTCATAAACGCAAATGTCAACGAACGGGTCAACCAAACGACCCAAGAAGAATTTGGGATAAGAGAAATAAAACCAGCTCAACATCGGTGTGGCATTTCCTAAATGGAGAGAACTTCGTGAAACACTCTAACTAGAAAGAGACGCCGATCTTGCATGTGTTTTACTTGACAGGTGAGTAACACCGTATTCTGTATTCAAATTTCACGTCAGTAAACCATGCAAAACAATTAGTATTATTGTTAGAATGTCTTGTTGTCTATGCATATGATGTGAAAAATCGTAAGGTCATATTCACCGCGAATACTTCTCGGAATGTGAACTGTTGGCTGTATCTTAGAAAACGACGTTTATCTGAAAAGTGTTTCAACCGTCCCGGCTCTCCCCTAACATCTGTGATAACTAATTTACTTTTAAACCTTACTTTTCTTGCGGTTATTTCAGTTTACTGAAAAACAAGCATGTCATTAAACGCAACATAGAAATCGAACTTTACCTCATCCATGACAACTAATTTTCGATTCCCGTCTGACTGATTTATACTGTCTGTGATTTATCCACGGTGGAGTTGAAAACAACAGTTCCCATCATTGCGGGTTCCTCCACGGTGTCATCAAGCAAAGCCGTTGTTGTTGTTGTTTTGAATGTAGCGCCCTCTAGCGGCATAAAATCTTAGGCATTGTAGCTTTAAATAAATATTAATGAAAACTGGCCTCCAATTAAATGCATATTGTATACCTTAAGCAATTTTCTCAGGAATCCTAAACATAGAAAAATCATAAAAGGCTTTTCAGTGTGCAGGATTTTGTGCCTGCAAACTAAGCCAGAATTTTATGAGCATTGTGCAGCTCTTGAGCGCATGATCCTTTTAGTTTTGCTGAGAACAAAAGCCTATTGACTTCATCAATAATCTGCAGCAAAAGATGTCTGTAATTACCTTCTCAGCCAGATGCACATCCCGGGTTTCCATTTGTAGCATGGCAGAACAACAAAGTCAAATGATTCTATTTGCATCTTTCTGTCATTGAGTGGTATTGATCAGGTTGCTTGAATTACGTTATGGTAATAGGGTGTGTGAACACTTCAATCTGGCAGGTTCAATTTAGAATTTTAATATTGTTAAAATAAATGGAAGACATAGACATGATTCAATGCAGATGATCAAGAATGTGAATGAACTCAATGATAATTTTGTATCGATTTGTGAATTGAGGTTGCTTAAAGATGGTCATTAAAAAGTCGTTAATATTTCAGAACTGCAGAGTTGTTTTGTTTTGTTTAATTGCTCTCACCAACTGCTGCTAGAGTGACTAATTGTAAAAATGTAACTGTGAGATACAATAGCCTATATTGATAAATTAAAGCCATGAACTGTTACACAATCTGTGACAGGTGCCTTGCTCACCTCACTTAATTAATTCAATTCTATTTTGATTTAAATTGTTTATTTTGAATTTTAATTTAACATGGTTTGTAACTTCATTTAAATTCCCTTAATATCAGAAATAAACACAGGACAAGTTAACAGTTTATTAAAGTTTGAATGTATGGGAGGGTGCACACTACTTATCTTCTCTCTAAATAAACTGCCTACCAAGCATCATTTTAGTGTAAACTGCTCTCTAATACAAATATCCTATCCGTACATTACAAACAGAAATTGTACTATCTTTAAATTAAAAGTATATTACATTTTGCTTTATTTTCACAATACAAGTTTTATCATACTTTATTTTAGAAAAATATACTTGATGAATATTCTGTTTATTTTTTTAAAGGGGGGTTTGACTGCTTTTTTTTCTTTGCATGATTCTGTTTATGGAGTGCAATATAACATGTATTCGTGGTTTTTCTTTTTTAAAAAGTCTTATTTTTCATTAATGCTGCTGAAACAACCCCAGTCTCTAATGAATCATTTAAAATACTGAGGATAGCAGGGTACCAAACATCGAAGCAAGACTGACATATGCTTATGGGAATAGGATCAATCAAGCATGTGGTAGATTTTATGCTAGATACCTGCCTTGTGAGAGCCTCAGATCAAGCTGTGAGAAATAAGTGAAAGAAACACCAGCTAACCCTACGCTATCTCACGACCAATTCGTACAAATTCGTACGAGTGATTCAAAAGTGGCTAATTCGTACTAATTCATACGACCTCACTCGTACAAATTTGTACGATTTGTCTAAACCCAAGTGACGGTTATGTTTAGAGGCGGGGTCAGGGGTAGGTCATTCGTACGAATTCATACGAATTGGCTAATTCGTAAATATGTACGATTTAGCAAAATCGTACTAATTCGTACGAGTGAGGTCGTACGAAATGTTACGAATTAGCCACCTCGTGAAATTCGTACGAATTCCCGTGAGATCGCGTTGGCTAACCCAGATGGACGAAAGAATGAATTAGTGGAATCAGGTGTGACAGAAATTTGTTTGCGAACATTATCGATTTTAGAATAAAACAACTGATGAAAGGAATTACCTGTTGAGAAACAGCCAAGGTGGTAACAGAATTAACTTAAAGCAATCTATTTATAGTTTGTAACTAGTGTTTGGGATTTGCTGGATTGTTTACAATAGTCTGAGAGAAATAAGATGATCTTAGGAAGTCCACTGCATGGGAGAGAGAGGAGAAACCTACACACATTGAGTTTTGGGGGGGGGGGCTGGTACAGATATACATACTGCTAGAGAAACCACTTTTCCCCATTCACCACAACAGAAACAGGTCTTAATTTCTGTGAAATAAAAGGGAAAGAAGGATGAAGTTGGGAAAGAGGATGCCTTCAAATTATAAATCATACATAGAAATGTTCTCTAATGGCTCTCTCAAAAGTGATAGTTATTTTGAGGCTGTTACTTTATTAGAGTTATGACTCTATTTATTCAAGTTATTTTAGAGATTTGGAGGCTGTTTTATGAAACTTCCCTCCCTCCATCTGAGAACACAGCAAGTGCCTTAAACTGCCAGTCATTAACATATGAAACCAGGCCTCTCCCCACCTCTTTCCACACTCTTTTCAATTCGTGTTGCTTTGTTTGCCTCAACTATACGCACCAATTTGCATGCTTTTAACACCCATACCAACCCAGTGCCTGTGAGCAGCGGATGGCTGTTTCAAAGGGGCTGAAAGCATCTTTGAGTTTGGAAAGCATTCATATACAGAAACAGTTGAGGCAAGTGGAGAGAAGGTGGTAACAGCCTTATGTGAGACACAAGCTGTTACATGGAGATAGAGTGACTTTAAAACCGGAGTCCTTGATCTCTACCACAGCCGACTGCCCTATTAGCAGTCGATTAGATGCTCCACATCCATTTCACGCTTCGGTGGGCACAGTAGAGAGGTTCTTGATTTTTTTGTTTTTGCTGTTTTCTTTCAATACTTCGCTTTATCATTATGTGTGTGCAACGTGTCCTTTACTCTCTTCCCAGTAGTTATACTGAAGCCATCAAATTCCCTCTGTTGTCTCAAGATGCATATTTGAAGAAGGGTTCCTACATCCCTTCCTTACGACTGTCTTTAGTTTTTTCTCAAATATTGACTTTGGAGCAAACTCATCTTATGTTCAGTCGGGTTAATGAATTGAAGGATAGTCTAGGCCACTCTGTTTAAGCCTCTAAATTGATCCTAATTACCTCAGTGGTGTGAAGTCCATAAAGTGTCTGCATAATGGCGATTGACTGGTCATCAGAAATATCACCAGGCTAACTTATGCCCTCACATTTACAGCAGCGATAAAATGATGCGTCATATCACTGACCTTCAATTATCTCTCTCTAAATGTCAAACCATACAGAACTGTTTGAGTCCAGCATTTCTCATTGATCTGTCTTCGACAACAACGCTAGAGTAATCAATCTGAAGCAAATAATGAGTCTAATTTCATTGTGCTATTAATAGTGTTGGCAAAGTTCTAGAACTTTAATATGAATGACGGAAGTACCTGGATTTTGGCGTGTTCGCAGCACAGGAACTAGGAACAAATTTAGGTCTAGGAACTCCTTTTGGAGAACTAATTTAGCTCCTACTTCAGAGAAGGGTCTAATCCAGCAATATAGGAATTACCAACAGATTATACAGATTATAGCCTGTATATTTACTCCAGGAACTAACTCTACGATCATGAAAAGATAGGCCCCTTAACCTTTACGCTCAGGAGAAAATCAACCACATGGCATACTCTAATACCTTTTCATATACTGTCTACTTTCTATGTAACAACATATTAGACAGATCATAACCTAATGAACACTTTTAGCCTCATTTACATAAGCACTTGAAAAACGATATCATCCAACACTCAGCTCCCTTCTGAGTTAATAGCCCTACCAATTTACAACCTGGGATGAACAAATAGTTTGTAATTTCTTTGAGGACTGGATCCTGCTGAAATATGTAACAGAATCAGTGAGAAATACTCCTAATTTTACAGCCCATTCTCACTCCCAAGGTGTCACCTAACTGACGCATTGGGAAGCATTTGGACATGCTTCAATATCTGACGCTTTAGGCGCCCTTTAGCGTCAGTAAGATGACGCCCTAGGATCGCGTGTACCCTACCCCCACCCCACACCTAAACCTAACCGCGTCCTCTAACTGACGCTTTCCTTTAGCGTCAGTTAGATGACGCCATAGGATCGCATCATGTAAGTGACGCTAAAGGGCGCCTAAAACGTCAAATATTGAAGCATGGTCAAAGGTGACGCCTTGGGGTGAGAATGCGTTGAATTTTAATACTAATGGATCATTTATTTATTTATTTGGAAATAAAGACAGTAGGCCATTTGACATCAGTTGGTTAGCTAGAATTTTTGAAGCATCGAAAATTTTGGTTCAAAAATAACAAAAATACAACTTTATTCAGTATTGTATTGTCTTCCGGTTCTGTTGTCAAGCCACGTTCAGTGACGCTGATGACGTGTATATGGTGGGTCTGTGTTTTCGGGTTCAAATAAATATGGCTGGGCAAAAGAAAATGCAAGTCTTCCTCTGTGTCTAAATACTTAGACATGTTTGCGAAGATTGTTTTGTTATTTTTTGTTAACTAACCCACTGATGTCACATGGACTACTTTGATGATGTCTTTATTTCCTTTCTGGACAAGGACAATATACCGAGTATTTTCAATGGAGGGACAGAACGCTCTCGGACTAAATCTAAAATATTTTAAACTGTGTTCCGTCTTACGGGCTTTCTAACGGCATGAGGGCGAGTCATTAATGACATCATTTTCATTTTTGGGTGAACTAATCCTTTAAGAGTATACGTTTACATATACAGGGTCATACTGTAATAAGGGCAGTGTGACATGTGAGCATGTTCAAAGCAGAGTATATGTTTGTGGTTCATGTTCAGTAGGTGATATGTATTTCCCAGTGTATGAACATGTGGTGTCACTTGCAGATTATTATAAGTGCAAGTTTTGACGTGGAGCTGTCCAGAATGGCATGGTGATTCTGAACTGAAACTTCCCAGCACCATATTGAGGTGTTTGTAAGCTGTATATATATATATTATTCATCCAATCAAGCTAAAGAGGATGAGGGTGCCTCAATTCATTTTATTACACAGAAATAATAATTTATTAAACAGCACTCTTCCATACATTTTCATTCAAAGCAAGCAAACGAAGAAGACAACTGCTTAACTGGATGTGAAATTCACTGCAATGCCTCCATAGTGGTGTTTTTGAATTAATCTTTTTTATTAAAAATGAATCATTGTCTCATATTGAATGATTTTTGTCTCATATTGAATGATTTCTAAACAAACATATTTTTTTAATTAATTGGTTAAATGAATTATTCAATGACAGATTGCCCTTGAGCTTGTATGTGTCAGTGTGTCAGATTAAAAATATTTCAAATATTCTTTTAAGTGTACCAATACTCAGAATTTGTCCTTTGCTTTTAACCCATCCTTGCTAGAGCATTGAGTAGTGAACACACACACTCACACACACACACACACACAGTGCTGTGAACACACTCGGAGCATTGGACAGCCATTTTTGCTGTGGCACCCGTGGAGCGATTGGGGGTTAGGTGCCTTGCTCAGGGTGTTGAGGGTGGATGACGTTCCTGTTGATATTGAGGATCAAACCTGCCACCTTCAGGTTACACGTTTTTTCCTGTGTTTCCTTCTGAAACATGTTTGACTCAATATGACAGTTATTTATATTATAGTATTTTTTTTAATCAAAGCTCCATTAGATCCTCCCATGCATGAAATCACTGCAGTTACATGTGCTAAATTCCAAGGCCTCTTCCACTGAGATCTGCTCTATGTGAGTTCAGGGGAATGCAGAAGTAGTTAGGGTTGGTCTCATTGCCTCTGGGAGAAGTTAACCTTGTTAATCAGGTTGCTGTGGCTCCAGATACTAAAATAGACAGACATCACAACATCTATGAGGCAAGCATTCGATGGGAGGACATTACAAACTGCCTGATTGTTATGAGTCACATCATATCCATCAAGCAATGAGACTGATAGCGCTCAGATATGTCTTTATATAATGACTTTAGTGTTTCTCATGTTCTTTTTTTTCACTGTGCCATTAGTTCAAAATATACTCATAACAACATTGAAGTCTTGAAGGCTTTTATCTGATTTTTCCTTATCTTATTGAAACTGATTATAACTTGATATGATGCATACCTTTACACCACTTTCAAACCATCTCTCTGTCCAAAATGCTTACCTCATGATAATAATGCTGTATTTATTTTTCTGTAAGTGGAGACTGCTAAAGTCCTGCCCCAAAGAACTTGCCTGTCTATAGGTCATGCGTCAATAAAAGGGGTTTGCTTTCCTCACTGCACTTAACTGCATATACAATATCACTTTGTTTAAGGTGTTTGGGAATCCGGTCCTTTGGATGGAGCAAACATTGTCCTAATGTAGTCATCGGTATAAAATACATGGGAATGTTATGTTAAGCTGAGAAAACCCTTAAACCTCTCAGGTACTCCAGCCAAATAGGGGATAACAATGTATTATCATATTTTTTTGGCTTCAATATCTCAAGGAAAAGAGGTTTTCCCCTTGCGTACGATATTCTCATATAGAGAACCTCAGTCTCGTAAGGTGTGTGACGCGATCAAGAAGGTCCCGTTCCATTTGCGGCCTCTCGTCCTCTGGAGTTCGTTCTCCTGAGTCGAACTTGGCAAATCCGAACTACCAAGGACGCAAGTCTGAAGTTTGTGTATTTGGTATTGAGAAACGGCTTTTGTCTCTGTTTGCAGCTCCTCCCCTCCTGCACACGGCAACTTTCGGCGATCGGTTAAATCCGGCCACTGTCGACGTTGAACATGAAACATGACCAAGACAAGCCCAAATCGTGACAGCCGACATTCAGTATTATAAATAAATATTACATCAAATAAATTCTGTTTTTTTTAAATAATTTCTATTCGTCAAATAATCCTAAAAAAATATGTTTTTTTTTACAAAAATATTAATTGTTTTCAACGTTGATAATAATATGAAATGTTACTTGAGCAGCATATTAGAATGATTTCTGAAGGATCATGATACAGATTTTTCAACTTTGCCACCACAGAAACAATTTACATTGTAAAATATATTTAAACAGAACAAATGTAATTTAAATTGTAATCATATTTCAAAATATTACAGTTTTTTCAAAAAAATAAAAAAATAAAATAATAATAATAAAAGAAACGTCTTCAAAAACACACACACACACACACACACAAATCTTTCAGCTTTCAGAAATCCAAATATAAAACATGAATTCATTTTTGCATGAAAAGATTCTTAAATTCTATTAGCTCATTTATATGAGCTCTTTGCCATTTTCATTGATCAATCACTCACAATATAATTAGTAAATAAATGAGGTATTTGTTTGTTTGAGGAGTAAAAATCACGAGTCCTGTTTTTTGCTCTAAATCCAATCCGACAAAACATGTATTGCCTTGCCTCCAGAGAGAGCGAGAGATGGAGCGGGCGTAGCTCCTAAGCAGATGGAAATAACCTTTTCCCAGCAGCCTAGCTGATATCATCATCAGCAGAAGAACCCAGGGCCAGGCAGTCGGCACAAGTGGTCTGTTACCTCTGTGGCCTGCCATTATCTACTGGAATGCTGTTTGTTATCTCAACAGTACCCTATCAAAGCGCACTATTACACAAGCACAGCATGAACAAGAAGCCCTCATTAATGTCTTTTGTACTGACCTGCGAGAAACCTTATGAATAATCTAATGAAATGAAACACATAGCTGGTTCATATGTGTTAGTATAATGTGAACAATAAAGCCCCTTCTCCGAAAGGAGAGCTGATGAAAAGGAGACCTTGTTAGATGAGTCAGAGCTCCTTTGGTACAGAACGCATGGAGTGGATTGATTGTGAAAATTGCTTGTTGAATACAGGGCACACCAATGTTCAAAATGGTGGTCGATATTATTAAAATATTTTGTCCTGCAGGCGGGCATACACTGAGCGAATTCAGCAAGATGAACAAGTATATCCCGATGTAAAGCCAAAGCTCGCGTTTTATGTGCTCACACTATACGGTCCGATCATCCAGCTGCGACTTGACTGCTCAGCCTCACAATACATGTGTGAAATGCTCACTAGAGATATTGTCAAAGCAAATATCAGCTATCAATATCAAGAGTAGGCTATTCCGCATTCCCAATGTATTTAATCATTATTAGTATTATTGTATTAATATAGGGAAGGCCAGCTTTTATTATTAAAATTATTGGCTATTATAATTCATTTGCCATGCAATAACTTTTTTTATATTATTATTATTATTATAATTACTACGCATCACTCATAACCGACTTTGGCATGCTGCAAAGGTTAGATGGAAGCTTACTCCTCATTGAAAAAGCATTATTGTCTAAAAGCATTAAAGGTCAATTACAATGAATTATAAGCCTATAATTAAAAATTATTAATGGTCTATGTCTGAACACTATAATAATCAGTCATCAATGTAAATTAAAAACAGCTTTATTTCAAAAACAGCTTGATTAGCACGAGCATTTAACAAACTAACAAAAAATACACTGCCTACATCGCAGGCGGTTTAGAAGACGTCGGTAATATGGTTTATTCATTTTGCAACACGAACTGGAGGTAAGCAACAGCAATTTGCCGCAATTTGATATCTACAGAACTTAAAGATCTCCCTCTTTTCGTTTTCTTTCTTGCTGCATTAATCCTTTCACACGTAAGTTTAAAATATTCTAACTGACCCCCAGCGTGAGTTTTTCAAGGCGATCGTTATTTAGAACTTGCCACTTTAATGTTTCCATGGTGTCGCATCATTGTTTGTCAGTGACACAGCACAACCATAACACAGCGCTGAATGAATGATGATCTGCTTTTATAATTAATTTTATTAATACAATTTGCAGCTATTTTGATATCTACAGAACTTAAAGATCTCCCTCTTTTCGTTTTCTTTTAGCTGGATTAAATATGAAATGGTCAAACTTCTTTTTTCACGCAGACGCAGTGAGGGAAAAAAAAAACACTGAGTTTAGGGCAATCGGTTCGTGACTCTGCTTCAACTAGCTAGTCACGTAGCGACCAACATTTCGGACATGCCAGAAATTCATCCGATTGCCTGTCGGGAGAGGTTAACCTGCCTGAACCTTGTTGTTTTTGGATATGTGAAAGTTTGAATTGGAGCCTTTTGACTCTGCATCTTCAACTGGACCATGGACATAAACTCACTAAACGGGAGTACCAAGTACAAAGACAAGAGACTATAGTAAAATTAGGATTTATACACAGACAAGAATGACTTAAGGAACACCTGTACATAATGAGAAAACAGGACACATGACCAGAACAACCATGAGGACAGTCACATGACAAAAGCAGGGACCCAGGCTGCTTTCCACTCCAAATTTATATGCCCTTCAATCCCTAACATCCTTCCATCTCGTTCACTCGGATGTGTGTCATTACTTAACTTACGGTCCACGAGTGCCCATTACTGGCAGAACTCGTGCATTTAAGGTAAATGGAACACACTAATGGAATTCACTATTGATCTGATTTATTATTTAAACTTTGTATTTATGAATTTGTTTTATGCACCATTCTATATGCATATAAGTTGTTGAAGAAAATATATAAAATCCTATAGGTATATGGCTGTTAAAAATAAAATTACACATACAAAATAAAAATATCAATAATAGGCTATATGCTTTGACTGTGAACATAAGGTAGCTAAAGTACAAGTATTATGCGATATAATCTCAACATAATTCTCAAAATAATGAATATATCATACACTACAGTTAAGCGTGATCTGCTGTGACGTCACAATCAAGTTAAATTGTGGGATATAAAGCTGCTTGAAGAGTACATCGAAGTAGACTCGTTCCCTCTGTCAAAACCGAGGGGACGAGGGTCTGTCCATATAAACCATCCTCGTCCACTTCACGAAGTGGAACTTACTTCAAAATGGTGGCAGGGATTCCCCCGAGGGAAATGTGAATATGTGAGTCTATCCAAAAGTGAAGTAGAAGGCACGCCTAGACTAAGCCAAATGACAAAATAAAAGACGTGAAACTAAAACAAAACTTAACATGATACCAAAGTCCATTGAAGAAACAACCACACTTTCATGTGTGTACAGTATGTCCCATGTACCATTCCAGTTTGATTTATGACAGTCACCTTCTGCTCTCACAGGATACTTTATCTAGAGTCTGGGAATGCATTCCAGTAGGGGCACATAGTGCGAGAAGTGCTCTTGTCAAACACTTTTCCATACAATATTATCTCTCATGTGGTTCATACAGGGACACTGAGCAAGACCAGGGCATACTTATGCTGTTTATAATGATCCTTCCATTGTATCTAGAGCGACGTTTGTCACACAACACTGTCGCATGCTGAAACTGTGTGGTTCCTCCTGGAAGAACATTGCGACACACCAGCAAGTTTTTAAAAAGAGGAAGGCCAGATTGACACGAAGAGAAAGTCACAAATACAGACACTTGCAAAACAGTCGAGACATGTTCTGAAGTGACTTTAGTAAAATGTATTCAGCATTTAGCTTGACAACAGCAGGCTTGTTAAGAAAATTTTACTGGTGCCTGCCCTGCTCCTGAGTTAATAAGATATGAGCCTAAAATCACGGATGCTGCATACAGGGAATACCGTCTCTGCTGTGCATCCCTGTGGAGCGATTTGAAAGAATACACCACCTATTTGTTTATATTTGTTTATGTGCGTGTGAGAGTTTAGGAGCAGATGGATGTTTGGTTATTAACCCATCCTTGTTCCTTATTCTTTCCAGTTGAGGAAGTTTAATGGCAAACAAATATGCTGCTTCTATTTAAAACATCATATTGACAACCAAAACAATGTTTCCTTGGAGTCTGTAACAAAATCCACTTCTGTTTTATACTCGAACACCAGGGTAACAATATAGCGTGCCTTACCCGCATTTCTCTGAGATTAACAGGTTTTGCCAGTCAGCTGAAACTGCTGAGTCACATTTCTCATTTAAATTGAATAGAGGGAATTTAGTTTGTTAGTAAAAGATGTCAAGGGTTAATTAGATCAGTCATAATTATGAGGATTTTGTGTATCCCTGCACGGTTGAGATTTAACAATCAAATTTACACCCGAGAAGAGGTTGATTTAATATCTTCTTTCTATTCTCTTTGAAAGAAATGTGCTATTCTGTACCCAGACTCACAGAAGAAACTGAAGGACAGATACCTCTGCAGTGGCTCCTTCATAAATCCATAAAATCCAATATGTATTTGATAGAGAAAAAGGTCAGAGATGTTAATAGAGAAGGACACGCACCATATAAAGCGGCTGACCAAAGGTCCCATTTATCCCTTAATTTCATGTCCTTTTGTCCATTTACTTTTAATTCACGTTAATGTATCTCAATAATGAATAACTTCCAGCAAGCACATTCATGAATACCAATTATCCCTGTTGCAGAGTTATGAATAATCTGGCAAATGAGTGACAGGTGTGAGAATAATACATTAAGCCTCCTCTTGCTGGCAGACATGAGGCATGAAACTGGGGAGGGCTTCCAGATTTTCTGAACACAAACCTGGCAGAAAGTCGGCCTATTATAACTCTTTAGAATTGAAATTAAAATCATTTGCATATGCAGGTTTATTAAACAGCGTATTTATCATGAAAAAAATGCCCAAAGACTGGCACTAAATACTGTGTTATTTTCTTTAAAACAGTTAAACGTGACTGTGGCAACATTTATGTTGGTTAATGTACGTATATTACAGCAGTTTGGAAATGAAATGGCACTAAAAGGTTTGAAAATAACCTACTACCTACATTAAACCACACACTAAACCTTACTGATAGTGTTAACAAAAGCAAATGTGAGGTATAGCTATACATTTGCTGAAGCAGCCATGCTTTTACTTTCCTTCTACAAAGCTTCAAACTTTTGTTGTACTTGAGTTGACTCATACCTGAGCTAGCGCACAATCAAGTGCTCAGTCAATCTGTCTTGTTATTAAATTTTGTGTGAAAAGGAACAAAAATGTTGATGTTTTACTGCCTCAATTGTTCATGTCAGCTGGAAACTACAGTGAAATCTACATATAGGTACATCTTTGCATAAGCCAGAGCCTGGGTTGGGTGAAAATGATGTGCAATTGAAAGAGACATTGTTTCATTATTTCCTTACATTCATTCAGACATTCAATTGATGTTTAATTCAACAGACATAAATGATTTTGGAGACTGGATTCATGATGTATTATGAAGTGAGTTGTCCCTCGTTGTGGCCATGGCTATTGAAGAAACCGGAGGAGATTGTGTGATATTGTGAGATTGAAAGTAATTGTTCAGTGCTAAATGATAGTGCAGGAACCTTGGTTCTTTCACAGTGCTAACAATGACCGTCACAGCACAAGAGATTGGTCCACTGAAGAACAGAGCAGCTGTGGTGGGATTTTTCCACTTCACGGTTCAGAAAAGCTTGAGTGTTTGTGGGTTTTGGTTAACCTTGTTAGTGAAAGGTGAAAGGCCTGACTCATACAGGATTGCTGTTTTCTCAGCCCTCACTATGTAAGACAGATCAGACATCAATGAACACTTCTGAAGAAAACAGAGCCACGTGAAACTCAAATTTCACAAAACTTTAGAATTAAAAGCAAATGTTGAGAAAAGCAATAGTCTTGTCTACAAATGTGAATCTAAGCTCCTTTCGGTTTCATGTTGAATTAAGCTAATAATCAGAACCTGTTTTTGTATTTGATTGTTTAAGTACAGTAAGATGAATGGTAAATGGACTGCGTTTATATAGCGCCTTCATAGACCTAATGGCCACCAAAGCGCTTTACATTTGCCTCACATTCACCCATTCATACACTCATTCACACACCAACGGCAGTGTCAGCCATGCAAGGCGCCAGCCAGCTCGTCGGGAGCTGCTGGGGTTAGTTAGGTGTCTTGCTCATGGACACCTCGACACTTGGTCAGGTGGAACCGAGGATTGAACCACCAACCTTTCGGTTCGTGGACAACCCACATGAACCACTGAGCCACTGCCGCCCCATGAATGAGTATGACTTCATACATTTTATAAACTCTGCAGTTATTATGATGCAACTAGATACGCAAAAAGTCTTTGTGCAATGCAACTATGTCAGTGATAAATTATTGTAGTCTTGTCTACAATTGTAGTCTTGCCAAAATGTGCATCTGAGCTCCTTTTGGATACATGCTGCATGCTGAGTATAGCTAATAATCAGCATCTCCTGTTTTTGTATTTGCTTTTTTTACACTTGAGAAACTTTAATTGAATTCAGCTCACAATCACACGTTTTTTCTCACTTAAAAAAGTGAATAGTCATGACATCATCAGTAAGGGCAATGGTGGTGGCTTTCTAATTAGAACTGTATATTATTGTGTTTGTACTATTACTGATTTAAATAATTTGAAAATATTTAAATAAATAGATACATTTTCCCTTTGATTTGTCAGTGAGTTGGAGTTGGTCAGGGATGGGAGTTGGTGAAGGGAGTAGGTCATTCTGAAGAGAGTGGGTCACTTCAGAATTAAAATTTTGACTCACCCCCGTGTCATCCAAGATTTTCATGTCTTTATTTCTTCAGTCAAAAAGAAATTAAGGTTTTTGAGGAAAACATTCCCGGATTTTTGCCTATATAGTGGACTTAAATGGGTTGAAGGTCAAAATTGCAATTTCAAAGCAGCTTCAAAAGGCTCTACATGTTCCCAGCCAAGGAATAAGAGTCTTATTTAGAGAAACGATCTGACATTTTTCTAAATAAAGTTAAAATATATGTACTTTTTAACAACAAATGCTCTTCTTGCACATGCACGACTTCATACATTACGTACTCACGTTGGAAAGGTCAGACGCTAACCTGACGTAGGCAGAAAATGTAGGGCGAAAAATGTTCTCCTCCATCGTCAAAATTATCCGACAACATTGTTTTACCTTTTATTTATTTATTTTCATTTTGTAAAGGGCATTTGACTTATGCCGAGTTCAGACTGCATGATTTTAGCCACGATTTTGGCTCGCCGACAGGTTTTGAGAAATCGCCGACAAATGCCCGAAAACACAGGCAAATCGGCGCTCGTTCACGCGAGTGACAATCACGCAGTGTGAATGAACAAAGACGCGAACTGAGAGAATCACCGACGAGTCGCCGACGCCCGTGAGATATTTGGCATGCTAAATATCTGGACCTGTCGGCGATTCAAAATCCTGCTGTGTGAAAAGTGTTTTGACTGAAAACTACATCGGCGATCACCGGCAGCCAGTGAGAGAGCAAGATACAGAGCAGCAGGGAGTTCGGGGAGGAGTTATAGATCACATTTCAACATGATATGGCATTGTTTCAACAAAAAAAGCTTCTTCTCTGTCTATTTGGACACAATAAATGGAAGAAAAATTAGTAGAAATTTGGCAGGAGCACTCGTGTCTGTTTCACCAGCTGTACCACAACCGGGTCGAAAAAAAAAGTCTCACGTGAGAACTCCAGTCTTGCACGTGTGGTGTCGCGCGTTGTTTCCTTTTCATATCTCACGCGTGTTTGTTGTGAAATGTAGTTTGCGTGCAGCGTGCTAGACAGAGTCTGTCTGCGATTTTTCTAAAGTCATGCAGTGTGAAACCTTCTGTCGCCGATCCATCGTCCAGTGTGAACACAGCAGCGACTGAATGCTGGCCAAGATAGTCATGCAGTGTGAAAAGAGCAGCGACCTGACTACTTTGAAAATCGTGCAGTCTGAAAGAGCCATTAGTCTTTGCACGTTCACTTTGCAAACACTAGGTCTGCACTAAGTTGCGCCTACAGTACGTCACGCTTGACCTTTCAATCATTTCGCTAGATAAGACCCTTATTCCTCGGCTGGGATCGTGTAGAGCCCTTTGAAGCTGCATTAAAAGTTGCAATTTGGACCTTGTTGAAGTCCGCTGCAAAAAAAAGAAAACTTAATTTCTGAAGAAAGAAATTAAGTTAATTAATTTCGACTGAAGAAAGAATGACATGAAAACCTTGACATGGGCGTGAGTAAATTCCTGATAATTTACTCACCCCCACGTCATTTCAATAATCTTTTTTAACTGTACTTATTTGAAAGCCTATGGCTGTTGTGTGTGTTTTATTCACACAAAAAATGCTTGTTGAATACATTACTTCGAGATCTTGAATAGGGTTCTCAGTTCGATAACGTTTTTTTTTAAATCATTACTTAGAAAGACACTCATGTATCCTTCCATTTACTGTAGAATTTTTTTGCCCCTTTTCAAAACCTATCAAATTGTATCTGTGTCAAGAACATCAAAACAATGTGAGTGATTTTCCCACCCTCACTAATCTTGCCAATAAATAATTCACACATTTTAATTTTGGAACAAAAATCATTCATTACCAAATCATGAGGCGCTGATGAGTTAATTATATGTGTTTCTAATATTATAATTGATGCTTTATAAAACATGAATGGAGATGAAATTGAGGGGTATTTACCAGGCCTCTCTTTGTGAATTAAACATGGCATGGCATTATAGATCTTGTAAGAAAAAATGAGGAGGACGTAGAAGGTCTCAAAAATGAAGTTTATTTACTGCATAGCAGTGGCAAGGCACACGAAGCACCTTGGGTTCACCAGCGTCAGAATGAACCCCGAACTCATCCCAGCGCAAACATTTTATATGATATTGCATCCGTCTTCCCCCTCAACATGTAAATGAAGCTTTCTCTTAAATGTAAATCAAGACAACCAAGTTCGTCTTCTCTTTCAGCGTGGAGCTGAAACTCTGTCTTTAAATGTAAATGGAAGAGAACGATACAAGTGGTGCCTCCGTGTCTATGTCTTTGTTATTCCAAACCCTGTCTTTAAATGTAAATAGAAGAGAACGATACAAGTGTTAGAGTGATACGGTCAAATGTTTAAAGGTGATAATATCTCTCAGAAACTCCCTAATCAAGATGGTTCTTGAATATCCGCCGTCGCTCCCACACTATAGGTGATAACCATGACTCTGTGATATGTTTAAGATTGTAAGGAATTGATTCTATGATAAATAAGCTCTTTCAAGTGAAGGAACATTTCAATATAATCTATATTGGAGTGGAAGTTTGATCGGAGCAGACTGTAATTTATTACAATCTCTAATTGTAAAAGCCATTGTGTTACCTTCCACTTAAATGACCTACTTGTCACAGATTCAGCGAGACCATCACTCCAGCCATCAACACCAAATTACCACACTGCCACCACCCGTTCACTATCACCAGAGTTCTGACCGTCAGCACACCCTATTTGTATTATTTGTCATTCTCTTCACCTCATTGTCTAGTCTTTTCTATTAAGCCCCACAGACCCAACCCGATTACTCACCTGAGTACTTACCTGTAGTGCCAGTCCTTCACCTGCACAGAGAACACAGTGTTACCTGCCAACTGAGTCATCATCTAACCATCTTCTGCCTTCCTGCTCTACTCTCTCTATGACTCATACAATAAAATGTGTTATACAAACTTACCTCGTCTGTATGTGCAACCACTATAATGAAGTAATTTTTGTAACTTCCCAAAATACACATTTCCTGAGAGAATGTCTGGCTTCATAATGTGGCCATTTCAATAAAACAGTGAAACGAGTTTTCATATTTGGGGCTAAAACGATGTAGGCAATTGAGAAAAGTAAGATGAATGACTAATGTATTATATACACTGTGCAGTTATTATAATGAATAGATTACTAGATGCAAAATATAAAAGTCTTAGTGGAATGCAATGTCAGTGATCAAAATCACTTGCTGCTGAACAGGTAGAAAGATAAAACACTCCCTAAAGTATTTCAGTTTGATGGCCTTAGGGTTAGACTGACTGAAAGTAAAATGATCTCATCAAACCACAAAATTGCAATCAATTCGGCCAATGGAAATGTGATTTTGTCATTATGTCCAAAGCATGGTATAGAATAAGGAGTAAATTCTCAGAATGCAGCAGAGCTTTTCTTCTGCTCAGCTCTGAGATAGATCACAACTCATCTTATTTTGCACAGTTTGCTCAAAACATTAGGGGGAAAGAGACCAAGTATTCTTTGTACAAAAAAAATAATAATAATGCACACAGAATGTATTAGAGCATTGTTATTAAGTATGCAAAATATTGTATTAATTTGCATCAGATATGTAGGAATATAACAAGTGCCATTTACTGCTTCAAATATACTGTGACAGTAACAGTGTTTTGTATTGTTCCATGTGCTAATATAATATGACAGGTAGAGTACATGTGGATCCAGTAACTCAAAGTCAAACAAGGATGGTAGAAATTAACATTTTAATTCGGCTATCCCGAACCCCCTTTTTTTTCTTTTTTTTTTCTTTTTTTTTAGATGTTATTCCCTAAACTTTTATTTTTTGTGTGTAGCCTACAACTGTTCAGAACTGTGCAAGCTAACCATGTGCTGTTTAGCATCTTTGAGCTAGGCTCAAAAGTACCTAAAATTGTCACAAGTTCTCACAACCAAACCATTCATGTTTTGGTTGTGACTTTATTGACAAAAAGGGAACACAGAATCCTTTATTTGGGAGAAATAAACACATTTTTTGTACAGTTATGCAAATCATTAGTATTTTAGTGTGTTTTAGTATGCAAGTTAAAATTCTGTAATGTGATGGGGTCGCTACCACTGCCGAAAATGTGCAGTCACGACCGAAACTTGGGATGTTTTGTATATTGTACAAAGTAAGTATATTGAATTATCCACTAAGATGTTATGATAGTGTTTGGTATTGTAATTCTTATTGATTTACCTATGATTTTTTTTTCTCTAAAAAAAATATATTTACAAGGTAAATGTAACCAAAATCCAAAATCCAATATGAGAATTAACTTCACAAATACTAGAAACATGTACCTTGAATATTGTACAATGTGTGTACAAAAATGGTTGGAAAGGACTTTTTTTTCAAGATTAAATGACTCTGACTTTGCACCAATTCTGTAGGATGGCCCATATGAAAGAAAGGTCATCCTTATTCCTACCTATATTTCTTCATTAAAAAGAGTAGAAATGAACTTCAAACAGAGGCAATGGACCATTTTTACAGAAATAGAAAAGAAACTTTGAACTCCACCATCCATGAGCTCTTTTGATTTGTCAGTTTGCTCAATGTTCCTCCTTACTCCAAAAGAGCTGAAAGGGGGACACATTAGGACAAATCAGTGGATATGCACAAACATAGCTCAGCTCACAGTGCTGTTATTGTCCTTTCATATGACTGTAAGCATAGCAGAGATGATGCTGACTGGGTGGTATTTTACATTACTTTTGTTTTATATTAAATTGGGTTGTAAAATCAACAAGATGTTGCAAATTCTGTTTTTCAGATCAAAGAAGTTGATATGATAAACTAACCTGACTGTTCGTTGACCCTGCTAAACACATTCTGGAGTATGATAATCACATGCAATGTGATCACAGCAAGAGAATATTAACATTCACAGACAATCGTTTATATATATTTTTTTACTTATGATGCAATTGAGTCATAAGGTTCAGTCTGGACATTTGACCTCAGGCTCAGGTTTTTTAAATGGTTTACTGTAGGTAGATGATTTGAGATATGTCTAAATTTAATTTCAAGAGAGCAAGAAGCATTTTCTGGTTCATTGACTAATGTTTCAGTTGGTGCTTTTGCATGCTAAAAATACCTTTAGAAAGAAAATCTTTTAAACTATATAATAAGTCCTGCCTACATTACAAGCCATCGTTATTGCATTAGAAGCCACAGTTATAGTGTAATAACACATCATGAGCAAAAAGATGCAATGTTATATGTATACAAAATAAATGACACAATACAAAGGAAATGCACTAACTGTAATGTTCCAACATATCAAGTTTCTGTTAGGCTATTGATATTAAACATGCACTTAACGTGTATTTCGAATTCCAGTTGTACAGTAAGTGCTTTGTCTCCAAGGCACCGTTGGTAGCTGTGCATTGACATCGGTATCAATTCTTTTTGAAAAGAAATGTTTCACCGGCTTCTTTTCATTAAAATATCATTATTACTTTATGTCTCTGATGGGAAGTCTGATCGAGTTATTTGGGTAAGGAATGCATGGGAAATTAAATTAATGTGTGTTTGTGTGTTTATTTAGGACTGGCGTTCCAGGAGAACAAGAGTTTCTTCTCTTGCACATCTGATCAACAGAAGTGGAAGAGCATGAAAACACAGCTCAAAGGCCGTGTCCCAGATGGCACCCTCTGCCCTTGCTGTCCTCCCCCGCAGTCCTGTCCCATATGGCACCCTCAGACCTCGCCGCTGTCCTCTGTACTGTGCCACAAGGTATAGTCCGCTGTTGACTTTTGCACCAATGTAAGCTCGTCAAAAAGGTTTAATGAAGATGCACATGAGAAGCTGGTAAGCACATTCCAGAAAAAAAAAAAAAAACATGGGACACCCTATCTCTTTACTCAGAAATCACTTTATTTATTCTGTTTTCCAGCAGACAGCGCAATGACAGCCTTCTGTTGGGTTACACATACACCCCATCCACAGAATGTGTGAAACAGGCCTCACGGCATCCAGCTGTGTAATTCAACAATACAACGACCTGGTGGTCACTGAATTTGAGAACACACTTTGAAATGACAAATGGGGAAACCCTCCTCATCAAGTGCCCTATTTCGGACAGTTCCCTATAATAAAGACCAGTTCCGAATAGAAATGTTGTTCCACTATCAAGATCAAGAAGTCATATTATCTTCAGAATAAGATCTGAAAATTGTCATAATTCTACTTTTGATTTTCTAATTATTATTGCGTGAGCGTTTCTCTGTCAATATAAGATCTCATTATCTCTCTATTATAGTGAAATTGTATACTCTCCAGTCCCTATTCTAGGTAATGTACAACATCATTGAGTTATACAATAAGAACAACCAGAGTCAATGGAAAAGATGGGAACTGCAATTAGCGGTCAATGCCTCCTCTCATCTGTTAAATGGCCATTTAAATGAGCCTTGAAAAATCAAACTTTTGTTCACTTTCCAGTGTGTTCTTCAGATATAATTATCAAAACCTTCGTCAACGTATGCCTCTCATTTGAACATTCATTTCTCACACCTAAAACCCATTTGAAGCCTCTGTCTTTTTAAAAAAAATTATATTTGTGATCAATTTGAACAGGTAGGCTATATTGTGTAGTTGCTGGGGAAGTCAATGTGTCCCTCTCTGTCAAGTTGTATCATAGGCTATATGGCAGAGTGTGATAAAAAAAGTTGTTTTCTCTTTCAACACACCATATTTTACAGCACAACACACCTCAATGACTTTCCACCTTGGCAGAGGGAGATATAAGGTAATTTGCATTTTCAAACCTGTCTAGAGTAATTTAAAAACTTTGTTGTGAAAAGTCATATCTTTAAATTTTCGTCCAAGTCCCTCAGTCCCCCCTCTCCCCCCTTTCAGAGAAGAAATCTTCATTGGTGGTCTGGTCTAAATATTTCCCGAGCAAACGAATACCATTTTTCATTCTGTCTGCAGCGGTTAGAAGCAGGCAGTCACTTTCTTGGCCTCAATTCCTGTACCAAACCCTCAGGCTCTGTGGTGTGTCAATCTGCCTTTATCAGCTGACATCATATGTCATCAAAACTGCTGTAGGCTTTGTAGGCCTGCATTTTTTTCCCAAAGCTTGGTGAGAAACATGGTAAATGGGCTTTTTAAGGCTTTTATAGAGTAAATCAAAATGTTTTAAACCTTATTTTATTTATTTATTGCTAAATGTATTTAGCCTATTATACTTTTAAACCTGTTGTAACATCACTGACTGTGAATTTCACTTCAAGGAGCCTAAAAACTGACAAATAGATTTGCAATTACATAGTGAAGGTAAGCTATTACATTATTCTAAAGTGACATTACTAAAAAAAAAAAAGATAAATTAAGAAACATGACGTGAATCGCATAAAGCTTGTGTCAATCCATTGGCATGACATCAGGCCGCCATTGGAAAGCACATAACAGCCCGTTATTATTACTGAGACTTTACTGACCCCTGGTGTAGACACGACGCATGCTTTTTGTTTTTCCTGTGTTCTTGAAAAGTAGCCCTATGTTAAACATAATTTGACATGAAAGCCTTTGGGTGTAGCCCATATCATCTCGATGATCAAATAAGAGGACATTGATGTTTGTGTCCTGCCCTCTTTTCTGTCCAGTGGCTGTTGAGATAAACCCAAATGGAAGAGTGTCAACCCAGTGACGAATGGCCAGCTATGCAGCAAGAGCAAGCAGCAAAGTTTAGCATCACATGGTCTCATGGTACAATACCTTTTACACAATCTGGGGTACTTTGCTGTATATTCTGCTTCTACTGTTGGTTTTGTTCTCACACCTCAAAATGTCTCGCATACTCACATTAATCAAACATTCAGATTCTCTCTTCTACGGAACTGCTTAAGCCAGGGGTTTACAGCCATGTTATCAGCGAGAGCTGCCTAAAGGGATAAAATAATCTGCTGGGATACATGTTGCAAAAGAATATCTACGTATTTGAGGTCTAGACCACATGAGATGGATTTTACTACATTAGCCCTGCTATATTCTGTGTGATGGATTCATCATAGTTTGGTCTGTCTTGATGAGCCTCAAACACCTCCACTTTAAATATGCATGATGTGGATTTTTCTGACCTGACCTACTGTCAAGTCAACCACTTCATTCTCATGTGAGTGTTCCTTGGGATTTATCTGCTGTCATCACTCTTGAAGGCTTTTGAAAGGTATTTGCATAAGTTATAGTGCAGGGATAGTAGGCAAATTTATATATAGTAGTAGTATGAGAGAAAAAATACGATTTTTTTTTTTAATGAGCATATTCAAATTTACAGTCTAATGTATTTAGTTATAAAGATAAATACCTTACATCTGGCAGTCGTGACATTTCTGTGACACTTTCAAATCACGTTCAGTTTTATGTCCAAAACTGATGAATGAGAATCTGAAAACATTTCCAAGTTAGTTTTTTATCACTACAAGTTTAATGCTCTATCACGTTTGAATATACTATTCTACACTTAATCCTACACAAAATCTAGGCATTGGTGTTAAAAAAAGCAAACTTGAGATAACACATTTGCTGAAACAGCCATGCCATATTAATGTCTTTGAGCCCTAATGTCATTACGTGTTTCATGAGACTTGTTCTAGTAACTGGTAATGTGATGCAAACATCAACATTAGTTTACAAATCATGCATTATAGTAAAAGTGTTTTAAAATCATAACAAATATCAATAGAAAATATGTTCCTGTAATAATAATGTGTGTGAAAATGGATTAAATTTTTTGGTTTTACTACAACTAGTGTAATTTCAACTGCAGTAAATTCAATTTGTAGGTATAGATAAGCGTTTCTTCAATGAGCCTGTCGGTTAAAATACATGTATCATGTATTGTATGGTGTTGTAATTCCAGTACATTTTAACCATGAGTAACAACCATCCTGGTAGCCATTATCTTATACTTGAAAAGACTCACAGTTTCATGCCATTTTGAAATTTTCTATACCAGAACCATGGGATAGCAAAGGGCCAATATTTGGAAAGGCTACTTTAGAATTAGAAAATCAGGTATTGTTCATAACTTTATCAATACATTTGACGCATTTGACTTTTTGATAGTCAGTTTCTCTGGTTTTCATGGCGTGAGAGTCTATTGTACTGCTTCTGAGAATAAAGCCCGGCTGGCTTTCATTATAGCTTTGATACACTTGTGATCAGTATCTGGGTGAGGGTTTGCTTTTCATTAGGATCTTTTCTGAGTCACCCTGATTTACCGCCTTTGACTCTGACATGATAAGCTTACATTTATTGATCCATCTGTCAGCCATGGCACCAGACAGGTGGTGAAGCACCACCTTTCCCAGAGCCTTTACCCTCCTCTTATTGAAGAGAGAGATCCCTTGAATGGTTAAGAAGTTACTGACTAGAAATCCTTGTGGATTTACTTTTACCCTTTGCTGTATGTTTAGATCCATCTTATGCTCTGCACAGTTAATGTCCTAAACCATCTCTTTAAATGTTAAATCATTTATTTAATTCTCTTTAATTCAAAATATCGAATTCTGTTCAAGTCAGGATTAAAATGGCGATATAAAAAGGCTGCAAATTACTTTTGTTAAATGTCCCACTCGGATTCAACTTGTAAATAAATGTGCTGTTAGGTCTTTCTGTGATTGTGCCCAGAACTGTTAAAGCTGTAGTAGTGCAGTAGACTAAAGTAGTGACAGGTCTTTTTTTTCCCCTATTGTAACATATACATCCGAGTTGAGTAACATGGATTACTGAAAAAGGAAAAAGAAAAGGAATGTAAGGCAGAGACTTAAATTTAATCCACTGGTTCTTGATTGGGTGGAGGCAGATCTGAATGTGAGCTTGTAGTCCATTGTAAGAAAGGTGTTTATGCAGACTGAATGATTGGGGTAGTCTGGCAATGTCACTAGAGAAATGTCTGTTATTTCAATGGAAGGTCAAGTTGTAATTAAAAATGGTTCTAAATTATAAAGCAAAGAAAAAAAAAATGAACATCAATGAATCGCTCACAATCAATAATAACATGCCTTTACAAAATTTCCATTTCATGCTAACTTTAAAACCTATTTTGTCTTATTAAGCTAATTTAACTTTTATTAAGCTTATAAACACTTTTTGTATTTTTTGTGTACAAATGTTAACTCAGCACCTCGACTGTTATACTTCCTGGCTGACATTTGACATCTTTCACATTGCTCTTAGCTCTTTGTGTGTGGAGCAAGCGGATGAGTAATAAAAGGTTGTTTTTAGTTTTGTTTTGTTTTTTAAAGGCTTCCTGTTTCAGTTTGCTGTCTGGTGGTGGCTGCGGTTAACATGTCTTGTCCCTGATGGATGAAGTATTGTGATAGCAGGACCTTTAAGGTTAGAAAGATTTCAAAAGCAGGTTCTGTGCTTTTCCCTGATCTCACTCTTGCCCTGTTTCTCCCTACTGAATAAAACCCTATTTCAAAATGTATTTGAAATACATTTATTTCATTCTAAGGATAATACAAATCCATTAATATATATAATTGATACTGATATAGTGATTGAGACATACTGATATAAATAATTATACTTTATTTGAATTATTTTTCTTAATATTAAGCCTAACATGTAGTTTAATATCGCTATTAGAATTTAAATGCAAGATATTTAAAGTCTAAAGGATCCTTGCAATCAGGGATGTGCACAGGAATTTTTAGGGGCAGTTGCACTGACCTGAAAAAAGCCATGTAAACAGAGTTTGCCCTTCCCCTACTGACTTTCACTTTCGGTGCCCGAATGGAAGTGAATGAGGCTTTGCGATTTTTTTTATTTATTTTTTTATCTAGGCCTACGTGAAATTCTGCATCCATTGTACGATTTATTTATTTATTCCCCCTCGGAAGGGCATCATGAGCCGAGAAGGGCATATGAGCAGTTGCCTGGGCAACCTGAACCCCCCTGTGCACGTCAAATCCCATGTCTGCACCTGCTTGCAATAGTTTAGCACAATTAAATATACTATAAAGGATTAGTTCACTTAAAAATGAAAATTCTGGTATCATTTACTTACCCTCAAGTTGTTTTAAACCTGTATAAATTTCTTTCTTTCTGACTCTCGAGGGAGAGAACTCGCTCTCCCCGTCTCTTCTCTCTGCTTTGTATATGTGTGAAAGCTCATTTTCACTAAAAAAACTATTGTGGCAGAAACTTTCAAAGGTTTAAAGGGTTTCAGGGTCAAGGGAAGTTATGTCAGCAACTCATAAAATAATGTATGGAACTATAGTCAGTGGCGGATTTAGCAATCTTTTTTCTTCTAAGGAAGAAAAAAGTTTTTTTTTTCTTGTTTTTAAGATCAAATTAATATCAATATAACCAACATGACAATAGCCCATAAACAGCCATATACTTTGCAAATTTGCCAAGATGAATAATTTACTTTGTATGAGTGAGTTACTCATTACTCCAAATTTCAGTGTCACATAATCCTTTAGAAATCATTGTAAACAGCCCATTCTCACTCCCAAGGCGTCACCTAACTGGCGCCTTGGGAAGCATTTGGACATGCTTCAATATCTGACGCTTTAGGCGCCCTTTAGCGTCAGTTAGATGACGCCCTAGGATCGCGTGTACCCTACCCCCACCCCACACCTAAACCTAACCGCGTCCTCTAACTGACGCTTTCCTTTAGCGTCAGTTAGATGACGCCGTAGGATCGCGTCATGTAAGTGACGCTAAAGGGCGCCTAAAACGTCAAATATTGAAGCATGGTCAAAGGTGACGCCTTGGGGTGAGAATGCGTTGTTGTAAAATGCTATTTTGCTGCTCAAAAACATTTCTTATTATTGTTGATAAAAGTTATGCTGCTTAATATTTTTATAGAAACTTTGATACTTTTCTTTTTTTCAGTGTTCATTGATGAATAGAAAGTCCAAAGACAACATTTATTTAAAATAGAAATCTTTTGTAAATTATGATTTTTTGATACTGCCATTCAATCCATACTGACCTCAAACTTTGCCATGGTAGTGTAAAGATGCGGTAATAGAAGTACACTAAAATGCAGATCTGAATTCAGATACTGACTACAGAAGTAAGAGTCTTCTTTTACACAGAACTGGCACACTACTACCCTCTTCTGGCTGTAATGTGGAAAATCTACAAAGGACCTGTTTTGCTTTAAGTTAAAACATTAATGAGATGATTGTACAATTATTTTGATTAAAACCGAAGTAATGCCAAATGTGTCACGTGTAATAAAGGAGATTCATAAAGGACAGTGTCACAGGACACTGTTGTCATCTGGTGAAGGTGACTGGAGAACTTCCCTTTCAGTGGTAAATGTGGGAAGTGAACTCACTCTCCCTCGTCTCTTCTCTCGGCTGTATATGTGTGAAAGCTCAGTTTCACTAAATAAACTACTGTGGCAGAAACTTTCAAAGGTTTAAAGGGTTTCAGGGTCAGAGAAGTGTATGTGTAAATAATGCATGTAACTACAGTATAGTCACTGGCGGATTTAGTAAATTGGGATTTAGCAATATGTATGTTCCAGTCCCACTCAAAGGAAAAACTGCTCTGTGTTCACTCAATTTTAAAAGTTATTCCAATGTTTTATTCTTTTATATCACAAACATCTGAATTTATAATACTACATGTAATGGTTTGGAAAGTATTCTACACGTTTCATAAATGTTAGCTTGCTTGCATAAGTAAACAGCAGTATGGCAAAGCGCAGGTAAAAACAAAAAAAGGTAAAGAAAGTTACAGAAAACAACTTCTACAAACAATTTTATTTTGCCAAAAGTTAATAATAATAAATAAGTGCATGGCGTACAAATCGGATTACAATCAAGTGCAATATAAAAAAATTTTGGGCATGTGACATTTAGACCAGTGCTCCGCGCCCATCTCTGGGGGGAGTCGTGAGAGGAACTGCAGCCGAAAGCCGCACTAAATCGTGCGAAGAACCCATGGTGTTGGTGCGGTCCAGGTTGACAGCGAGGATGCCCGGCATGACTGGGAAAACCCCCCACCTCTCTTACCAAGGATTGGTGGATAGCACATATCTTTGCATTTACCCCTTATGACAATACAAGGTTCAGTGATTCTAAAACATTTTGATTGTTCTGACAAATCAAGTGCCTAGGCACTGTTGCTGCAGCGAGCCTTTTAGCTGGTGGTGGTCGAGAAGACGACCTAAAACTCGGCTGTGCAGCTGACTGTGTTGGTCTATTATACCTTAGGCATTGACCCCTGAGAGATTCCACCTGTTTCATAGAGTTCTCAAAAGATCGGTGTGCAGAGGAACGCATTCCAATCACGTTCCTGCAAGTTCGCCAGAATCAACCATAGATGATGCTGAGCCACCTCTGTGCTGGCCATCGTATGACCCAAGGATACTAACGTGCAACGTGTTGTACGCAGTATGTAGTCAGCCGTGGACTGCACCTCCTCTATGAACTCGTCAGCTGGTCTTCCCTCTGTCACGGCCTCACTCAGTTCACCCAGGAAATAGCCTGATAAGTTTGTAGCAAGGACATAGTGCGCAAGGCTCTAGCCGTGCCGGCCGATCTCCCTAAATCCTACTAAGTTGCCATAAAGTTGCCTGTACGAGAACCTGCACGGTCCTGACGGAAGAGTGGGGATGTCTGCAATACCTCTGTTTTGCATTGGAGCCAGATATGTTGCAAGCGAATGCTCCATTGGAGGGGCTGACATTAACCCTGCTTCTTGTGCTCCTTCGAGGTCGGTGAACTTACCCATCCCTGGCACCTGAGAAAGAGGAGACATGGGTTTTGACGATATATAAGCTCTGCCAAACAGCCGGGGTAAAGCGGCAGATGTGTCCTTAACCCCCTGCAACAAATAGAACCCACACTGTAAAAAAATATTGATGGTTTAACTTAAAAAAGTAAGTAACCTGGTTGCCTTAATTTTAAGTTCATTGAACTGTAAAAAGTGAGTTAATACAATGAAGGAGAATGATTTAATCATCAGAAACTCAAAATTATATGTTATCTGAACTAAATAAATTATTTAAGTTGATTTGAGAAAAAATGTTGTGATTACTACACTGTAAAAAATTATTGTTGGTTTAACTTAAAAGGTTGCCTTAAAATTTTAAGTTGATAGAACTGGAAAAAGTTAATACAATGAAGGAGATTAATTTAATCATCAGAATCTCAAAATTGTAATAAGTTATCTCAACTAAATAAATTATTATAAAGTTGATTTGACAAAATAAAATATGAAGAGTTCAGATGCAAAAGCCTCTAAATGCCATTTGAAATTTTCTTCTTTAATGATGATTTTTATCAAACTTGTATATTTAAGTTCATTAGTTTTCACTTAAATAACAATTAATAGGTAATTATCATTGCCATTTAAGTGAAATCACTGAACTTAAATATACTAGCTTGATAAAAATGACCATTCTAGAAGAAAATTTCAAATGGCACTTAGAGGCTTTTGCATCTGAACTCTTCATAGGTTGTGATAACAAATCTTGAAAATATTTTTTTTTTTACAGTGAAGCGTGCTTTTCTGAACCGGGGGAGGGTTTGCTGCTGCCCTCCTATCTCACTTCCACCCGAAAAATAAGAATGGTCAATTTTGAGCATGATGACTTTAAAGGCTTCATTTGTGAAGGGATACAATATTAAAGAATTTAAAAAAGATCTGTAAATTTTACATAAAATAACAAGGAAACACCATTTACATTGTGTTAATTCTCTTTACGTGGTATGTGTTTCTCTCACGGTAAAAATATATATCTGTGCTAAACGTCTTCTTAACATCAACCTTGATCATTAGCAAGACAAATGTGAAAATTTTAAGTCAGTGGCTAATGGCATAGATTTTTATTCACCTAGTGCAAAATTTGGTCGCATATGAGTGGTTTACTTGCATTAGGGGGTTCTAGAATGATGTTAAACATTGTTAACAGTTAAATATTTAAGCAGCACTTGTAGCTGTAAAATCTACCTCATCCTTATTGATGTCAAACTGGTGAAAAGATTTTTGAGCGCTGAACTCTAAAGGTTAAAAAGGAATTCAAAGGGGAATCCGAAAGCCAGATTTTTTTTGAGGTGATGGTTTTGCTACACTGTAAAAAGTGATTAGTTGACTAAACTTAAATTTTTTTAGGAAACCCGTTGTCTTAAAATGATTAAGTTAAAATTGTCAAATTCACTTAACCTATTTTTATTTACGAAAAATTACTATAGTTACGCAACGCATTCTCACCCCAAGGCGTCACCTTTGACCATGCTTCAATATTTGACGTTTTAGGCGCCCTTTAGCGTCACTTACATGACGCGGTCCTACGGCGTCATCTAACTGACGCTAAAGGAAAGCGTCAGTTAGAAGACGCGGTTAGGTTTAGGTGTGGGGTGGGGGTAGGGTACACGCGATCCTAGGGCGTCATCTAACTGACGCTAAAGGGCGCCTAAAGCGTCAGATATTGAAGCATGTCCAAATGCTTCCCAAGGTGTCACTTAAGTGACGCCTTGGGGGTGAGAATGGGCTGAGTTACAAAATATTATAGTACAAAAATTACTTTTTTTTCAATTCAGCATTAAGTTTATTTAATAATTACAAAGCAAAGGGTTTACATTTTTTTATTTGTTTATTTTTTTATTTTTAAGGAAGTGAACTGATCACAGCAGCTCAAACACAGAGCAGGAATGGCGATGGATGAAGGTCTTTTCCGCATGATGCTACGTACACAGACACAATTCAGCACAAGGGACATTTGTCACAGCATTGCTGTTCTTGATCTCAATAACCAATATCAATGATAAAGACAGAGGGAATTTGTCCATAAATGGGGGTTTTCCTGCTGGGGAAGTGGCTTTTTGCTCAGATATTGTAGGTCCTGTTGTTGTGGAAAGTGTGGAGGGGTTGTTTTTGATGTTCTCATGTTTTGTAAGAGAATGTCTTACTTCACTACTGAGCAAAGCAGAGCATCAGCTAAAACTCTTTAAAATCAATTTCTCTGTCTGCATCCCAATCCAGCATTGAAGGTCAGCATTATGTGTTTCTTCCCCATTTTAGTCACATGCTTCATGAAAAGGTAGAACTGAATGTCTGAGGAAAGGAAAACAAAAGCACAAAAATTATTCAAAACAGTGAAATTCCACCATATATCCACCTATTAGAGATTCATAAAAAATAACACATGAGCGATTCATAAAAATTACAGATTCATGACTTCCCTATGTGAAAAATAAT
The DNA here is from genome assembly GCF_988280905.1 of Pimephales promelas. Classification (NCBI taxonomy): domain Eukaryota; kingdom Metazoa; phylum Chordata; class Actinopteri; order Cypriniformes; family Leuciscidae; genus Pimephales; species Pimephales promelas. The sequence continues at coordinate 23,952,773 of NC_142777.1, forward strand.
TATACTAAATTATTTTTGAAATACATTTATTTAAGCTAAGTATTCTACAATGACATATATGACATACATTCTTAATATAAATACTCTGAATTGATATGATTATCATGACTTATTATGTCACTTGTCTTATTTATTTTGTCTCATATGGTTTAGCAATCATTTGGTAATTTCTGTTTTGTTTTGTTTATCACTGAAGTTTATTTCATTTGGTCTGTCTATAGTCTGCGGAGAAGCATTCATTTACAATTTTCATTGTACTCTGTAACTTGTGCATATGGCAAAAATAAATGACTTGACTTGACTTGTCTGCTAAATTGGAACTAATCATCAACTAACTAATTGTGTACTTAATGTACTTTAGTGATTCAGAAATAGTACTGAGGTTCAACTAAAGATAGGTACACTTTAAATATCTTGCATTTGAAGACTGCTGTCATGCAGCGATCATACTATCCTAACTGGTGACATTAAAACACATTTTAGGCACAGTTATTTAAAAAAGTACTGTAAATATGCTAATGGATTTGTTGTATACATAGTATGAAATAAATGTATTTTAAATAAATTTTGGAATAAGTTTTTTTTTTTCACTATGGGTTGTCCTCTTGTTAAAAATGAAAAATGCAAGTAATTATTCTTACAGTTCAGTGTTTTTTCTCTCTCATGACTATCCAAAAGGCAGAAATAATCATACATTTTTTAGTGTTTCTCAGTTAGAGAATGCAATACAATTTGTCTAAATTCAAATAATGGATAACAAAAAGAACTGTGTCTTTTAACTTCATTTTTCTCTTTGGGTTGAAATAACGTCACCCTTCAATTAATACTTTTACCACCACTGTTAGACTTTTCAAGGTTTTTTTTTTTTTTTTTTTACAGTAACTTACTGGCAACAACTGAATCACAGAATCGAACATGCAGAATTATGGGGCAGCACTTTTCAGCTTTCGGACACGACCACTGAGCCAATAGTTCTCTGTTTTCTTTTTTCTTTTCTAAATGTTATCCATATATTAGCCATCTTATAGAACACCTTTCCTGTGTCATGCTGAATTGTGTCATCAGTGTTACATGTGTAATTTCTAATCAGAACCCTAAATGCACAAATCGCTAAATGAGATAATTTGTGAAAAGGGGATTTTTTTTTTTTTTTTTGAGTTGGAAAAAACAGCAGAGCAGGGTGTAGGGACAAGCAAATCAAACACAGTAACGCAACCAGGTAAATCATTCTCTGGCTTTCAGATGAGAACTTGTGGCAGAAATTCCCAAGGTTTTGGAAAACAAATATTTGACTAAATTTCTTTCCCACCCTTTAGGCTCAATAGTCCACACTGGAAACCAATTAGCAATTTCATGTCCTATCTTTGCCTTCCAAAAGTAATACAGTCCAATAAAAGCGTCATACTTTCCTGAACGGGCTTTGTTATTGTATGTATTATAAATAGACTATTATTAGAGAAGAGATAGGACTCAGTGACAGTGAGAAGATTCAAGTGAGAGGAAGTCAGAGGAAAGCTCAGGTTCTGGAGTTGCTCATTCTGTGTTTGGTTCCTCTAACCTGCACTGGACTTTTCCTGGCCAGGGAAATTCTGTCCTCCTGACATGTTACTTATAAGCTTGCACACTAAAACACAACAAAGCATAGCGAGGTCAGTCTGGTTGTGGAGGTCAATCTTGTTGGATTTTTGAGTGATCAAAGGTAAGTCTCTTTTATAGTCTCATTAAAAGTACCACTTCATTATTTTATTGAAATACTGTAAATGTTAACTATTATTTAATAACAAATTGTATATAATATTTGTTTAGTTGTTATTATTATTTATGGTAGACTAAGAGTTCACCACAAGCAATAGTTTTGCTTCAGGAGAAAGATTTTTTTTTATTTAAACTGACAATTTTATAAATGTATAACAATAAGTAGGATTAACAATTTAACATCCATAGCAAACAATAGGCCAAATATTTATTACAAAATGACAGGAAAATGACCATAGAGTAAACCTCTCCTTTTTCTACCAACAGATGTTTTTCCTCTTGCTATGTACATTGATGTTTCCCCAGTCCTCTACTGTAGGATCCATCAAAACAACTGAGAGTTACTGGACACTTAAACCTAATGGTTTGTATCTTTTAATCATGTCTGAAGAATTTTTATTGTGTTAGTTTCTCATAGATATTTAGCTCTGCTTATAAACCGGATTTTATTTTAATGTGGGCTTGTTTTTATGTAATGGCACCACTAATTTTGATTTTCCAATTGTCTGTCATCAGTGCTTGTAGTGAATGTAGATGCTGGTAAAGATGTGAACATGGTACAAGTGCCACTTATTTGTGGAGAAGCCTACGAAGGGCAAAATGTTACATGGACCAAAAACAAAGATGAAAATCTGGAGGCTCAAGAAAACAGGATCATGGTCACAGTGGAGGGGTGGAAGGGTGCCAATTACTCCTGTTTCGACAAGGAGGGCTCCTACCTAAATCACACACTGGTGCTGGCTCAGTGGACCTTCAAGAAGATTATCAAGAGCACTCCTGAGAAAGGTAGACCCATCATTTACGTTGTGTAGCATTTTCATAATAAAAAGAACATTTTTATTATGAAAATCCAGTTTTCAGTGTCACATGATCCTTCAGAAATCATTCCAATATGTTGATTTGGTATTTAAGAAACATTTCTGATTATTAATGATGTTGAATATAGTTGTGCTGCTTAATATTTTGGTCGAAACCATAATAAAACAATTGGATTTATTTGAAATGGAAATCTTTTAACATTATAAATAGCTTTACTGTTACTTTTGATCAATCTAATGAGTCTTTGCTTTACATATAAGGATTTATTTAAAACACTTGATTGCAAATGATTTTTATGTTTATAGTGTGTATTTATTTTATTTATTTAATTACCAAACAAGGTTACATCCATTGTTCAACAAATAACTATGGAGGTTCCTTCCAATGTTCCTGGACATGGGATAAGAACAGGCATGGGCATGTTGCTCATATCAAAGCCACACGGTAAGTTTCCCAAACTGCAAAGATGTGAGGAATGTAGAGAAAAAAAAAAAGTTTGACTGTGTGATTCTGATCCAGGCCTCACGGTGGAAGCAACATCAGCTGTAGTCTGGATTCTGAAGGACAGAGTATCACATGCTTAGATCAAGACTACTGTGCTTATTCAGAGGAGGTGGACCGCATCAACCTGACCATATACTTCAGAAGTAGCTTTGTTGTAGAAACCTACAACAAAAAGTTCTACATCATGGATATTGGTGAGTGCTTAAAAAATGATAAGATGGGGCTTATAGAATTTTGCCACTCATCTGAATATGAAACAATGTTGCTGAAATCTTTTTCTCCTCTTTTAAGTGAGGCCTGATGTGGTGGCTATTAGCAGGATCAATAAAACATCTGTAGAAGTTGGCTATCCACACTCCTGGAACACACCATCTTCCTACTTCCCTCTCATCTTCCAAGTGAAAGAGATTCGCTGTCGGAAAGGCAAAAAATGTGACTGCTCCAAACCAAAATTACTGGTATTGTTAACTAATTTTACACATAATAATTAGTTTGGAATAATTTCTAACTCATTTAGATTCTCACCATTAATTTTTATACAGTAAAAACAGAATTATATATTGATATAATATTAAAATTTAAAAAAAGCTGTTTTAATATATTTTAAAATGGAATTTATTCCTATATATATGAGAAAATGTGTTCTCACTATATATATATATATATATATATATATATTTATTATATATAATAATTAAAACTATTATTATTATTATATTTATTTATATTTGTTCTCATTGTGCTCAGACTTACCTCACACAAAGCCACCATGTGCCAGTGAAAAAAGGGACGGCGGTGTGTGTGAGAGCAAGGGATGAATTCTGTAATTCCTCTTGGAGTGAATGGAGCCTGCACAAGTATGTGTATTTAATATTTATTCTATTTTTTAGCAGGAGATTAATTTGCGTTATGCCTAAAATAATATCCTTAATGCTTTATTGATTAATGTTTTTGTTTTTCTGCGCACAATGTAATACAAACTTTCTCTGTTTATTTTTTAGATTCAGAAACAGAAAAAGAAGCACTGGAACCAAAAACCAAAGTACATGATGCTATAATTTATTATGTATAATTAAATAAAACTTTACATTTTAAAAATCTTTTTAACCATTATGAACAAAGATTGACTCCAATTAGACCTACTTTGGTCTTATACTGTATAATTAAATACAAACACATTGTATGTGTTCTTTTAATAGTTTATCTATTTTATAATAGAATGAAAAACACTATCATGCCCTTAAATGAATTATTTATGACTGTAATACATTTCGATTGCATTAAATGTATTTATTATGATTGCATGTTTAAATTAAAAAAATATATATATATTTCATGTCATGTCTCACCAGTTGTGATCTATTATGTAGTCTGTAGGTTGCAAAAAATTACACACATTTGAAAGGCATGGACTTAGGGTCCTAATTATGTTCAAGCGTCTTTCTTTTTCTGTAGATCACACACTGCTCAAGACAGAACAGTGGAGCAAAACAATGTGCTATTCCCCCGGTTTAACAACATCAAAGCAAAAGCACTTAAATCACTCATTGCTCAAATGTTGTGTAAAACAAACCCTCTATCGAAGCCTGGAAAAAACACGTGTGAGTGACACTTAACCACCATGAATTGTCTCTTGCGCTGGGTTTTTGGAAATGATACAATTTGTGATTCATTTTGAGGAACTTACCCCAAACAATTTTGCCTTTCATTCTCAAAGCAGATCAGCCGTGACTGAAACTCTGCTAATTACCAAAATTAGCAATCGGTTTTAAAGGAGGTGAATGAAAATAAACTAATCATTAAAATGATTACAGATAATATTTTAAAAAGATACATCTTATACATTTTAAAAAGAGACAAAACCTTGTCTGTATTTATTCTTGATTTATGGTTGGTTTCTTAACATCTTGAGAAAGCCACAGTCCCTCCTTATCAGTGGCCATTTTTTCAAGGCAAGTGTGACTTTAAAAAGTATATATATATATATATATATATATATATATTAAAACCATTTCCTCAACATCATTATTAGAGTGAAGAGGGTACAGATTGCTGGCCTACTTGAATGTAGGAAGAATAGAGAATATTGTCTCACTACCTCTGGGACATGTGCTCTTGCTAATAGGCTGATAGAATCATTCACATGCTCACAATTCTCACTGTCTGTGGCTATAATAAAAGGTAATATAATGTGTTCTTTCATATTTTGTCTTATATTGCAGCCCATTCTCACCCCCAAGGCGTCACTTAACTGATGCCTTGGGAAGCATTTGGACATGCTTCAATATCTGACGCTTTAGGCGCCCTTTAGCGTCAGTTAGATGACGCCATAGGATCGCGTGTACCCTACCCCCACACCTAAACCTAACCGCGCCCTCTAACTGACGCTTTCCTTTAGCGTCAGTTAGATGACGCCGTAGGATCGCGTCATGTAAGTGACTCTAAAGGGCGCCTAAAACGTCAAATATTGAAGCATAGTCAAAGGTGACGCCTTGGAGTGAGAATGCGTTGCATATTGGGCAGATTGTATCCTAAAATAGTGTATGTTCATTTTATGTAAATACACAGGTCTGAAATATATTTTGAGAATGAGAATGTGACATCACACGTGTTGCATTGTGGGAAGGCATTGCCATCTTGGAAGAACACGTTATGCGGTTGTCATGGTTACTTCGACATTGAGACCGAGAGAAATAGCGAAAGAGAGAGAGAGCAGCTTGATATTTGTTTGCATTTTTTTGCGATAAGGCACAGTTTCTTGGGAATAAATGAATAAGGGGGAATCAAAAGGAAAGGGGTTCTATCGGGAGAGACTACAGTAAATAACAACACCAAGCAGCGTTATTTAGAGAAACTACTTGACATCAACAACATGGACTCATACGACCTGCTACAGAATGGACGAAAGACTACCACCATTCACATACACTGACATGGTATTACCTGGTTCAGTGCATAACGTTACTGCCTACACAATGCAAGAGTTCAGAAGCTTTAAGTCATTAAACTGCGAGAGTTCAGTCATACTTGATGTTTCAGGCCTCATTCATATGTGGAAATAAATCTGATATGAAGAGATATGTGCATTTGCACCTGCCATGCAAATAGTCTCCTCACTCTCAATAGTAGCCTACTCTATCTCTTTCTCTGAATCTTAGTCAGCAGTCATTTTGCAAATGAGCTTTCGCTAAACATACAAATAGAAGTAATAATGAGACTGTTTTTTTGATGTGGGCCAGGACCTGTACAGTTTTTGAGACTTTTGTCAGTTGAAACTATTGTTTTTGGTTATCTTACCACATGGCTTCTTTAGGGACTGCTGTTGTGTTGTGACGTGTTTGTATTTCATAACTGAATGGACATGAATGATTCACTGTATATTCCATGTGTGCTATCATACTCTGTAGATGATGCTTAATCATATGTTTATATAGAAGGGAAGTACGGATGTCAACATGAGTAAATAGCTGAGCCAGATGTGGTTCACCACAAGAGGAGAAATTACTAGGGGTTTGGAGATGATAATTCCCCGTTAAACGTGATTTAAGGTCATCAGTTTTTTAACCACATTCTTTTTTTGTGTGTCTGAGTGTGAAAGCAGAGGCTGTCACACACTGGATAGATGTGATAATTCACAAAAAATGCTTCATGCAGAGGAACAATGAAAATACATGTATTACACACATGGAAAATACAGGTAAACACCAAAATGGAACATTAACACTAGACAATGATCAGACGAGGACAGAGGGTTTAATTACATAAAGGTAACATGAGACTACGTGAAGGAAAGGTGTATGTGATCAGTTGACTTGGTAAAGGGTTTATGCAAACTAACAAGATTACAATGGAGATGTAACAGAAACTGAACAAAGGCACAACAAGGAAATATAAAACAAGTCATTAACACAAAGAGAGGATTTCAGATGCCCCTGAAACTGATATAAAAAATCCAGGAGGGTGGAGGAGTGAAGGTGGAACAGGGAAAAGGATGGAGGGCCAGGCCTGTGTGGCGGTATGGTCCTAAGAACCAAGGTGGCGTCTACAGTTCAGGGAGCCAAGGTGGAGCTGGCAGTGACCAGGCTGGAACCGGCAGATTAGGAGACCCAGCTGTGACAGGGCAGATAGAGCTCATAATCGGCCTCCTTGGATGTAACACGGCAGACAGAGAGTTAATATTTGCCCGCCTCTGCCTCAGTTGTAGCAGTAGCCGCTGCCTCTGGAGAACCTGTAGAAGTGCATCTGAGCCCAAGATAGCGGTAGCCATCACAGATGATGGTGACAGTAACTCTGCAACCATCTGATTTGGCTGAGACCACCATTGAGGGTGCTGAGAACGCTGAGACCAGGATTTGAGGGCACTGAATCCAAACAGACTTTAGGGCCCTGAAACCACCGGACTTGAGGGCCCTAAGACCACCGGACTTGAGGGTGCTGAGACCACTGGACTTTCTACACTGACCTCAGTTGTGAATCCAGTGATCAAAAAGATCCACGACAAACCAAGCTCCGCTGCGACCAAGTTGGAGAAATTTGAGGTGTGTTGGTCATGACATGCCGAGACTCTGGCGTGGCGGCCATTACTTGACGAGACTCTGGCCTGGTGGCCATGGCTAAACAAATACTAAAAAAACAGGAACTGAACAAAGGCACAACAAGACAAAAAGATAAAAGCCCTTGAAACAAAGTTACAGGGAATCATGACAGAGACAATACTACACCTTTTTAAATCTTATTGTAATTATCCATAAATTGGGGACACTTTATTTCCATACTTCACAACCCACCACAAAGATATTCGAAATTAAACATGTAATTGTTGCATGTAATTGTTTTAATTTATTTTATTATAAATAAATAATAATATCTAGTAAATTAAGTACATTTAGTTTATAAAGCACATTTACACACAGCATAACTGACCAAAGTGCTGTAGGCTATTGAATAACTAAAAGACAATTAATACAAAAAAAAAAAAAAAAAAAATGTATGGGATTAATTGTCATAATTATACAAAACAAGAATAAAAATGAAACTTCAATAACAAGACATACAACGCAGAAATGTATATAAAAAATGAGCAGGAGTAGGCTACATGGTTATGGAAGAAGCAAGGCCAGGGAATAAAAGTGTGATTTTAGCCTGGATTTGAAGGCAGTTGGAGGGGGGAGATCTGATATCCACAGATCTGAAACGATAAAATAAATGAAAATATTATTTTGAACATTACAACATGGAAATTATTATAATTAATCCAATCAAGTGAGAGATTAATGTGAAGAGGCAGCAGCATTACAGATAAAGTCCAATGTTTTTTTTTTCGTTTTTTTTTTTCACAGCCCTATCTGGTTAGCGCTGTTAATCTTTATAGCACAGTTATTGTGAATGCTGAGTCGCCTGGTCTGACTCTTTATCATTTCACCTATCCACCCCCGATCTCTTCCGTTTTTTTTTTTTTTTTTTTTTCCTTTTATATCGCTCTTCAACGTGTGCCCTCATGATGCCACGGCGCTTGCTAATCCGCTCTCCACAGCGCACATGCTCAGTACCGATCACTGTGGCAATCTGTAATGGCTGCGGGATGATGTGATACGAGTCTCGGTACCGCGCCGCGTCTCTTCGGTAGGAATGCTATTCCCTGAGACCGCCAACCACTCCATTCATTCCTCCGTCAACATGGTTGACATCCGACAGAAGAGTAAAGGTCGGACATCGTAGGCGCGAGCACTTGCGAGAGTCATATTCGTGTAAGTTGAATGTTTATTTTATCTCTGTAAATTGTGGTTCTTTGAGCTGGGGTCTGTCAGTGTTTGTTATCTGAGGTCACAACAGTTCAGCAGCATCTCTAGAAAGAAGGCACTTAAATAGCCGCGTGCTGCAGCTGCATTCAAATATGATAACCATAACGTTTGATTAAAGGCATCGATGGAGGTAACGTTAGGCTATGTCTAAGTCTACCCTTTTATTAAAAAAAAAAAAAAAAAAAAAAAAAAACAAAAAAACGTTTAACACCGGTTATCACAACGTGCTAAAGCAGCAGCATTGAGCCTTTGTACAAATAACATCAACGCATAAGATCCTCACATTAGTTGTTCTTATTTAGGACTATTTCGATAAGTCATTTTTGCAGAGGAGTTTATTTACTAATCCTGCAACAGGCTCGTTGTGCGATCAGCCAGTTTCATACAATGAATTTTCAATGAGCTCGGGGTTACTATAGTTCATTTCGAGTTATTAACACTGGTCAGAATAGCCAGAGACATTAGCAAGGTTTGTGGTCTTATGAAATCAGAGTTTTATAAAAAGTTACTTTTGATAAGGATTGATCCCACCCAAACTAAATCCAAACAAGAAGTTATAAAATATATAAATATATTATTTTTACAGACAAGCCACATTTAAAATGTCTCAGTAATCACAAAGGTCATAGATATTACAAAAGTTAGACTGTATGTTAACAGAAATGCATTCGCCTACAAGGTAACCATAATAACATGCTGCCAGTGTTTAATTAATTTTCCATCTACACAAAACAAACATATGGGCTATTTATCACTATATATATTTACATAGGCTATTGCATGTGTATCTCAAAAATACGTTTTATTTGTGACCATTTTTAGCACAAAAACACAACAGATTGCAAAACGGTGTCCTACAGAAGTGCAAAACAGATGCATTGCATTTGCCATTATGTAATTATTAATTCACTATATAGACAACGTTACTGCATAGTGCTATGGGAACAATCAAGTTATTTACAAACACATTATTTGCTGGGTGGTACACAATGCAGCATATTAGACTGTCTAAGGCTCCTGCTTGTAATGTGTTCGTGTGAATTATAACAAGCAGGCCAAAGGAAACAAACAGGTTATGTAATAACCTGTGTTTGACACTGTCCATTTTATATTTAGTTTGTCTAATTATACCCTGCATACAATCTTTTTGTATTTTGGCTGTATTTGGTTGATACACGGAATAAATCATTTTGGTCTTGTTTTCAGAGCTTCTCTTGTGCTTAACTTGTCTCGAGACAGAAAACACCTTTTGTTACTGACTGACACTCATGAATGTATCTTTCTCTTTCTCTTTCTGTTTCTGTCTACCTCTCTTGTATCAGTGCAGTGCTGGTGTGTGATAGTGCCAGTGAATTGCGTGTGGTTGGCGGTATTCAGGAGTGATGGCTGTGAAGGAGCGGGTGGAGGCGGTGCTGAATGTGGGCCTGCGGGTCCCTAGTATCATGTTGCTAGAGGTGCTGTACCGCTGGGATGTCAGCTCCTTCTTCCAGAAGATCCAGAGAAGCAGCCTCAACAACAACCCCCTCTTCCAGTACAAATACTTGGCCCTCTACCTTCACTATGTGGGTGAGTAACAAGCCTATTTTTATGTGATAATATTTGATGTATACCATGGTATATTAATGAGGAGTATTCTGTGTCGGGATGATATAGTTCCATCTATGGTATTACCATCTCTGCACCATGTTTTTCTGTGAGGGAATAAATGGCTTTCACCAATAGATCAATTTACTTGTTTCTCTGTTCCCTTCCTACTACCTACAAAGCTAAATCCAACACACTTTAATGGCAATTCATAATTTTTACGTTTTGGCGAGTTAGTGGCTAATTTGTTTGAATGTGTCAGACTGTCAGTTCAAATCTGATTATTTGTGTATCTGATTGAAATTGATTTAAATTGTCCAGACTGTATATCGCAAACTGTTCAGATCTGATTTATGTGTCCATGCAGCTCTTCCGTTTTCCGGAATATCTGCATTGGCTTCTATGGCAATGATGTTGCATTGGTAGACATATGCCAAAAGCAACAACAACTGCAACATGATGCTGTCTTATTTAAATTGTACTATGCCGTCGTGCTGGACTACTGCGTTTTATGAGGCAGCGGCAGAATATTTCAAAATATGTCTCAGTTAAATTGTCATGTTCTGCTCCTCCGCCACTTTGCAACAACACAGCATTGTTTCAGCAGCGACTTTCAACATGTTTTCCATAACAATGTCTGACGTTTACGTTTTACTTGCCGTAAAAAAAGTCACATAAACCATGCGAAAACCGATCAGATGAAGGATTTACAGAAATACGATTTAAATAGGATTTCAAACCACATATGGATGTAACTTTTAGATGGATTTGTAAAGATTGGATTTCATGTGATTTTTAACCATTCACACTATCTAAATCTGATCGGATTAAAAATCGGCTTTGGAATGACCTTAGATGTTTTTGTACGATCTGCTTAATGAAATCTGTTTCCCTACTAATTCATATAAAATTACCACCTTATAAAATATTTTTTTTTCTCATAAGTTTTGGTTGGCTAAAGCATGCTGTGATGGAAGATAAAGTGTGGTTTGTTATAGTTCAGGACAGTCAAGCAGTCTATGAAGATTCTTTGTGATTGGAAAAGGGGAGAAACAAATTGTTCTAGAGGTCAGACAGGTGCTCTAAATTTACAGTTATTTTATTAATGATGGCACAAGCAGGAAGATGAATGAGTGGAGAGTGGGAAAGATTGAAAGCTACTATCCAAAAGCCTTGCATGCAAACCTATTTCTCAATGTGATTTACCCTGTGGTCCTAGCTCTGACAATGGTGGAGTCAGAGGCGACCGGTTCAGGCCACAGGTCTCTCAGACAGCCCCATGTACTGAGCTTTAAAAAGACTCATTAGAGCGTGGAATAATCTTCTGCACATCCCAACTGACACAGATCATGAGTTATTCACAGAGCTCGTGCTGTGTTGATGTGTGTGATTTAAAACCGTGTTTGTTGTGAATGACTTCATTTTCCCCTCTTTCTCAATTGTCTGTTTGTTTTTTCTGTCTAAATGGGTTTCTGACTTCTGGAGCATGTTTTTTTTTTTTTTTTTTGTTATTTTATTTTTAGGTTTCAGCTCATTTGGTCTTGTTTGTAAGAGACTTTAGAGCAATTTCACCCAAGTAACCCCATGTTTAAATGGTTTATAAACTTTAATTAAAGCTGCAGACTCCAGGAAAGCTGGCTTTTGTTTTTGCAGATGTTTGTATAGCACCCAAAGGAATAAACCCTAATGACCCTGATTTGTCTCGTATGTGTGCTTTGCCCGTGTGGCTGTTATTTAGCCTGGAGAGGAGGCTTTTGAGGTTACATGTGGATATGTTTGTACTATAAGCTTCTGGTAGAACACAAACCACCACCCAGCAAATTGCAAAGCACAAAACAATGCACCATACTGTGCATCCAGTTTACAGAATAAAACGGAATTGTGTGAATGAATGCACAGTGAAATTTGGGTTAGGGTGTTATAACATATATATATTTTTTATTTTTAAACATGTAATTATACATATAATATTTGTTTTACATATGACTTTATCAAAACTACATTTTGTTTATTGATGTTAGAAATCTTTTGTCCTTCATATCAGTCATTTGGTGCAAAACAACATTGATATCTGTAAAAAATATATTTACTTTTTAATTTGTTAAAAGAAAAGGTAAATTTTGAAACTGAAACCTTTCTTAAAAACAGTATACCATTTTTGGTAGCCCTTTACAATCTCATTTGTTAACATTAGTTAATGTGTTAGTTAACTACAGTAAATGCATTAGTTAATGCATTAGTTATTCATTGTTCATTGTTAGTTCATATTAACAAATGAAACCTTATTGTAAAGTGTTACCACATGTTTTTAAACATTAAATATATGAAGTAGACATACGAAGCCAAAATAAATAGAGTACATTTCTAAAAATGTTGCACATTTTAATCAATTTTCCCTTTTTCCTCTTATAAATGTCATATACTCTTTTATCAAACACAAGTCAGTGTGATGCTCTTTCCACATAACTGACTGAAAATACCCACATATACAGTAGGTTGAATGTATTCTCAACAATAAATGTAGCATTTAAAACGAACAGACATTATTTGTTATTCTGTTTATGCTCACAAAGTGGCAGAAAACAAATGACTTTATTTTGCTCATTTCAGCAGTGCACTATATTAGTGTATTGATGCTCTGACAATAGCCATTGCTTAGAAGAATAAATGATGACATCCTGGCTGAAAAATCCAGCTTATCCCAGGATGAATTCCAGCTGATGTAGAACTGGTGGACCAGTCATACTCTTCTCAATCAAAATTGAGCTGGTGCTGATCCACCAGTACTCCTGCTTTCTATGCTGGGGACGAACAAACCAGCTACCAGCATCCAACTCTGGTCCCTGTATGCGAAACAAAACTTATGCTGGTGACCAGCAATGCTGGATTTTTCAGCAGGGATTTCAAAGCTACCACTAGCAGAGCCCTTACTGGTGTTCTGTTTAATATAGATTCAGCAGCTTTTGTTCTTGGCCGCAGCTTTGTTCTGCAGGTGCAACTTGTCCAATATCGATGGTGCTGTTTTACCCTCAGGACCCCCTGCTGAATGTCGGACAGAGTCCAAGTACAGAAGCTCCCACAGGTGAAAAGTACTGCTGTCGGGAGAAACTTTAATCTCAGGCTTGCTGGGTTTGTAATGTATTAGTGTTGAAAAAAACCACCTGGCCCTGAAAAGCCCCTGTGAATTTTACACTATAATGAAGCACAAAAAAGAGTCCTGTCCTGTCTGTTGGAACACTTCAATTTTAAAATGACACACTGCAGGCACATTAAAACTAATAGAGAGCTGACATTTCTGCAGAGCAGCTCTTTTCTTTCTTCAAACAGTTAATATCTATATATTCTGTCATTCATATTGAGGAAATATAATGTACTTGTGGCCTCCCTGCTTTTTATTTTTATTTTAGCTATACACACACACACACACACACACACACACAAGTTTAGTCTGGCTGAAGGCACTATAGCAAAGAGGTTAAATTAAGACATGGAGAACATCTACTGTCAGCAAGATCACAGGCACTTTCCATCTTTACTACCTATGGATAATATGAGCTGTCTTTCAACATTTTATCCAGCCACAAAGCTGGCCAATTCCTCTGCTCTCTGACCTGGCGATAGCTTCCTCATATTTCAGCGTTACATTTTTAACGCAGCGTGCCAGAATACTTCACATTAATCAATATACTGAGATAAACTTTGTGCCTTCCTGCCAGTGAGTAGGATGTTTCCTCTGTTTTGTATTTCTCCTGTGTTCTAGACGGTGGGGTATGGCACATGTTTTCATATTTGTGAATGGCAGAAGTGAACTGGAGGAGCGGGTGAGAGGATGAGTGCTGAATGTCAGATAAACAGTTACGCAATAGGAGGGATCAAGAGGGTTTGGCAGTGGAGTAATGAATGCCTAATCTGCACGGCAAAAGCCTTAATCTCCTGCTTCATCCTGTCTACACACACTCGTTTGAACACACACAGACGTCAGCGTGAGCCAGTTAATGTCAGATTGGAGGTTGAATCATGTACTACAGTACTCGTGTTCATTATGACATGATACTAAATGTATTTACATTTTAAGTACCTTTTTAAAGGAAATATTGCATCGTCAGAGGCGTGTGTATAAGTTAAATGTCTAATGGAAACATTCCAATAACCTAAAATTTATTTGGAATTTGTATTAGCCAATTATTTCCCATTCTAGATCCTCCAATTGATTTTTCTCACTGATGGCCATAACATACTGTAGGCGGATATAGCTAAACAAACTAGATTTTTAAGATAAAGCCTTAGGATTTTTTGTTTTATTTATGTTTATGTATTTATTTTTCTCCAATCTTCTAGTTTGCTGGTTGGTTACTTTTTTTGTGATAAATTACCTAATTAAAGTTTGAATAACATTGCCATTGCATTTGTTTAACACTCATAACTCATACGTATAATTTCTGTTCACATCCATAGTGAATGAATTAGTAACTCAACCGAATAATTCGAAAACAAAACAATTCATTCAGGAATTAAACATGCAACTGTCTATGTCTATGTTATTGTGTCCTCTAATCATTCACTCAAATGATTTGTTCCAACACACTGATTCATACATGAACAGCATGTTGCCTGGAAACACAGCTATTTTTGTTGGCGGTCCAAAAATAGACAAAGGAGTTGTCAATATTGTGATTATAATGTTAGTTTGTTACTAAGTAACTTTATTTATTGAACTATTGTATAAAAGCTAAATCACTCTCGAAATGGTGTTGGTCAGAATGCCAGCATTAATGATTGCCTGTATATTAATAATATGGGCTACATACATATGCTAGAATCTTACTCATCATGTCCATCAGACTGTGAAAAGATCCGACTTGAATTATTACAATTCAGCATAACCATGTTTATTTTCTGTATTGCTAATTGAATGCCATTTGCTAAAAAGAAAATTATTTTAATATTGCATGAAAATTTCACATGCCACTTAGCAGAAAAAAAATAGCAGGTAGTATATACAGACACAGTAGTGTATTCTGCTCACGAACCAGTAAGCTAGTATTCTGAACATAGCCAGAGACTCTTTATGCAGGTGTGACTATCAATGAAATGGATATCCAGATTCGGTCAGTGTGCTCTGGTTGTGTGAGGTCCTTTGACAGTCTGAATGAATGGACTCTTTACTGGTCTAAGGGATATTGAGAGAGATGTGCCCTCAGATGCCCTTCTGTGTGCTTGACAGCATCCTCACATAGCGGACTAACAGCACTCTCATTCTTTATCCCTCTCTCTTTCAGGTTACATTCTGAGTCTGGTTCTACTCACGCTGCCCCGACAGCACCTGGTGCAGCTCTACCTGTATGTGCTCACTGCTCTGCTGCTGTTCGCAGGTCATCAGATCTCAAGGTGAGAGTTTAGGACTTCAATATAGACAGATAGACAGAAAAAGCTGCCTTCCATCAAAACAACCCTGCTTTCCAGAAAGATTCTGTTTTGTATGGTCATTAATGGTCATACTTGGATTATTGAACATGAAAATTAATATTGGTGTTACCATTGTTAATTGCATTGGGGACCAGGACCAAGCCCAAGCCTATTCAATTCTACCCACAAAGAACAATATATATATACTGTATATATATATATATATATATATATATATATATATATATATATATATATATATATATATTATATTATTTAATATTATATTACCTTCTAAGGTTTTGTGAGTTTGTATTTTTTTTTTTAATGTCTCATGCTGATCATTACTGTATTTATTTGATCAAATACAGTGAAAACAGTAATAATTTGTGATATGTCACTTTTGATCAATTATGTGCATTTAATGTTTCCCTGGTAAATAAAAGTATAATAAAATCTTACTGACCCCAAACTTTTGAACAATTTTACACTTATTCACTCCCCTCTGTCAAACCTCTCTGTTCCATGTTTCTCAATGGAACACAAATGTAGATTAACAGTATTCACACAGAGAAAAAAGGTGCAATAATGGTACCTTTCGGGATACAACAGCTTGTCACTGGGGCAGTACTCTTAAAGGACACATTTGTAAGTTTTTTACTACTAAAAGTTGCATATTAGTGTCTTAGAGTACAAATACGTACCTTAAGGTAGTACTATTAACCATTTTGTGGTAAAAAAAAAAAGGTTTAAAGACGTCCTTTTAAGAGTACTGCCCCTGTGACCCCTGCTGCCATTTTTACTCATTTTTTTCACAGTGTTCCTTTAAAACAATTTTAACAATACTTGGATTAAATTTTGAACAAACATAGGATTTTGATTTTGATTTTAATTGTACTTAGAGTAGTAGTGTATTTGGATATTTAAATAATGTTGCACAAAGAGATTAGGATTTAATGCTTTTAAGGTGGAAAGACGGTAAAGATGTGAGCAGACAGACACATTTCTTTACTGGAGGCTCCTCTGCCATACTCATGTGTCTGTGATTATAGTGTTGTGCTTTGCTCTTGACAGGTGGCTGTTTAGTGTCAGATTAAGAGAGAGCTTTTAGCACATTTCTCAGCATAATGTGTGTCTATGGAAAAAGCAGTGGCTGCTCAAATTAAGATCACCCAAGTGTGGCAAAGCCATTACTGCCAGCTCATAACTTACCTACCTCACTCCATTCCCTCTCTGCCTCGTTCTGAGGAAAGCCAGGCTCAGTAAAGGATTGAAACAAGCTTTGTAAATGTTTATTCAGGTACGCGTGTCTTGTGTGTGATATCCATTCTGTCTACATCTCCCAAATAACAGTCTGGTCCCCTATTTCACACCCAGAAAGAAATTTGTTATGATGTTATATGGAAAGCCATTTTGATCATCGAAAGCTATTGTCGAAAGGTGTGTCGTGTACTTGTGCACTATTTTACTATGTTTTGTAGTATAAATACATGCGAGTAGTGCACTCACACTGATGAGTTTGAAAAGAGAGTACACTTTAAAACCCAGAAGATGCACTTAATTAACCGAAAAACAGTATCGTTGAATGTTAAACACTTCATGCACTAAACTGTTGCAGCTTTATTTACGTAGCAGAGGGGGAGGGGCTATCAGACTCCAGTGTTAAAATGGATGCAAAATAACCAAATAAAATTCATACACTACACAGTTGAGTACAAGTATACGTAATTAGATTATTGTGCATTATTTGGGACACAACTTTGAAATATAGCTTATAGACCACTTTTATGCTTTTTATGATTAGAATATTTTAAGCTTGAAAACTCTAATTTCATTATAATTGTATAAATAAGAGCTACCATTATATTATTCAGAAACTCTCCCTATGTAGGGAATGAAAGAAGGTTATATGGTATACCTGTATATTTATATATTTTTTTCCCTAATTTTTTTTTATATATTATAAATTAATCAATTAATTTACCAATAAGATTAATTGGACTCTATGGACCTATGGACCCTCTATTGAAAAGATTCTATGGACCTTGTTTTTTTGAGTCTGAAATAAAGAAATGCGTATTAAAAAAATGCAGAAGCCCCTGCAGTAGCGCTGCAGAGCCCCTAGGGTTTGCGGACTAGGGATGAGTCACGATTTTTGAATATTTGATTAGTTGATTTTATTATAGAATATCGAATAGGTTGTGTGATAATTGTTTTTAAAAAATCCCCTTGTTTTCGGTACTGATGCAGTGGTGAGGTGACGCGTTCATGTAACGAGATGGTGCTGCCAATAATGCGTCCAAAAGCTGTCAATCAACTCTTAGACAACAGAAGAAGAAACATTACATGTAATTTAACTTATGTAATAAATAAATAAGTTGGGCTGCCCGTGCACGATTAAAGTATTTTTTTTCTAGTCCGCTAGTAGTTGTTTATTTAAGCCATTAGTCTAATCGCATATTTATATTAATTAAATTACTTAAATATATATGGGAGAAAATAAACCATAATGAGCGTTTTCTTAATATATTGCCTATTCTGCATCTCAAGCGCACACATAAAGGTTGCCACAAAGAACCAGCAAAAGAATTTTAAAAAGAGACATTTAAATTGTTCATTAATAAACTAGTGTTTTCTGTGTCAGTGTCGGCTGCAAAGATAAAGTTGACGATGCTGACTTGCCATCTTCGCTGCAGTGAACACGCCTATAGATAGAAATACACATTTCATGTGAATTAGCCTACATAAGCAGAGAGTAGCCCGTTTCTTTTCAGAAAAGTAGACATTTCAAGCTTGCTCATGTTCCTCAGGTCTGTGAGGTAAGTAGCCACATGCTGAGTTTCAGTTCATTTATAAGACGAGTTCCAGACTTTCACGAGGAATGCAAGTGATCGCGCCAGCGCCTCCATGTCCTGATTATATTGTCTGCTATCTTTGCTTCTTACTTATTAAATCCGGACAATTGGTTGATGAAACAATGATTAAAATGAAAATACAATTTAGAAAAAAACTAAACTTGCGTAACTGGTCAAAATCTTGTCTGACCCTCTCCAAATGTCTCCTGAAATATTGGGCATCTTATCATCCTATCTTACTCATATCATGCGGTTCCCTTTTCATATAATCAACATAGATAGAATATAAATATGAAACTTACGTTTAAGTTACATTTAAGCGTCAACACTCCTCTTCGCTCACATGCTCTGGTGTGTAGCCTATACATGCATGTGTGCATGAATGTGGGGGAGGGGTGTGATTTTCAAATAGTAATCGAATAATACCCAGCGATCTTTGAATATTACTTTTGTTTGAAAGTCCCATGTCTATTGCGGACCCCCTATTTAAATCCCTTAGCTAAATGTAAATGATTATTTTCAACTTCTGAATGTCAGTGGTGGTTGTTTTTGTGCTCAGTGGGACTCAGTTGAGAGTTATATAAGTGAATGCTCTCTCAGGAATTCCAGTCTGATAAAAACAGACGGACTGATGGTTCCCTGGCTCAGCTTTGTCTGACTCGGGCTGTAAGTATAGATCCTCCACAGGCTGTGATGACTCGGGGAATGTCATACTGTGAGAGGTTAGAATAAGGTCTCTGTTCTGTGTTTCAGGGACTATGTGCGCAGTGAGCTGGAGTCTGGCTACGAGGGGCCACTATATCTGGAGCCTCTGTCCATCAACCGATTCACGACTGCGCTCATCTGTAAGTGCCTGACAAAGGCCCCAAAGACTATATCACACTTAAAGTCAATTTCAAATTCTGCTCGTATCCCATAGTTCCGTATAATGTGAAGGATTTCTGGGGGAAGATATTCAGTGAGAAAAATCAGTTGACTGGCTTATGAAAAGTGGTTGTTGCATAAACCAGTTGAAAAAAAGTTGTTTCAGAGAAAGTTTTTATTTTTTGATAAAATATTACAAAGAGTTTTGTTTGTTGTTGTTGTTGTTTTTTCATATAATGTGCACTGTTGAAATATGGCTGTAAGGGCTGGGCGAAATAAAACCAGAAAAATTATGATAACACTTTAGTTTAGAGTCCAATTCTCACTATTAACTACACTCAGAAAAAAAGGTTCAAAAGCTGTCACTGGCATGGTATCTTTTCAAAATGTAATTTGTAGCTAAAGGATGCATATTGGTACCTCAGCATTACCTACAATGTACATATTAGTACCTAAAATGATTTTTTGGAAAGGTACTGCCCCAGTGACAGCTTTTGTACCTTTTTCTTTCTGAGAATGGAGTTGCTTATTAGCATGCATGTTATGATAGGCTAGGAAATTGGCTGTTTTTTTAGTGCTTTGAAACATTGTTAATAGTAAAAGTGTGACCAAAATAATATATATCAGTTTTTTTCAATATTTAATTGGCATATTAATAAATACACACTATTTTTTGTAATATTAATGAATATTAATATAAAATAAATATTAATGTCACACTATATATTTATATTTATAATAATAATAATAATATTTAGATCATTTAAAATATCGAGGGCTTGGAGCCAGAGGGGCGTAAGTGGCATTTTGGGCGAATATGAGTTCTTTATATCAAAATAAAGGTCTCGATGAGCTCTATCCAGTGGTGCCTAAATCTGAGATCAAACTGTATTGAATAAAGCAACAAAAAGGCTTATCTGACGTTTTTGAATTTTTTTTTTTTTAAAATGTTTCAGAACATGTTCACTGTGTTAATATGCCATAGATTTTTTTACTTAAATACTCATTCATGTAAGTATGCCTGTGGTTGCAATGTTTGTTATTTAAGGTTAATAATACAGGTGATTGAAGTGTGCTCAAAATTTTTTTTGTCTCTCCTGTAAAGTTTGTTAAAAGCCACTTACGCCCCTCTGGCTCCAAGCCCTCGATATGATGTATACATATACTATATCATTTTTATTTATTTGAACCAGTATAACAATACATTTTAATAAACAGCAATATTGTATACATATTTCTTACTCAAAAATGTAATACATGAAAAATGCAGCAACTGAAATGCTGTAATACACTTGCAACCTCTCTAATATTCTTACTCCTTCAAAGTTTACCGTTGGGGAAACAGCTTAAAGGTGCAATGTGTAATTTTGAGTATCTATTTACAGAAATGCAATATGCCATCCATAACTATGTTTTCAGTGGTGTATAAAAAATGTAATGTTTTTATTACCTTAGAATGAGACATTTATATCTACATAACCGCGGTCACCTCCTTCTATGAAGGTCGACATATTCTGACGTCATGTTTCTACCATAGCCGACAGCAAACAAACATCGCTACAGAGCGCGTTTCGTCACTATCCTGAAAGATAAGCCGCAGAAATCTAAGCTAGCCATAAACAGAGTGAGTAGTGACTTTTCCCTTCTCAGTGGTGTAAAATATGTAGTTGGATTGTTTCATGTAACTTAGTTCTTCTCCCTCGCTGTATTATGGCTTTGCTAGTTGGGGGTTACATTCGTGAGACAGCTGATTAGTACTCTTGTCATTGACCGTAAAACAGTAACGTTACAGGAATCACCAACCCATCGATCTTGGAAGCATTTTATATCGATCGTGAAGAGTTTTCAAAATCAGAGAATCAAGTCATTTTGGCCGCGCGCACCTTTGGGCTCATATCATGCGGACGCGTTGAGTATAAACAATGCTTTACGCTTTAACCAGCTCAGCCACAGTAACAGCTCATATTAGCCAGCTAAACTTTAAAACTTTAAACTTTAAACTAAACTTTACTACCCTGTTAGAAATAGTATATAGTTGCATAGTTTCATGTGGTTCTTCTCCCTTGCTGTATTATGGGTTTGCTATGTGGGGAGAAATGTGCTGGTTACGTTTGTGAGACAATCAGCTGATTACTATTATATTATATATTAAGACCCTTGATCCTCACCTGACTATGGCTTTGTAAACTTTATCCATGATGTGGTTTATAATGGACTATGGCACAGAAACAGTGACAATATTACACACTCTTGGCTTACTCTGGCTATTCTCTGCTGTCTCGGACGATGATATGTTTGTCCCATTTTAGCCACCGTAGCTTCTTCGAAAGGGAGGGGTGAGCAGAGGGCTGAGTCCTTAGTGCAAACTCGCAATCGAACCGCTAGACGTCGCTAAAAATCACACACTGCACCTTTAACAAGAACATTCCAGTCAGTAATGTACATTCTTGCTACTGTCTCTTTCTTAGCCTCGTTGCTAGTAGAAGAGGACTGACTGCAATGTTCATGTGTCAAATTCTGATTTAAAATTCCATTCACTACCTATTTTTATCTAAAATAACACACACAAAATAAATCATTCACAATATGACTGAATTTGCGTTTATAAAGTAAACAGGATCAGTTCTGATTTCATGTTGACTTCAAATGGGTGTTTCAAGTCATTCACAAGAGAAGCACTCTGTGTTAATATTCCTGTCATGGGTGAGTCTCACACCGACTCATTACTGCTCTCATTTAGTCCCTGCAGCCTATTCTTTCTTGAATATGTGCTCATGTAGTGTCATTGTCACTGTGGAGAGTTAGGTATTTTTGCATGTCTTGGGATGTGATGTCAGAGATCAAGCCATTTCTCGCTCCTGTTTTCTTTTCATAAGCCGCATGCCCTCAAACATGCTGCACGAGTGCCAAAAATGCAGATTTCATATTTTCCCTCGTCATCACTTTTGCTATAAGTACCATCCTTGGCCAGCATAAAGTCAAAACCACTCCTGCTCACTTCCTTTATTTGATTTTATTTTCTCACTCACAAATAGTGGCATAGTCACGGCCTTCCCCTTGTCTATAATGTCATTCTCTCTCTCTCACTCACACACTTTCTTTTTCACTGCATTTCATAAGTCTGTCCCTTCATTTGACTCATGCTTTTTTATCACCTGTTTTTCTGACTTCTTTTTCACTCGTTTTGTGTTTCTCTTGACTTTTATACTGTTTAAGGGGTGAATCTCAACACCATGAACATGTCAAGGTCATATTTCACCCTAAAATAAATAAGTATATATATATATATATATAAAATACATTTACTTTACATGTGGAAAGTTGTTAATTTTAGCTCAGGTTCATGTTAGCTCTGGTCCATTTAATATTAAGGTAACACTTTACAATAATCTCTCATTTGTTAACATTATATAATGCATTTACTAACAAACTTACAATGCAAACTAACTATGAGCCATACATTTTTTAAGCTTTTATTAAACTTTGGTAATAGTAGATAGTAAAATATATATTTGTTCATTTTATGGTCATTTTAGTTCACAGTGCATTAACTGATTTTAACAAATATAACTTTGGATGTTAAAAATGTATTAGTAGATGTTAAAATGACTGTTGACTATGCTGTACAAGTATTGTTTATTGTTAGTTCATGTTAACTAATTTAGTTATCTAATGTTAACAAATGTTTTGTAAAGTGTTACCAATAATTTTAATTGATACAAATTTGATTTGAATAATGTATTGGTAAGTGTTGAAATTAACATTAATTAAGTTAATAATTAAGATGAATACGCTTTTTCATTGTTTGTTCATGTTAATCTGTTTTAAGAATATTATGATGTTTGCGTTATGATGTTATTTATATTGCAATTTAACCGATTATACCTTAATATGTCCTCAAATTTTCTGTACAGTATAAAGTGAAACGACATTTCATTTATTTAAAGTGCATTTTTATATTGGCTTAAATGAAAATCATTACCAGTGCAAACCTGTTTTGTTCAGTTATTTATTTAGATATTTTTCTGTTTGCACATAACAAAAGATGAAGCATATTTTTAAAAGACATTAAAATATACATTTAAGGAATTTCAAAGAGAATATTTCTGTCTTTTATTTATTCTGTCTTAACTGAATTAAACATTAACTAAAAAATGTTTTTAGTATTATCTTCAGTGAAAATTCTACTTGCATGTTATGGCTAATTTAGCTTTTGTTTATGGTGAAATTAAGTTGTAAAAAGCAAAAATGAATATTATATTCACTTAATGTAAGTAACATTTTTACTTGCGTCTATATATATAATTTTGATTTAATATTAAAATTTAATTTTTTAATTCCAAACCATGAATATAATTTGAGAACAACATCAATAAGTTGGTCAGTCTAGCCTGCTATCATGTTCAAAAATAAATAAATAAATAAATAATAATAATAATAATAAAAAATTATAAAGTACATCTGAATTCAAATTTTGCTGATTTGTCTAGAAATAAACATTATGTACAGAATCACACACAGACAGGGTGATTTCCGTACTGCATTACAGTAATTAGAGTGGGATTGAATAGGTATTTAATGGGCTTAATTTTCTTTATGCAATCAAAAAAAAAAAAAAAAAAAAAAATCTCACTATCCATGTTTCCCCTTTTTATTTTGTGGTGATATGTAAGCCTAGCACTTGTTGGTGAGATTGACCCTCGAGTTTACTGCTTGCTCTTTCACTAGTGTGTTCATTGAGTTCTTGAGTGCTACTGAATCCTTCAGCCATTCCTCTGAATTCATGTAGGGCCTAATTAACTCCAGCAAGAACAGATGCATTCATTAACGTCAGTGAGTACAGTAGGGAACACACAGCTCAGATTCAAGTGCTTTGCTTTAATGTACCATATTGCAGTTTGGTATCATTAGAAATCGTATTATTACTAAAATGCCCATATCTTTAATTCTATTATGAAAACGATGTTTTTTTATTTCTTTCTCTGTGTATGTTTGAATAGGCCAGCTGGTGGTGTGTACCTTATGCTCCTGCGTGATGCAGACCAAGCGCATTTGGCTGTTCTCAGCGCACTTGCTTCCTCTGGTGGCCAGGCTGTGCCTGGTCCCTTTGGAGACCATTGTTTTCGTCAATAGCTTTGCCATGATTTTCACAGGCCTGGAAGTCATCTACTTCTTGGCCTCCAACCTGCTGGTACCATTTAACCTGGCCAAGACAGCATACCGGGAGCTTGCACAGGTTAGACAGTGCCTTTCTTGGGAAAAGTAGAGGCTTAAAGAGTTGAGTTTTAGGGCAGACTTGAGAATGTCAAATCAAAGAGTCAACAATTAAGATCTTCTCTTCCTCATTCTGTTAGGTGGTGGAGGTTTATGGGTTGCTGGCTCTTGGGATGTCTCTGTGGAATCAGCTGGTTCTGCCTGTGTTGTTCATGTGTTTCTGGCTGGTTCTGTTTGCTCTGCAAATCTACACATATTTTAGCACACGAGACCAGCCCACATCAAGAGAGAGGCTGCTCTTCCTTTTTCTCACCAGGTGAGTGGAAGTTCAGGCTTCTCTGCTCATAAATCCTGAGCATAATTAGATGAATAAGATGTATATGAGAGTACCTGATTTTTTCCATTTTAAAGTTTTGATTTGATAAAGTGTTGAACTTGTAAATGCTCTCCAGTATTGCAGAGTGCTGTTGTACTCCGTACTCTCTGCTGGGCCTGGTCTTCACCGTGTCCTTTGTTGCTTTGGGAGTGCTCACTCTTTGCAAGTTCTACCTGCAGGGCTACAGGGCTTTCATGAATGACAACACCATGCACAGGTATCATGTACCCTTCATACTGTATACCATCTTGTTCCTCACAATTTTTTTCTCATGAAAAAAAGAAAAGAAAACTAAGCAAGTTGTTTATAAAAAGAGTAAAGGTTTTCTTTTCCATGTAAGGAATGTGCATAATGAGCATTGACTGTCAGTTGCCATTTTGTTTGGTTTAATAATAACATTATATGTTTTATTATTATTATTAATAATAATAATAATTATATAAGTGTTATTTAATAATTATAATTTAGTTTTTTTAAGGATGTCTCTTATGAAATCATTCTAAACTGCTGATTTGGTGTTCAAGAAACATTTCTTATTATTATCAATGTTGAAAACGGTTATGCTGCTTTATATTTTTGTGGAAAATGTCATCATTTTTGGACATGACATTCTTGGATAAGTAGAAAGTTCAAATTTGAAATAGAAATATTTTACATCATTACTATCAAAAATTAATCTCGGTAAATGAGCTCGGACTTTTCTTAACGCTTTGCACCTCTTATTCAAGCTGTCACTCAGTTAAACTACACCTTTATGATAACCCTGCTAAACAGTTTGGCGTGGAGTCTATATTTGATTCATTATGGCACCTTTTTAACTCTTAATTGATCATTGAACTCCCAGAAGTCCATAAATTCCTCATCTCTCTATTAGGGGCATGACGGAGGGAATCACTCTTTTGATCCTTGCTGTTCAGACTGGACTGATCGAGCTAAAGGTCATCCACAGAGCCTTCCTCCTCAGCATCATCCTCTTCATTGTAGTGGCATCCATCCTGCAGTCCATGCTGGAGATAGCTGATCCCATAGTGCTGGCACTGGGAGCCTCCAGAGACAAGTACATAACAATGAAGGTTGAAGTCATGTATTATGCAAGTGGACTTTGTAAGTCAGTATTCTGATTATTTTATAATCATCATTGCCAACAGGAGCTTATGGAAGCATTTCCGTGCGGTTAGCCTGTGCTTGTTCCTGCTGGTGTTCCCGGCCTACATGTCCTACATGATATGTCAGTTCTTTCACATGGACTTTTGGCTGCTCATCATCATCTCCTCCAGCATACTGACCTCACTACAGGTACTCAAAAACACACCATCAGAAAGCTTTTTCCACGGCATTGCTTTTTCTACGTTTGACCATTGCGCTTGCGTCTGGTGTCTTTTGAAGCATCACCGACACTGCATTCTAAAAGCATGGCGCTCAAGTTGAAGGAGTTCTCTCTAGACCTTTTTTTGTTTTGTTCCACTGACCTGCTACTCGCGTCAGAAACCCTCAGAAAATCATATGGGAGTAACTGTAACGCAATATGGCGCTTTAGGAAGTTCTGCTGCCATTGGATTTAAAGTGCCAGTCACATGTGCGCATTTGCAAGACAACTTTTTCTTTCTTTCTTTTTTTTCTCTGATTCTAGCTGGAATAGCAACATTTATGAATGCCATTGTTTTCTTTAGTTTATTCCTTATATGTTATTTCAATATAATCTTGACTTTCACCAAGATTTCAAAGGATTTTGGTAACCTTAGCAGTTCTCATAGAAGACACTACACTACACCATGAAGAGTATAATATGATTTCTTTTTAGCTTTCTAATATTCCTTATATAAACTAAACCTTCCAGTTTCTTTTGGATGATGTTCTTGTTTTCCGCTAACATTATCATAGTATAAAACTATATTAAAGGAATCTCTGCAGGTGAGATCATTAGTTGGGTTAAAATGATCTAACAGCAAGGCTAATAAACAGAATAATCTTTTTTTCTATCATTTTTATACGATAGAAAACCAATAGCTATTTTGTGTGCATTTAATAATAATTGTTTGTATTTATATATATATATAAAAAATAGAATATTTAGTGTTATTTAAATATTTAATTTAGTAATATTTAATAAGATATTAACAGTAAAAATGCAAATGCCAAATTATTATTAACATTTCCAATAATATTTATTAATAACAAATATTAATAAATGAATGATTGTATTTTTATATTAAGTATTTGTTTAATTGGAGCGCTATCATCGGCCATCCACTCTGCTCTCTGGTCATTAACCATGAAAAGCTTATTACAGTTGACCTTTATGAGAGTTTTATTTGTGTGATGTGAAATTCATCTGTTGTGCCTCTGTCACTGCCAGGTGCTGGGAACACTGCTGATCTACATCCTCTTCATGGTGGAGGAGATCCGCAAAGCTCCGGTGGAGAACATGGATGATGTCATCTACTGGGTGAACGGCACCTACAGGCTGCTGGAGTTCCTGGTTGCGCTGTGCGTGGTCGCCTACGGTGTGTCTGAGACTGTGTTTGGGGAGTGGACCGTGATGGGCTCTACCATCGTGCTCATCCATTCTTACTATAACGTGTGGCTGAGGGCCCAGCTGGGCTGGCAGAGTTTCCTGCTCCGCAGAGATGCTGTCAACAAGATCAAGAGCTTGCCAACAGCTTCTCACCAACAACTCCAACAGCACAATGACATCTGTTCCATCTGCTACCAGGTGTGTGTGTGCATGTGACGATTGGTGTTTGTGATGAATGTCCAGGTACATGCCTTGTCTATTTCTGTGGTAGAGTGATGGTGGGTTCAGTTTGCGTGCATCACTCTTGTTCACAAGGTCCTCTAAGTATTAAACTTATGTGCATAGTTTGTACCACACCATTTTTAGGATGGACATGAATGATATCTAATTTTGTGATTGGATTTAAAGTGACTTGTCTGGTGGATGATATTGAAGACTAAAGCAATAAGTCTTGTGAAGCCGTGGTTTAAAGTGAGTTTAGAACAGCTAAAGGCCGTTTTTAGGCACGATGTGGAGCAAAGGAGATAATGTGATGATACTACTACTAATAATAATCATATCATTTTCCATTATTATAAACATAATAGTGATGATGATAATAAAATAGTAATGATTATAATTTGTTTTAATATAGATCTCAAAATAAATATACATTTATCATATTGTACATTATAATATTTAACAAAAATGATTAGTGCTGTCAATTCAATTAACCGCAATTAATTATATACTGTATATATATATATAATTGCACATCTATTTATGCACATATACATACATATGCATGTATGTATGTATGTACACAGACACATGCACACACAGACATATATATATATATATATTAAATGTATATAAATTTAATTTTTAGACCTAACCTTTTCTGTTCTTGATTCTAGGACATGACGTCAGCTGTCATCACCCCCTGCAGTCACCTCTTCCATGCCAGCTGCTTGAAGAAGTGGTTATATGTGCAGGAGACATGCCCTCTTTGCCACAACCAGCTGAAAGGCTCATCACAGTCCGCCTCTTCCACACAGGACAGCCCGCCACAAGAGACCCAGGATCTGGATCCTCCACAGCATCTAGAGTCAGATTCAAGCCTCCAGGTTCCCCAGCAAGACGACCCCACTCACACTCCAGCGTCAGACCTTGCAGCTGAGCTAAAAGAAAACTCCACCTCTCCTGCCTGCTCCTCCTCCCAGTCCTAAACTGCCTCGAGCCAAACCTAACTCACACACACTGCTGGCCTAAAGACTCTTGTGTTGCAGCAGAATGTCTGATGGGAAACTGTCGGCTTTCTGTGACGGTTACGCACACTGAATGCTCATTAGACATCTATACAATCAAAAAACCCTCTACAGTCCCCCCTCATCCAAACCATCACAGAATCAAGAAGTGAGAATCATTTCACCCATCACACATCTGGATCTACCCAAACACCAGCTCTTCCCCGCCCTTTATTATGAAACTACAATCTCCAGCAAACACCAACCTGAATGTGATCGTGTGACCCTTGAATAAAGGGCTGTGATGCTCTGTTGGCACTAGCATGCTCTCAGCATCCAACAGCAGTAGCCCATCTCTTTTCTGTTCTCTATTAGTTTTCTTTAGAGAGAGAGAAAAAATATATATATATATACACACACACACACACACACAGTATATGCCACTGCATTTGCACTAATGTAACGTAAAGCAATCCTCCAAAGTTTGTCTTGTCTGATACCAAATATTTTGGTGAGTATGCATATTGGAAGTTATATATGAAATATATACCCATGTACAAATATATATGTAGAGGAGTTTTGATATGAAAAAGTACAGTGTTAAGTAGCACCGAGTGTCATGAAGTGGCCTCAGGCTCATATGATCGCTAACGCCTCTAGTGGTGATAGTGGGAAGTGCCTTTGGCTGTGGATCAGCACTGGTGACGCTTTTAGTCAAAATTATTCGCCAGTATTTGGCATTTAGCGCATCTGTGAACATGAATACATTAGAGAATGTATGAGCACACTTTGCGAATGCCGTTTAAGTTCATGTGTTTAATATAGTTCATTAAATGAATGACGTTTGGCTTTAAATCTGGAAAAAAAATTTACTTTTATGTGGAACAGTTTTTAAATCTGTTACAGATATTTTTTCTTTAAAAAAAATAATCTGAATGAGAATGGAGAGTATTCATATACAGCATAAACGTGGAATGATGTTATGTGAGGATATAATTTTGTTTGAATTGCAGCTGAATTCAGTAAAATATGCCTGAAGTCTGAACGAGAACTTGAATGTCAGAATAAATCCAACCCTAATGTATGAAACATTTGTTCTGGCTTTCTTTCTGTGCCTTTCTGAGCTGTAAAAAAGACAATTCACCTTGATTTTGCCAAGCAAGACATGTTCCTGGATTTATATATTTTGTTGATCCTTTAACATCATTTCTGTAGTGCTAAACCATATCTCTTCCCATAACTTCTCCCTAAAATCAAAAAGAAATAATAGGGGAACAATAATTGTGCAGAAGCCCTTAACCCTTGTTGTAAAGCCTAAACTTGACATAAACTGTAAACTTGTTCCTCAAATCTGATTGGTTGACTGGGCTCTCACCTGTGGTGATGATAATTTATTGACTGATACTTATTTAATGTTACCTTTAGCAAACCTTTAAATATATATATATATATATATATATATATATATATATATATATATATATATATATATATATATATATATATATATCCATTTTCATAATTTACATAAAAACATTGTGATGCCTAAATTGACCTGGATTTGAAGTGTTTTGTTTCGACAAAATACAAATAAAAAATAATTTTAATTTTGGTTAACAGTTATTGGCCATCACATGACTAATAGCTTTGTATATTATTTTGACTACTTTTGTTTTTGAACATGTCAGCTTTGATCACCCCCTTTTTGTGTGTGTGTGTGTGTGTGTTTGTGTGGTTGTTTAGAACAAGCTGTTACATATTTTTTTTCATTGAAAAAGCAAATCTAAATGAAATCGGTGAGAACAATAGCCTAAGCCTATTAGAAGCATTATGTATCCTGCTTTGTTTTTTATTCTGCATGGAAATGATGTTTTGTTTCAATTGCAGCTGAATTCAGTAAAATGCACTGAAGCCTGGATGCGAACCTGAATGTCTGAATAAATCCAACCCCAACGTATGAAACACTTGTCCTGGCTTTCTTTCACAGTGCCTTTCTGAAGTGTAATAAGTCCTACAGGGCTCTTAACCCACCTGTGATGAATCAAACAGACCCACACCTGAGTACTGAGGTAATGCCAGACTGCTGAAATCATCAGAAGAGAGACAGACAGGATATGCACTCATTTCCTGACCACTTTTCCCCCTATAGAAATACTGTACGACGGACCCTAATCTCGACAGTAACAAAGTAGCTACATTTACTTGAGGACTGTATTTTCTGCTCTAAACAATGCGTGCTGCCGTGACGACGATTCCGGTTGTCAACTTCCGGTTAGAGTCGGGTCTATTATTGCCATGTGTTTTAGATTGTGTCATCCCCACGTCGCTAAACTAAATCAAAAAAAAAAAAAAAAAACAATCATCAAATGTGATCTGATCACGTTATTTTTTATTAGGCTAAATCACAGAAAACAAAATGAACGTTTTTCTTTGCTTCATAACTTCCAAAGGACAGCTGATGCATGACTGCACGATCTCCAGCAAACATCCGACAGTTTCTATCACCCCGACTGCTGCAGAATAACAGTACTAAAAGGTTAGGCTGGTTAGTCCTTTACTGTCTACCTCTGCTTTTAAAGATGCATTTCTCACTCAGGCCTCTGAGGTTAGGCATATAGGGCCTAATGTTACGCCGAGTTTCATTCATGAGACCAAAGTCCAGATTGCGCGCTGTTGCCTCAGTCACTATTGTTTACTATATACTTCTTATTTACATTGATTGAAATTAAGATGCAATTTACAATTTATCTTATGCACAGCTGCACTACTTCCTGAACTTAAGCCAGCTCCTTGTTTCCTGTCTGCCATTATTGGCCGAACTTGATTAATTCAGGTGTGTCTAACTATTGTTGCTGTGACTACTAAGGTCAGGCACACCTGGATTAATCAATTTGTCCAATAATGACAGACAGGAAACAAGGAGCTGGCTTAAGTTCAGGAAGTAGTGCAGCTGTGCATGAGGTCAATTAGTGAAAAAGGGACAGCAGGAAAAACCGTCCAGTCAGTTGAACCCGCTATGAATCATGGGAAATAGAACGGGCACAGAAAAAGGTGGATAAGTACATTTTTTGAGTCTCTTCATTTTTCTGTAAACCTTTTACTTCAATTTCTCTACATTTGAAAGACAAATGTCATACTTTTACTCCACAACTTTTCTGTCAAAGTCCTTGAGTAGAAATGAGTAGCCTAACGTCAGTCGGGGATGATTTTGGTTGCATTTTGGTTGGAAATGAAAATGACGTTTGACGTCAACATCCGACGTCGGACAGACGTTGGATTTTGGTCGAAAATGAAAGTCGGGTTGAGATCAGAAAGCCAAAAAACTTTAAATAGGACACTATTTGAGGAAACAGCCATTTGGGTGTCCGAAACCATTGTGAGCGTTATTGAGTGCACTTGTTCAATCTCACATTTAACTACTGGAACTGTGTTCTAGAAATAAATTTGATATTGATATGAGGATAGGTAGGCATATATTCAGAGGCACACGGTAGGCCTACAACAATGCAACAGTAATAAAACAATGCATTGACTTAAGTACTTTTAAAAAAGAGTACTTGTACTTTTACTTGAGTATATATCGATCTTTACAACTTCTGTACTTTCACTCAAGGAAGTTGTGTACTTTGTCCACCTCTGGTTGTTCTTTTGATATAACTCTTTGACTGTATATTATGTGCATTTGGAAATGTGTCAGTAAGAGTTTAAAGTGATGGCATAGTACACACATTTAACTGCAGTGTGAGGTGTAGTGCAGGCAGATGAGAGCGTTTATCCACTTTTCCTGTGTGAGCACTTTAACTCCCTTTAGCGTGAGGAGTAGGAAAAGAGAATGGAGGAAACATTAGCAAATCAAAGAGCACTACCCTTTAACCCGTTTCCGTATTTCTGATCAAAGTTAGCCTTGAACTCTGACCTTTGTGTATAATAGAGAAAAAAGTACAAAAAAAAAAAAATACATGTGAAAAGCAGGAACAAAGCACTCGGTCATTTTGGAAAGGCCATGATATTCCCTAGGTACTTTTTCTCACGGAACAAGAATATAAATTATGTTGTCTTCACGGGTCCACACCAGTGTGAGCTTCTCATCCTCTCGTTTTGGTTTGTGTGTGTGTTGTGGCCTGATAAAGCCTACGATATGGGGACAAAATGTCCCCACAAAGATGGCAATATATCCAAAATCCTTGTCCTTGTGGGACATTTTTTTTTGTCACAGCAGCTTGTTAAAACATCTTAATGAAAATGTTTTCTGTGATGGATAGGGTTAGTGTAAGGGAATAGAATACAGTGTACAGTATAAAAATCATTATTTCTATGGAAAGTAGAATATGGAAATATGTGAGTGTGCATTCAGCAGGAAAGCCATGTTAAGATCAAGTTTTTTTTTTCTCTCTTCAAAACTATATCTTGATAAAGATTTTGTTTTTATGCATTTATTCAGAAGTGATCACAATTTAGGTATGTCTAAGCTAGGCTATCTAATGAGTTAAAAGGACAGTTTAGCCAAAAATGAAAAATCTGCTACTTTATGATTTTTTTTTTTCAGTCACCATTCACCATTCAAAAAAAAAACCAACCAAACAAACAAACAAACAAACAAACAAACAAAAAACAAAACAAAAAACAAATCATTACTAATTATGAAAAGTGACTGATCAAGGCTCTGTCTCTCACTTCTCTTTTTGTGTTTCACTGAAGGAAGAAAGAAAGTCATACTGGTTTGGATTGACATGAGCGAGTAGGCCTAAATAATTTTAGATTAATATCTTTACTTCACTCATTTTTTTCTTCCAAACGTGTTTCCCTGTGTGGCCACAAGATGGCAATGTTGGGCTGTCAACGAATAATCGCGCGCCCCTGTGTCCGATCCTATTAGAAGACCGAAACTCTGGAATCGATTTATTTTATTTTCCACAAACCACTGACTTTTTTTGTCGTTATTGTACAAAATATGCACAGATTTTAGTTGTCATATACACCACCAACTTAGACTCTTATTTGTCAATAAATCTAAATGCCTAGCATAGGCCTAGTTGAGCTAAGATGAATCACAAGGTAGACTAATCGATAGGTAATCAAAGCAGGTGATAGGTAATCCTAACTATTTAATATAGCTAAATGATAGGCTACATTAATGAGCACAATTATTATCGAGCTGCTTTCTTGCACTCTGACATTGACGCGAAAAAAAGCTATTTTTTTTAAGTTGTGGCACACTGGACAACCGCATGCTATAGGCTAAACTGACAGGGTTGATTTTATATTTATTTATTTGTTTATTTAATGTTAACATGCAAAGAACTTTGTTTTACATTGTGATTTATTTTATGGTTATTGAATTCAATTAGGCTATCAACGACAGCGTGATTTAGGCCTATGTGGACATCTGTTTTTTTGTCAAATCGAATTTGTCGCTGTCAGTAATATAATTAGTTAATCCTGTATTAGTTTATATAAAAGTTAATTTGAGCATTTTTATAAGATTATTATAAAATATGGGCGTACGTTAAAAAAAGAGTGTGCTATTGATTTTGTCTACACATTCATTCAAACATAGGCTACATAAATGCACAAAAACAAATGTAGAACGTGCTTTAATCGACTAAATAACCGGTCTGTTTCTTATTTGGACAAATGAAAATACACCGTTTCCACCGGGACTATAGTTTCTGCCATTTTAAACTGCAGTGTGGGAATACACAGATTCCCTGCCGGACCAGCACGGATTAAATGGACTATTTCCTCCGTCATCTGTGGAGGATTTCATTCAGCCTATAGGCTAGTTAAAGTTTCATTTCCAACACGCACATGCTCATTTTTGAACATTAGAGGCTAAGCTTTATAGTGTATTCAGCTAATAGCTACAGTTGTAAACACTGTTTGTGTGAACAATGACAAACACAACGAGCATTTAAAGGATTCTGCGCTCCCAGCATTTAGGCTTTTATATTGTTGTCGTTTTAGGCTATGTAGGCTATCTGAGAAAGCAGCTGTTAAATTGTTTGAGTCTTCCAGTTTTGTTCGATGCTTGCTCTTATATGTTTACTGTCTGAACAGATGTTTTATGGATTATAATAACTTTACGTGACTTCTGAATCTGCAATGACGTTTTTTTTTTTTTTCCAAATAGGCCTACATTACATGCGTCAAACTTATTATTTTTGTAGTGGGCCTACATAACTTTGTCATGTTGGTAATAAATGTATTATTTACTTTTAGTTGATAACAACTGATCAGCTGAAATTATGAAAGACAAATATTTTATAATTATGAAACTAATATTCATCACCTTACATTATTTGTCAAGCATATCACACGGGATGTCTCTCATAGGCCTACATAGCCTACATGTAGCCTAATACAATCTGGTCTCATTATTTCGACGACAGGTGATGTCTGTTTAGCCGATCCATCATGGTAGCCTATATTGATTAATTTTATTTGACAAACGTGTTTTTATAAATAAAACAATAGCCTACACTAATATGACTGTGGTTACTTGCGGTTGTTTCACTAACCACAAAAGTTAGATAGCAAAAGTTAGAAAGAGTTCATATAATCCCCCCCCCCCCCCCCCCCCCCGGAAATAAACAGACGCTGACGAACAGGAAAAAAAAAAAAAAAAAAAATTCGCGTTTGCCTAGCAGGTAACCATAGCAACAGTGGGTGGCTTGAGCACTTTGTGCCAAGACAATTATCAGTATAAAATAAATACATAAATAAATAAATAAACAACGCTATTATTGATCACTTTATTGGGTCTATTCACATTTCTCAAACAAAACAAAAAGAAAAAAGTTTAAAAAGTCTTTATTGTAGGCCTATAGGCTAGTTGACGTGTGCCAGGGGCGCCAAAAGATTCGTAGCCTACAAACCGAGACAAACCTCAACAAACTGCGCCCCGAAATTTCCTGGAGGAATTCCTTTTAAAATCCAACCCTTGAAAGAAAGTTATTGAACAATCCACACATTAGCTCATCCCTAAACTATTTAAACAAACTTAGCATACTGTGCTGTTTCTGAAATAAAAACACAATATACATATAAAATAACTCAGCGTTCATGTGAACTGCATCAAACAGGCTTCAAGCGCGCGCTCCGGTAGGCAGTTACCCTCGTGACATTAACTCGCGGCGCGCGCATAACTTCTTACTGGTTTTCGCTCTAAACTCGCTGCTCGCTAAGTGGGCAGGGCGAGCTGTGATATCTAATTAGGCGACGGGCTTCGTGGTTGGATGGACAGCTAATGGTAGTTCGGCTTTACTTATGTTTGGGGGGCGGCCCTGTGTGCTCAGTCACTCCCTCCTCCTCCTCATCCTCCTCCTCCTCCCTTTGGGGTTAGTTTGGTTGTGTTTAGTTCCCAGAGACAGTCAAATCGGATTCCTTTGGGAAAGGACACAAATCACTCCCGTTTGAACAAGGAGAACAGCGAGGGAGCTGTCTCCACAAGGGTCCACCTCTGCTTGATTTCATATTGCTCATTCATGTGATTTGATCAGAGAATACTCATTGTGGAGAAAGACAGGAAGGAGAAAATAAAGGGGAAAAAAGTCTCTGGATGATGACATTTGATCTAACCCTCAGCGAAGCCCGTTCTTGATCCTATTGTTTCTTAAAGTGACATTAGACTTTTTGCGCACGCTAGACCAAAGGGACCTCCAGTCTAATCTTACAGTTTTTGTTTGTTTGTTTGTTTGTTTATTGTTGCACGGTGTTCCCAAACCTGGATGTTGACATCTCGCGTTTCTTTTGGCACGTCGCTCTATTTTCTGTTTCAGAGAGGAAGCGCTAAAGACAAACGCGGTGACACCTGCTCACCCATACACTTCTCCTTGTCTTTTTTTTTTTTTAACGGAGCGATCAAAAGAAGCCAGCACCGACTGAGACGGTGACAGGAGTCTGTTTTCATGTTCGGGATTCAAGACAGCATTCAAAGGAGCGGGAGTAGTATGAAAGAGGAGCCCATCGGTGCCGGGATGAACGCTGTCCGGACATGGATGCAGGGCGCCGGAGTGTTGGATGCGAACACAGCCGCTCAGAGGTAAGCTGGCGGCGGGCGCTATACGGGAACAACCACGCAGACGGAATATTGTGCGCTTATCATCTTGGGACACACAAAACGGTCATGTTGCTCATATCATCCTAATCAGTGCGCGATATCTGCTTATTAATTACCAGGTGACTAAGAGATTGATTTATAGCTGCGATAAGTTTCGGATAGCATCCTCTCCGGCGTGCTGTCGACACCAACAGATAAAACGCTTGAGTTGCAAGTCACATTAAAACCGTTTTTTAAAATTATTTCTAACATCATTATTTCTAAAGTTAAAATAGCCAAAAACGTTTGCTTTTAAACGACTTCGCCAACAACTAATATGCATTGATTATGTGACTTCAAATAAATTTGAAAGAAAATACAACCAATGCATAGTCATGAATTGACTAGTTGTTAAATCTAATTAGATTTATATATTTTTTATTTATTTACCATAATTAAATCCAATATGTTAAGTATTTGTTGGTATAAAAACAATAGCCTATATGCTTCAGAAAAAGAAAAAAAAATCCTGCCTAAAATCTTAATGACACAAAAGACTAGACTATTATCAATAAACTTCTAAATATTTGTTTAAGTTATTTAAATTGTTAAAATTACATTTTAAGACTTTTGCGCTCCATTTTGGAAACTAAAACATGTATATTTTTTTAACTCATTTTAGAAAAGTAGCCTAGTATTAAATAATTACAAATAGTGTTGTTTTTATTTAATATATATAGGCCTACATATATAAATACATAACTCTGTTTCTCTCTGTGCAGTGGAGTGGGTCTTGCTCGAGCTCACTTTGAGAAGCAGCCTCCTTCAAATCTTCGCAAATCCAACTTCTTCCACTTCGTTTTAGCGCTATATGACAGACAAGGACAACCCGTGGAAATTGAAAGAACTTCTTTTGTTGGATTTGTTGAAAAAGAAAAGGCAAGTGTAACGTTCTCTTTTGCATGTCTTGGTTTGGCCAATTTGAATGAAAATGTCTGGTAAATTCTGATAATTTTTTAAAGTCTCTTGGCTAGCAGAGAAAATGTGTCTTGACGCTGGCGT
Source organism: Pimephales promelas (assembly GCF_988280905.1). Taxonomy (NCBI): domain Eukaryota; kingdom Metazoa; phylum Chordata; class Actinopteri; order Cypriniformes; family Leuciscidae; genus Pimephales; species Pimephales promelas. The sequence goes on from NC_142777.1 coordinate 23,990,792, forward strand.
AAAGTTGAAATCTTTATTCTTGCATTAAATTACTGATCTATCAAATCTCAGCTCGTAAACATCCTTTAATTATTATTTTTAATTTAATTTTTTTTTTACATATTCATCCCTAATAATTTAAGAGGATAAATTATTTTAAATTATTTTATTTAAATATTTTTTTTTCAATCAGTTTATGCATTGAACACTTCTGTATATTTTTCAGAAAGTTACGGTGATAACATAAGGTCACATTTTCCCTTTCAAAAGACTAATAAAACAAATTATTTTATTTTTTTTATTTTAAAATTTGTTTAAATCAGTGAAAACATTTGGAAATAAAGTGACTGGCTACTGATTTCATTAAAAGATGTGGCTATTAATGCTTACTGTAGCCAATGGTCACTTACGTATACTACGCATGTAGCTTACGTCTATACCCCGGGTACATTGTTATTGATCATATCACGTTGTAAAAATAAACAAAATTGTATTTTTTAAGAACGCTATTTGATTGTAAACTTCTTCTCACTGACAATGACGTACAGTTCTGGTTGTGTTTCGGCTGACTACCCTAGCGTTTTTTTGTTTTTTTTTTGTTTTTGTTTTTTGGCCTCGTGGACTGCTGGGAAATAGTGGTCTGACTCACAGGGCTCGTCAGGAATAATCAAATGGGTTTTTCTTGCTAACCATCAAATTTATTTTTGCAGGAATCTAGCGGAGAAAAGACAAACAATGGGATCCATTACAGATTGCAGCTTCTTTACAGCAACGGTAAGACGGAACGCATTATCTAAGATTCACTGAACTTTGCATAAACACATCAGGTTGCTATTTACTTCAGTATAAATACAAATATTTTAAAAAATAATAAAAAATAAAAATAAAAAAAGCGAGAAGGGGTGACAATAAATAACTCCCTAGCCATTCAACTATAGCCTAGGCTACAACTGATCGAAAAGTAATGTAATGTCCTAAAATAATAATAGGCTAATATTGGTCTATAGCCTACTGTCATAATAGGCTAATTCGTATAATTGTTAAAAAAAGAAAAAAAAAAAGAAAAAGATATTAAAATGCGCAGTCGTTGCGTTTAAACTAGGCATGAATATTATTGAATCACAAAACGATCACCATTAGTGCACTTTTCCGGTTACGCGTTTTCCAGAAATGTGCACTTCATTTTTGATGGAAGCTAATGGCCTGGCCATAATGAAAGTACACTCTTTTCCGTCCACTAATGTGGCAAATTACAATCAGGCATTTGCCAATTTGTTGCGCCAGTTCTTCATGTTCCTAAACCAGTTACACATTTTAGTTAGTTGAAAATCATGTTTTGTGTAATTGTTATTTTGATTTTATTCGTTTTATTTTACCACTGTTTTCTTGTTTATTTTCCTATGTAAAAGCTATTTTTTATTTTAGTTTGTGTATGTCAGTTTGTTTGATCCAAAACCAATTTCATAATCTTTCAACACTGTCTGCAGACTATGTTGGGTTGGGTTGTCTAGACATTTGAAGCATCTATGTTATTGTGAATGGCAAATATATACCTCTCAAATTCATTTCTAATCCTTGCATGCATATGACCTGCATTGTACTGTGAGTTAAATAGGAGTTATTTTTTCTCCTCTGCAGGCATCAGAACAGAACAGGACTTTTACGTACGCCTGATTGACTCCATGACCAAACAGGTAAGATATTATTTCAAAATCCCTATACGATCTGCTGGTGAATATTATCAGATTTGCAGTGAGAGTGAACGTGTGTGTACCGTGCACCTTGGTGAGTTTGGGGTTACACTCTAGCATGCCTCAGGGGCACGAGGATCTGTTAGTGTCTAAATATGACATACTCTCTCTGGGACATCATTTAAGATAACTGAGCGTATGCATGTATTTATGTGCATACGTGTGACAGCGAGATTGATAGCTAGAGAGAGAAAGAAAGAGACTTTCAGTTGTATTCATTGTCTGTCACGGGAGATTATCCAGTGGTGCCTTTTAAAGTTTAAACAGTGTGTGTCTGTGTGTGACTCTTTTGCAACGCCTATAGACTTATCTGTGTGTATTCAAATGTGTTATGGGAATGCATGAAGATTGTAATAGCTTGTCATATTAACTGTGCAGGTTGTGAGCTTTAATCTTGGAGAAAAACACACAGGGCAGCGAGAGTGACCTCACATTCTCATATGTGGCGCTCTTAATTCTTTTTCACCCTAAAACAGAAACACTCTCTCCCCTTTCTCTCTCACTCGTCTCTTCACTTCCTCTCTCATGATCTCTATAAATGTTGTGTTAAAGACACTTTGGGGAAAGTGTATTCAACAACGTTAACTGCTGCAAGTCAAGGAGTGTGACAATAAATCTTAGTTCGAAGTTTCATCATTTCAAACAAGAGAAAAAAATATTGAATGCATTTGTAATCAAATAAATATGCAAAGTGTATATGCTAATTTGACTAATAACTAAAATAATTGTATTTCTCATAAGCTGTTTTGCCGTAGTCGTTTTGTATGACAAGTAATATGTGCGTATGTGTGTGACCCCAGGCAGGGTGAAGTGTGTATACTAGGTAATTAGCAGGCGCTGCGTGAGAGACGATCCGAACACTTAGTAGATCATGTGATTTAAACATGCCAGCTCGATTACCCTGTTGTTCCACCCTGTTGCTGGATGTATTCTTATTGAGAAGCCGTAATGAAGAGAAAGAGAGAAATACTAAAAAACCTTATCTGAGAATTATTTCAATTTAGTTTAAAATTTGGTATACAATATTTAGTGTTCTTTAAGTGTTCTTTTATTATAATTTTTAATATTTATTTTACAATTATTATATATATATTAAAAAAAAATCACTCATATAGCATACTGTTTTTCATGACCAAAAGCATGAATTTCTATCCAGAAATTCCTACTACAAAATCCCTGGATGTTACATTTGGTTTAAACAGTTCGGCAGCTCCCATTTCTGTATTGTGTGATTTGTTTGTGGTTTTTAATTTCCTTTTGCATGAATGTTTATGTGCGGGAAGCTAGGTGCTGTTACTGATGCTAGGTCTTGCCCGCTCTCTGCTGAGCGGTTTGGCTGGCGTGTAGCGGGACAGATTTATGTGTGTGGGTGAAAGGCAAGAGCGTTGTGCTGAGGGAGAGAGACTGTTCTCTGACACCCCTGAGGTAAATACAGTGGCCAGGGGGACTGGCCCCGGCTCAGCCTTTCACTGAGTGTCTCAATAAAAAGCCGTTTATCTCCCCAGGGTTGTCTCCCACGTGCACATATATTAATGACTGATTTATTGGCTATTTCTGTGGCAAACAGCCCTGCCATACCTGTTAATGATGTGGTGCCACTGAGTGAATGAGAAAGAGAGATAGTGTGTGTGAAAGAGAGTTTGGCAGCCTAGTCAACTTGCTAGCTGAATATACTGGTACTTTACAAAAATGTATCAGATGGTATACTAAGGTACCATGGTATTTACATTAAAAAAAATTGCTAAATATTTTACCTTTAGGGGTATCTCTGCAGTAGTACATGTACATTGGACAACTTTGTACCTTATTTAGGCTACCCCTTAAAGGTTACATATTATTACTTGTATTATAAATGTTGTCCCTTTAAGGGTATACTGCCCCAGTGAAAGGTGCAATTTTTGCACTTGTTTATTGACAGTATTACCATGAAGGTATCAAGTCTTTCATCAGCAACAAAACTACATTTCCCAGAACCCTTTTCTCAAATGCTCATATTTACATTAAATTCCTCTTTTAGAGTATGGTCACGTTTAACGTTGTTTGGGAAATATTTGTGTGTGACTATCACACTTTGGCTGAGGTGAGGTATGCGAAGACAAAGATAAACATGAGCAAGGTTTATTCATAGCTGCCAACTTTTGAGTTTAGCTTGGAGTGAAACTTTTCCGGGGGGCGGGGGGTGTGGATGCGTGCAGACTTAAATTCTCGCTTGCTTTCCCTCGATCCCCTCTCTGCCGTGCGCGCGCTACGCGGTTTGGAGGAGCACACTGTCTCGCGTGCGCGCTCGCTCTAGATTTCAGGAGATTTTAACTAATTTACGGCATAACTAGTCAATCACGATTGGCTCAACAGGTAGATATATGAAGAGTTCAGATGCAAAAGCCTCTAAGTGCCATTTGAAATTTTCTTCTAAAATGATGATTTTTTATCGAGCTTGTATATTTAAGTTCAGTAATTTCACTTAAATGGCAATGAAGATTACCTATTAATTGTCATTTAAGTGAAATTACTGAACTTAAATATACAAGCTTGATAAAAATGGTCATTTTAGAAGAAAATTTCAAATGGCATTTAGAGGCTTTTGCATCTGAACTCTTCATATAGATAAACTCATCTTCCAGGCATTTGACCGACCAGGGGTGCGTTTCCCGTACAACGATGTAACTCGCTGCTTCACTACCGTAGTACGATACATCGTTGGAGAAATCAACTAGCTAGTTGCGACTGTTTCCCGAAACTCATTGTCACAAAGTATCGTTCAACCACGTTGGTTTCGCACGTGGTGGAGTAATAATTACTTTTAATTAAACTGTTTGAGATCCAATTAATGCTAGATTTGTTAATATAAATTACAAACATGTCATCTGAGGACTATTTCAAATTGTTCTCAGTTATTTTGCTTTATCACCAAACTCTTACATAGTAGAGCACGTTCGCACATGCGCACTCTTCAAACACGTTACTTTAATTCTTTTGACAAACTAAAAGGCGTAAATTACATTTGTATGTTTGCTGAATAAAAGGCACTGGTTGTACTGAATGTCAGCTTGCTTATTTTGCTCAAGATTTATTTTGTCCAAATGTCATGCAAAATAGAAACGATGCTTCCAACCACAGGTCGAGAGCTGTCGTTTAAACCACACAACTTTGCGATGCTGTTTGCGAATGTTCGTAGGAACGATGGTTTCGGGAACACCGACTCGTTGAACTATGCAGATAACGACGGAACTTGCGAGCATAGTTGGCTAACGATGCTTTCGAAAGCATCGTTAGCCAACTATGCTCACAAGTTCTGTCTTTATCAGTATAGTTCAACGAGTGAAACCAACGTGGTTGAACGATACTTTGCGACAATGGGTTTCGGGAAACAGTCGCGACTAGCTAGTTGATTTCTCGTGCATGTGAAACCAATCATATGCATGAGAGTTGGCTGCTCTGTAGGTTTATTGACAGAAAGATCACTACACCAAACTGGACTGAAGCATTAAAAAGAACCGACAAATGAGAAGTATAACAGGCATACACTAAGTGAAAACAAAGATGATTAGATTAACACAGGTGAAACAAACGAGGGAACTGATGAAAAACCATAGAAACAAACTAGAACACAATGAGTATTCTAGAATACAAACAAATGGCGGGAAACTGAGAACAAAGGAGACTGAAGGATCCAAACTATGAGTCTATGAGGGTGAAACTAAGAATAATCGTGACAGTGCCGTCCAGTCGTTTCAATAGGATTAAATGCTTTCTGGATTTTCGCGTGGGGGCGAAAAATGTTGCTTATAACGCAGATTTTGCAACAGTTTCGAGTTGGTCACGCAGATTTGCTGGTTTGAACGTGTGTTTCACTGCTACATGATTTACAATACAAATGGACCTTTTGTTGCCCACGAAATCTCCTGAAAAAATGTGTAACCACATATTTATTTGTGTCAAAGACAAACTTGCGCAAGGACTATTGACTGGCTCCTCTTCAGATTTCTGATCGTGTCATCTGACTGGTGTTTTTTTTTTTCTCTCTCATCCATGTCAGCTTGAAACACAGCTTAGGTTATGATGGAGTGTTAGCTGGTATTTAAATGCCTTTTGAAAAACCTGGTCCAAAACCACTCTGCGGTGAGCAGTCAGCCTACATATGCTGAGGAGTGCTCGCAATGTGTTTAAGATTTCCCATTAAAGCCCCATAACTCTGTACAGAGAGGCTATACAGAGCGCCTCTCCACTCAGCGTGTGCTGGCTTTGGCAGTGTCGGACGGGAGGGCTGATGAGCAGGTTTATAGAGCTGTTCAACACACACTTCTCTTTAGCACTTAGCAAGGCAGTGAAGTCCAGTCGCCTGACCACACAGTTAGCTAGTGAGAGCTTACATATACAGCTATTAGAGACAATCAAACAATCCGGGCTAGAACTGCAACGATCAAGTTTGCTTCAAAATAAAGAACTGGTTCACGCTAGGCATGAAAATAGACACAATCAGTGCCTTTTTATGCTCACGCTCACAATAAAACCACATTCGCTCTCTTGGTTTGCCTGTGGGAACGGTTGGAGCGGGCGAGGAGAGATAGAGCGGGTGTCAAGCTGACAGGCCGTATCTGTGATCAACGCATGAGCTCATGACAGATCTGATGAAGACAATGCAGTAAAAGACTCTCTCTCTCTCGCTCTTTATCCTTCCATCCAACTGTTTCCCTCAAAAGCTGAAGCACAGAACAAAAGCGAATCACATTCGCGGACTTAATGCGCACACACACTGTTCTGACACGCTAGCGTGATGGTAACAAAGAGGGAAATGTGTTTTCATGTATTTACAGTGAATTGTTTACATACCTCAGATGCGGCTGTCAGTTCAAGGCTGCACTGCCGGCTCTCAAATGAGATTTGAGGAGCAGTTTGTGCAATATAAAATATGCATTAAAAGCAGCATCAGGGCTAATGAAAGCTTCACACACACCTCGGCGCACCGCGCCATGCATGTTTCATGCACTTCACGGCTCTCCTTAAGGAGAGCTTTGTTCAGAAAAGTGCTGGGCTGGAAACGGCGGGCAACTCATAGCTGTAGCTCGCCTGTTGCTGTGTGTGTGTGTGTTTTTTTAGAGCTAAGCTTCGGGCAGATTCCTAAATAAATTTGCACATGGAGAGAGGAAGTTCTCGGTCGTTCATTCGCTTTGGTGATGCTTGAGCATATTTTTCCTGTTAATTGCGAAATAGGGTGTGTTAACATGCCAGAAACACTTCCCCAAAGTATACGACATGCAACAAAGTGACACAAATCCCCTATATTAGATCTTTCCTGTAATCAGTAGCTGTCTGGAGATTCTGATGATGTCAGATGTGAATGGCCGCTCTGTGCCAGGCCACATAAAGGCTTAATGCTACTCCTTTGCAAATATTTAAACACAAGTTTTGAGGTTCTAAAGATCCCAGTGATTAAGTCTGCTCATCTGCATTGAAAATGTGTGTGTGCTTGTGTGAAATTTGTAGCAATTTGTAGCATTCAAAGCTACTATACACCATGACCATAAAGACTTATTTTATAGGTTTTGGTTCCCAGCCCTCAATATATAATTTCTAAACATATGTATATGCATAAAGGCTAATTTTCTACTGAAAAAAAAACAACATTACTACTTTTAAAAGTAATTAATAATAGTTTTTTTTTTAAATTATAACTGTACTGAATGATCTGCAAAATATGTACTTTAATGATATTTGATATTGAATTAATTATATTGTGCATAAATTAGTATTAGACGTAACTTAACTTTTTAATTAAAAAACAGTCCTAAAAATACATTTTGTATTTTGTATATACAGTATATATATATATATATATATATATATATATATATATATATATATATATATATATATATATATATATATATATATATACACACACACACACACATACAAAACCCCTAGAGCAAGAGAGTCTACAAAATCTGTATTTTGAACTGTTTTTAAAGCATGATAAGGTGTGACGTCAGGGGCTATCTTGAATCCAGAGGAGTATGCACTACCATTGTTGTGTTTGCCTCTGAGGAGAAATTGACAAACTGTTTTCAGACTTTTTCCAGGCACTTATGTACTGTTCTCTGCATGAAGTTATTCTGAGTCTGTTTGCAGGGGCTTTGTGTGATAAATAGCCGGTCTTATATATGAAATGAATGTGTGGAGGTGTAGAGGACGTCTTTGTGTGGCCCAAACTGCTCTCTCTGCCTCCCTCTTTCTCTCAGAAAGCCTGCGGGGTCGAGGCTCTAGGCTCAGACAGTGATGCATGCTTGCTCGTTTTAGAGGACCTTGACCCTCATTTCCGCAATGTGAAACCTTACAAACAAATGTCCCCGGATCACCTATGTCCTCTAACCAGAGCAATGACAGGGAATAATAATAAAAATATATATGAATATGGCTGAAACGATTAGTCGACAAATATTTTTGATGTTGGAAAGTCTTTTGATCTCATATGATTTTGCTCTAGGGCCTGCGATAACATGGTTTGAACAGTGAGGCACTGTAGCGCAATACTGTAATGCAGCTGCCGGATGAAATCCAATAAGAGAAGTACGCGGCGTTTCGGAGTGTAAACAAAGCTGAACCACTGTCTATGAGCCAAACCAGTAGAGTTTGGGAAAGTTTAACATAACTAAAATTATTATTATAATGATAATAAAAAAAAATGGTCATATGCAGGGCTGCCATTGCCAACTCTCACGCATTCAGAGACTCACGTCAACACTGTTCTCACGCCACACGTCTATTTTCTCATGCAGTGAAACATCGTAGAGCAAAGAGGACACTGACAAAGCCTGGGTTTCCCCATTCTGCATTGCCGCAGCGCAATTTTATTCGCGCTGCTAGGCAGTCTGGATACCATGAACCAAATTTTCCCCTGAACCAATCACAGAACGGGGAGGGAGCACAGGCGCATTTGATAGACGTACAGACGCATTTGATAAACATTCGTAGCACCCAATAATACGGCTCTGGGCATTCGTAAACCATGCCTTAAAATACAAGCAAATTTACATGTGGTTCCCAGAGCATGTTTCATTCTCATTGATATGTGGTCTGGCGTTAGCGTTCACGTGCTATATGGAAAATAGGATATTTTCCACTTGTGAATTGGTATTTACCAGTGTGTTGCGTTCAAGTGCTTTTTGTTATTGTAATGTGGTAAAAAGATGGAGATCCAGACCTGTTATTTAGCTAAAACTATTTTAGATTACTTAAGTCATCTGCAACAGCAAGCAAATGATTTATTAAAACTCAAAAGGTAAATCAAATGCTGTATATTTTCTAGATCTTGAATAGTATATATTTTTACCATTCACGACTCTCGCGGTGCTCTCTGCCATTTTGAAAAGGTCAAAGGTTCTCATCTCGGCAACTTGTGCATCAAAATATTCTACGAGTTGCCCAGTGGAAAATACCACATGAGGGGGTGTTCATGTGCATTTTCCACATTGGCTTTTGGTATTTACCATAATTACCATAGCACATGAACACACCATAAAACTAACAACGCGCCGACAGACAATGCTGAACCGGTTACTTTTGATATAAATTAAAGTCTCAGCGTTTAAACTCTGTCAATTTCACTACGACATTCAAACAATGAATGTGGTTTTGGCGCTTTTTAATGTGTCGTGAGATTGCTGAAGCGTTTCGGTTCAAGCGGCACGTGAACCGGCCATCTCTTCCTCTTAACTAACATTACTGTAATGTTACTAGTTAATTATAGCACGAAATTAACACGAATTAACGTCAGAAGGTATGTTGGAAGAATCTACAACATCATGTCTTATGTGATAGCACAATCAATGTTTTAACTGCAGAAAGATGTCAATAAAACAGCTTGCATGTAACAAATATATCTTATCTTTATATTTAACATTACCTCAGGAAAACCATTTAATTACCATAAACTCGACAATCAGAAAAATGAACTCTAGAGACAATAAAATCGATATAGCTAGAATTCATATCCATATTTTTACTCTTATTAAATTACTCTTATGTCATTATTTTTTTCAAAATTTGTAATTTGAACCTTTAATATTACAGCAATGTGTTCCCAAATATGAATGAACTTTCTTTTCTGGATCGACGCTTTACTTTTCAAACAAGTGTTTCATTTAATTGAAAAAGCATTGTGCACTTGTGAGGGAAACAGTTCCTCATTAGAACCATCAGCTGTTATTCTGTGTCTTCGGTTGCCATAAGTGGCATGTATATGTGTGTTCAGAGAGAGTGATTCATGGCAAACGGGTTTAAATGTGTGTGAGAGACAGAGAGCAGCCTGTTAATAGTCTGCAGTGTGTGTATGTTTTGAGTAGAGTCACTGATTCACGGCTGTGGGGGACATCTTGTGTGGAATTGAAGGATGGAAACAAAGCTGAGGTTTTTGGATGAAGTGTTAGCTGGGCCAGATGGCTCGCTATGCTCCAGTCTGGCAGCCCAACTGCTTGCCGCACGCATAAACACACACATGCTAATGCACAAATACATGCGTGAATGCATACACATGCACACAGAGTCTCACAGATGCAGGCTTATGGAAGCTCACGCACTCACATCTTTCCAAGAGGGCTATTTCACACTAGCTGGAGTACGACACTTATTTAGAGGGACCTGTAATTATGCAGTTTATCGGATCACCTTTCTTTATCTCTTTTCATGTCGCAAATGTCTTTTCTCATGTAGTAATAATAATTGTGCTTTGCTGAACAATAAGGTTTTGCATTGTATGTTTATCCAATCTGTAAGCCCCAGATGCCTGTGGAGGGTGGGCACTGTGGCAAGGGTGGTCCTCTATGACATAAGAGGACAGTAATCTGCACAGTCCAACAAACACTACGCACATAGTTTTTTTGATTCCCTACATCTGCTTTTAATTAAACCAAAGAGCAACACATGATGAAACTGAATGATGCCAAGAGAAAACAATGCAGGATTGTGCAAAATTCTAAATTGAAGAATTGGCCTCCTTTCAATTCATGGGAGCAATTCAGAATTTAATTGGCCACACCCCACGGGAAGTTGAAATTCTGGGAAATTAAGCGTTCTTTCACAAAAGTCTGTCTATCGATCAATTCATCAGCTTCCCCCCCCCAAAATTTCAAAAAAGTAAAAAAAAAAAGCTTTTAAGTTAAATGACAGTCATGTTCTTACATTCAAATTTGAATCGCAATTCTGCATCTTTTTTTTCCTAATTCAATTCAAATTTCCTTAAGATTTAAGGCAAGGGAAGTTTATTTATATAGCACATTTCATACACTATGGCAATTCAAAGTGATTTACATAGAAAGAAGTACAAATACATTTAATTTAAAAGTGTTATTCAAAATGCTTTAAAGGAATTTAAATATCACACTATGGCAGTTTAAAATGCTTTGCATAGAAAATAAGCTCAAAATAAAAGCGAGGGAATTTAAAACAGTTATGCAAGGAATAAAGGAGATAAATGATACAGTTATAAAATGAATTAGAGTAAAATGAATTGAAGTAGTAAAAATATGATACATAGAATAAACTTTTCATCTGGCAAAATCTTATTTTGCATAAAGTTTTACTCTTACATTATGTGGTGTTATTCGGCCCAATAATTCCATTGGGCGTCTGATTTAGTATTTGAATTGTAATTTAAAGGGCATTCTTCTATGAACATAGTGTTGTTCAATGGTGTCTAATCTGAAACAAAAGAAGATGAAATCAGTTGTCAGTTATCTGCACTGACAGTGATGTTATAGATTTGGCGTTAAAGGAAAAGTTCATCCAAACATAAACGCTGTCATCATTTACTCACCATTTTGCGGCTCCTAACTCGTATGACTTACTTTCTTCTGTGGGACACACATAGAGATGGCAGAATGATCATGCTGCTTTTCCCCATATAGCTCCAAAAAGTACCAAAGAAGTAATCCATTTGACTTAAGCAATAGCTTTTTTTATTAACAGAGAATTAAGTTATTATTCATTGATTTGAAATTTTTCATATTCAAACTATGGATGTCTCCATGTTTGAAGTCAATGACATCAAACACCATTGATTCTCACAACCGAACATGACGCACCAAGTTTAGAGAGGTGGTTGAGGATCGTTTTCCATTGCAGCAGGTAAGTGGGCATTAAATTGCCCACTTTAAGCCTGCCTCAGCCAGAGACAGACCACACCGCACACGAAGGCTCTGTTCAAGCCGTCCCACAGTGCACTAGGCGATTTTTATTGATTGATTTGCAGAAACAAAATGACATGAATGAAATTCAGCACCCAGTTTGTAGAGTGAGAAACAGGGGACCAAATGAACAAAACATTTGGAAACAAAGAAACAAAAACTGAACTGATCATTCCCATGCTGCATGAGATCTTTCAACGACAGCCTCTGCCAGATGGACGAAGGGTCACATTCACCGTATATAAGCTCTGCAGTGTGTGTATTGACAAATGATGTGATGTCATAATGTTTTTTGTTTCAGTGAAACCATACAACCAGATATCTGATTCTTTTCATGGTAGAATTTAAAAGACCCTTAGAGTTAGTCATGGAAATTTTTGTGCACGCTCCGAGCGTTTATACCACATGGAGGAAATGTTGTTTGTCAATTTTCTCTAACCACATTTTTTCCACCTTCTCTTGTCCATCAGGCAATTATCTATGAAGGGCAAGACAAAAACCCAGAGATGTGCCGGGTGCTGCTGACGCACGAGATCATGTGCAGGTGAGAAACGCACACACATGCAATACACCACATTCCCTCCTTCACTATTACACAATCAAGCTCTTGAATCTTCCCTACCAAGCTCTGCCCGCTGACTGTGAGAGCTTTACTTTGGCTTCATTCTTGCTTGGCAAGGCTGCAGACCTCTGGATCTAGCATTAGTGTGACAGGGCTGAGCTTTCTGCTCACACACACACACACACAGCTGTGTGTAAGCCTTGCTGTAAAATTAGACATAAGATGGAGGATAGATTAACATTATAATAAATTTGCTGAAAGGTCAGATCTTTATTCTTTAATTTATCAAAAACGTCCGTTAAAACTAGAATAAACAGTTTACTTCTGTTTAAGAGGGATGCAGAACGTTTATATCCAGCCTGTTTCCTATCAGAGTTAGAATTGTTCTTTTCCCAGACTCTGGCTCAACATTAGAAATCAAAGCTATTTCTATTTTTGGAGCCACATTTATCGGTAGTTGGTGGCTCTTATTTTAATTATTGTTTAAATAAACACTCAAAAGCCAAGTAGAGTAATACACTTTTGGACAGCACATTTTAGTGATACTGTATAGTTGTCACCATTCAGAATTGAAATTCCTGAATTTGAATTGAATCAGCAAACAGGAAGCAGAATTGCTATTTGAATAACTAGGAAGTCATTTTAACTAAAAAGTTTTGTCAAGACAAATTTGAAAGTTTTGTAAAAGGCCTTGAAGTTTGAAGGATTAAATGGATAGATAGTAGTGCTGTCAAATCTATTAATCGCGATTACGCTCATTATATATAAGTGTGCGTGCGCACACATTATATAAACACAAACTTTTATGTTAGATGCGATTAATTGATTTTGACAGCTAAATGATTGATACATTCATAAATTTAAAGGGAGCCGAATTTTCAGTTCTGAATTTTGCACATCCCTGTTTGTTGTGATTGTATAAAAAAAAAAATGGAGTTTCATGGCATGAGAAATGGAGGAAGACAGACCTTAAGTTCAGAGCTCTGCCTTCTTGAGTCTCTATCCAGGTCATCCACTTCTATCTCTGAAAGTAAAAAGAGAGAGAGAGCGAGAGAAAGCCATGCACCTTTAATTAAAATCAAAAGATAAATTCCTTGCACTTAAAACTGGGTTGTGGAGATGAGTCCTCATCCATTTTTGGTTGAAATGGAGAGCATTTGAACAGTTTTCTACTAAAAATATAACACTCATGCTTGCTTAATTAGGACAAGGAAAAACTCATTACTCAATAAGAATCCTCTTGTTATTCCACAGCTAATGAATGCAGCTTGCTTTGAGTTTTGACAATGAAATATGTGCAGGCGAGCCAAGGCTCTCTCCTCTTTCTCTTTCAATCTTTCACTCCCCCTCACTACCTCTCTCTCTCTCACCCCCCCACACACACGCACACAAGCGCACACACAACCTTCTGTTATCGCTCTTTCAAAATACTTGCTGATTTAAAGATGTGTATTGACACAAACACTTAGTATCATACGTGCCTACAAAGGCTCACCATGTCAGCTTTGATCTGCCACTGTAGGATTACACCGATCACATCTGAAGTACATATCGCCACTGGAACCCAAAAGGTCCCGTCAATGCAAATGTCTGTACTTGGCTGCAGACCAAAAAGCTTTCTAAAAGCAGCAGAAAAGGAAAAAGTGTCTATTTCAAATGAGTAAACAACTACATCTCGTCTCTATCTTCCTCCTTGTCCCCCTTCTTCATCTGTATATGGTGTTTCGATACAGAGCCTGCGCTGAGAGAAAGGCACAATTACCAGTCTGCAATTAGACTGCTCTCCATTAATCAGGGCTGTTAATTGCTGTACGCCTTGCCATTAGCCATATGGTGCCGCATGGGCCTGCAAGCATGATACGCAAACGCGTTTTCCCAAACAACTCGCTCACAGACAAGGCTAGAGACAATCGCTCAAACACAACTCTGGTCTCCTTATGATTGAGTTCCACTTCCTTATACACACTGATTGATGAGATTTAGTTTGGTTTGTGTGGTGTAGATGAAACATCCCAAACTTGGCCAGATTATTAAAGGCTGGGTGGTCACAGTTAGAGAAACGCTGCTTTGTTTGGTTTTGGGGGCTATTTTAAAGCCGCTGGACTAAGGGCAGTTCAGCTTTAATGGCATCAGCAAGGGCCACATCCTGGTAATTACGTGCAGCAATTTGGATTTAATTTCTTCAAATGCTGCAGCAGGAGGAATCGCTTGAGATTAAAGATTATGGTTCCCCTGAAGGTCCGCTGGGACGGAGCAAAATGAGCCAGAATCCCCCTCAACGAAGCCCAACGAATGAGTCATTAGCATTTCGTTGGGGGGGGGGGGGGGGGGTGGGCTTGGCGGTTCACCTATGGTGGTGGGGGGCCTTGTTGTGGTTTCCTATGGGTTCTGGCTGGCTGTTGGGTTATCGGAGTGTCACATCCCTCTGTGCCTGCCTCTCACATCCCAGAAAGCCTTGCTTCTGTGTGACCCACTTCTGAGAGAACATTGCTAAAGACTTGACTGCTCTCAGAGGAGTGAGAGAAAATAAGAGCAGAGAGAGGAAGGAAGGTAAAAATACAACAGTAAACTGAGACGGAAGCACCACACTTTGTCCAAACTAACTACACTCCTTAGACCGCCAACATGTGTGAATGAGGGGTCAAGCTCAATCCACTTTATCAAGCTCATCAGGTCTAAAGGAGCCAACTCACACACCGATCTGTTCTGCTCCTATCACATGATGTCTCATGCACTATACTTTTTCTCATTCAATCCCCTCTGCCATCTGTGCAGGGAAACCTGAACTCACCGCCCCACCTGCTGTTTACCACCACAGCCTCCATCCGCCGAAGACACCATGCATACACCCCGTTTCCATCCCTCCTGTCTTCTTTCACTTGCTTATGCTCTAAGATACATCTATTTCTCTGCTGCTGGAATACAATTTAGCACATGCGCACACACATTTCTATACTTTTTCCTAATTATGTAAAATATCAAATAAAATACTACTATGTAACATGTAAAATATACATTTATTCTAAATCATAAATCTATTTAGATTTGGGAACACGTTAGCAACACTTGCCCCTTCTGTCTTTATGAAATCCTTCCAGGATATATGCTAAAGTGTCCTCGTTACCTTTGCCTCTCCTCCCGTAACCTCGCTCTTTAACTGTCCAGTTATCAGTCACACTTCTTATCGTTCAGTCACCGTCTCTGAGCCAGACAGTCTGTTAGCTGCAATTACTAATACACTGGCCGAGAAGCAGCGTATTGTGTGCTGTGTGTACAGTAGTGAATGCCTGCCCTGAAGGAGCGAAAGAAAGACTGCTTTATATTTGCTACCTCTTCCTTTTCCACTGTGTTTGAGTTCAGTTCTTGCATATGTGTAGTAATACCAAGATTAACTGGTCTCATTCTCTCTTTCTCCCCCTCCATCTCTATTAGCCGCTGCTGTGACAAAAAAAGTTGTGGCAACCGTAACGAGACGCCCTCTGACCCAGTCATCATCGACAGGTAAGAGCTGGTTATTGGATGTTTGTATGTGTGTTGCAATGTATCTGATCATCGTACTGGAAAGGACGTCCAGTGGAAGTTTTGCAAGTGGTTTCATTGAAATTTATAGAGTTCTAAAGGCTAGTTTGGTAGATTCCATATTTAATTTGACACGAAAGGCGGTAAGGGAACTTGGCCTCAGTATTTTGTTTTTCTATTTATGTAGAAAAATATTAAACTGTTCAGTTATGTTCAATAAGAAATGTTTCACCAAATATAGGAATACATTTTAGTTTAAAGCTGCAGTCTGGCGTTTTTCCTCTTTGTCGCCATCTCTGTTAGAAATCGCCCTGATTAAATCAAACAATCGCTTGCCGTGCAAATTATACTTTGTTCTCAAATTGGTATGTTAATAACATCAGCAATGCGTGACTACATGCAATGTCCTTCCGATATGTGTCCTTGTTTTCGCATGGGTCCAGATGCAGTCTCTTTTTTTTTTCTGTAGTCGCACCAAAGTCTTTTGCATTTTACAGCGGGTGAATCTGTTGTCACTGGTGATTGTCGTGTCACACGCAATATAGTAATGACGCAAAGACATGCTCGAATCTCCCACGGAAATCCACCAATACCACTAGAATTAAAATCATTATTACAGGCTTACCACTTTGAATCGAGATAGTTTTTAACACTGGCCGGATATGTATTTTCTCAACCCTTTAACCCCCAAAAAAGCTACGGACTGCAGGTTTAATTCAAATATATATTAAAAATTTGAAAACAGTTGCTGACCCCAAATGTTTGATTGGTAGTGTACAAGGAAATAACAGCCTGTTTAAAATTTTTATTTATCTGAATCACTGCAGAGATAATGCTGTAAATGAATTAATATTGCATTCAAACAAGTCAAAAGTGTTGCTCTATAACAGCTTTGTGAACACATGTCTGTGGGTGCTCTATATTACTATATACGCTCTGCTGCTCAGAATAAAACGTTGCAAATCAAAGGCAGCAGTTCAAAGAATTCACCATCAGTGGGAAAAACAACCTGACAACAAGCATAAAAAAGCCTTCCTGGAACCAGAAACCATTTGTTTGCAAAAGAGTAATTGTTAAGTGATCGAGCTGGGCTGTTTTGAGGCCCTGTCGGGGTTGTTGAGTATGTAGTGTGCTCTGAAGTGTGCGTGTATGAATAATCAGCAGTGAAGATGTGCAAGACTTCTGGAGAGAGCAGCATGTGCAGCGAAGCTCGTCTCCGACCCTTTTTGTTTAAGAAGATCATACAACCGTGTCACGTTATTATTGAGGGCGCGACTATTTCATTTCTGACTCGATAGTGCCGTGGTTCAATGAAACTAAGCATGGGTTTCTGCAGATTGAAGTGTGTTTAAGTGTCAAAGGTGTGTTCTGATCTGTGTGTTAATAAGTCAGTGGCCTGTGCTATCAGATGAACACAGCTGTAGGATCACTGCGACTTTGCCAGCATTGGTGTGTGTGTGTGTTTGTCAGAGAGTAAGAGAGGCTTCTACCTGGCTGCTGTCTCTGTGAGGCTGGCCCATTTCTGCTCCACTGGGCTAGAACGCTTCACAGCTCTCAAAGACAGCTGCAGCCCCTCGACGCCACGTGGCATCACCTCCACCCAACACATGCTCACACATACACACTGCCCATCACTTACTCTTCTTGATTGTTTTTCTATAAAGTTTGTCTGAAACGCTTCCTCAGATCCGATTGTGTGAACGATTGTGTTTCGGGTCTGGCTGAAGTCGGCAGCTGTGGTCGAGGTCACCACAAACCCCTTTAGGCTCAGGTGCGAGGGCATTGCTAGTTGCCCGTTAATAAAAAAGGAATTAGTAACAGTTTACTTTTAGTCATGAGTCTCTCCAAATGGGAAAATAGGTCATTTGAAATGAGACCGGAAAATATGGAAGAGTTTACTGGAACTTTCAGTATTTTCTTGGCCACATTCACACACTGGGGTTCCCAACAAACAAGGCGCAAGATGGAACAGAATCAATTACGGCAAGCGTAGACGAGAGCGCACACGCTCCCAAATTCATCAAAAATATGATTTTGAGCTTCTTCCTTCCCTTGAAGTTATTTAGCTGAATAAATAAGAGCTCATTAGTGTGGTCTTGTTTCAAAGAGCTGATTAGGTTTTACAGCAGTAATTAGCAAGGCTAGTGCTAATTCCTCTGGAAGAGTAATGAAAGTGATTTCCTAATTAGGTTCCTCTCATAAGACGGCACAACAGGCCACTTCAGCAAAACCAGAGGAATGTCAGAGAAAAAAAGCCAACTAACAATGCCTTATTAGATTGTTTAAAGAACAAATCTTACTCCTAGCAGATCTGCGGTCTCGGGACCATCGGCTCACTGTTCAAGTTTCCAGACTCATCGGAAAGCTTTTGAAAATGGGGTTGGGGTAAATTAATTACTCGTGTGAAATTAAAACTGGTTCGCTAGCCATATTTCTTCTCAGTGTTTATTTTGCGTTGGATGGCTGTATCTAAACTCATTTCATGTGTAAATGTATGTGCCTTGATTGACTCCTTTTCTTCTTCTTTTACCTTCTGAGCTCTGTTAATGCCCCAGTAAGATTATTTCAAATACTTTAATCTGCTCTCATTGACACAGACACAAAAGGCCAGTGACATCTAATAGCAGCCCTTTTCACTGCCTCCTGTTTCATCTCTTTCACATCCCTTAGAAGCTCTCTCTCTCTCTTATTCTCTTTCTCGATTTCTTTCTCTCTTATCATTGTGTGTGTTAGGAGTAATTGAAGCTCAATAAGCCGTACAGTAATGGGGAAAGGTGTCGTTCTATCTCCCTGGGAACATTGCAGTTGATGCCTCCATCACCATGGATACTCTTAAACACTGATAGTGATTTTAGAGTGCAGAAAGTTCAGAGTTCCCGCGTGAACCGTGGGAGTTTTGTGGCTTTGCGCTCGGTCGTGAGCCCTGACCCCGCTGGAAGGCTTTATTTGTGATGTAATTTTCAACATCTGGATATCCACTTCATGAAGAAATAACACAGTGAAGGATGGAATACGCCACGGAACGGGCTTGATGTGCCCTTTCTCTGAATGTTTAATGGAGGTCTTTGGCTCGCAACTATACTTCTGGCCAAATTTGACCTTCTAGAAGAAGACCTTCAGGTCTCATGAAAGCAGAGCAGGAAGTAATGTTTCACAGAACCAGTTTCGCTCCTGCTCTGCTAGGGGCCACTCACACAGGATGTGCTATTTTATTCGAAACAGCATGAGTTCTTCTAAAGCTTAATATTAAGAGAGCACGTATGAACTTAGATGCTGAGTTTGGGAAAGAGACTGTGACAGTAAGCAGCTCTATATTCCTGCAGTATGTTTGCATTAGTGGATTAGCGGGCTCTATTTCACTGAGCTGTTCTCTGAATCGGTGGCCAGAGAGTGATCCTCACAGGCTGGGGCTCCTATTGTTAACGTAATCCTGTCCGGTCTGTAGCCCTATTGTGTGGCAATTAAGACTGAGAGACTGTGGAGAGCTCAGCGTGTGTGTCTGTGTGCGTTTGTGTGAGCCATGAAAACAACAACAGTAAAACAGTGAAGGAAAGTATTTGCCGTTTACATGTTTCTGTCTTCTCTATAAAAATTATCTATATACCTATCTATCCATTTATCCGTCTATCCGTCTATCC
The DNA here is from genome assembly GCF_988280905.1 of Pimephales promelas. Lineage (NCBI taxonomy): Eukaryota > Metazoa > Chordata > Actinopteri > Cypriniformes > Leuciscidae > Pimephales > Pimephales promelas. The sequence goes on from NC_142777.1 coordinate 24,010,422, forward strand.
ATCTATCCATCTATCCAAACCATTGAGAGGACAACGACATACCAAAAGTCCAAATAAAAACACCAAATAACGGATGCAGAGCAGAATTAGGCCAATACCCTCTCCTTCTAAACATCCAAAAAAGAGCCATCAAATTCTGGAAACACCTAAAAACAAGCGACCCCAACAAATACCATTACAAACCCCCAAAACACCAAGCGCTAAGCGTAACGAGGAGTCCCTTTTCCAGTTGGTTCTGAGACTGACTGGGCTCTCTCCTGCAGAGATCAGCTTGGCTCAGCACACACACACTCACACACATTCAGCCCGCACAAATTATCACCACAAAACAAGACAAGTACATCACCCATTGGACAAACACCATTACCTGGAATGTTATTTGCCACTAAATTGAGAGTACACTATTGCGAACTAACTGAGCACAGTAAGTGAACTCCAGACCAGGTCCTCTCTTGAGGACAGACTCTGCTCGCACTGGACCCTGGGAGTGACGCTGACCGAGCTGTACTTCCTCACAGAATGCCCAAAATATAAACACATCAGAGACCACTATTACCCCAAAATCTCAATGTTGTTTTGATGCTTTGTCAATACAACATTAATTTTTTTCATGCCAAAAAAGCTTTCTGAATTGAAGAGAGAGAGAGAGAGAGAGGGGGGGAGGGAGGGAGGGAGGGAGGGGGGGGGGGGGGGTGAGAGAGAGGATTTGTGAGTCTGGGCGCATAGGTGTATATGTGTGGCCTACTTAAGCCCAAACGGTGCTTGAATAATAAAAGGCCAAGTTCTGCAGTTCAGAGTTAATACAGGGTTAAAGATATGCAGCTCACTGTCAACAATCCCATCATCCGCCTGGATGGTTCCCAAAGAAGAGCATGCACTCCTCTCCACTCGCCCGTGCCTGTGTGTGTGGCCCTGTGTGTGCTGTTCTCCCCTGACAACTTTACCATTCTGTCATCTTTACTCTCTATATACCGAGCCCCCCACTTTCCTTCTCTGTTGATTTCTCACTCACACATTAGAAATGTCACATTGACATTTGTTTTTTAATTAAGCTAATTAATTAACCCAATTAATAATGTATATTATTTGAAACAAATTAATTATAACTCCAGCCCATTTGCTATTGTAAGTAGTGGTGCAACGAATCTTCATTGATCCGTGATTCGTTCAGATCAATATCTTCGGTTCGGCAAACAAGTTGTGCTCATGTTTAGTCCACATGGAGGAGCTTGAAAACACTGCGTCATTTAAATCCCCTTTTTGGGAGCATTTTTATTTTATAATGATGAAGGAAAGAGGTAGATAAAATCATGACGGTGTGTTGAAACTGCAGTGGCACAAGAAAGCCATATGACAGTGGAAGCACGTCAAGCATGGCCACGCATTTGAAGCGACATCACTCCGGTGTTTCACTGACTGGAGTGAAAACGAAGGCTGCTCAACAACCGCTTATCACCGCAGCATTTAAGCAGCCCCTTTTTGCACAAATAGACCAGGCTAAAAGCCATCACAAACACTATTGGTGTGTTTATAGGATCAGACATGAGGCCAGATTCAGTTGTGCAAAATGAGGGCTTTAAACACATGCTGAAGTGCTTGAGCCACGTTACGACATCCCGCCGCGCACCCACTTCAGCGAAAAGATTGTGCCAGGTCTTTGAGCAGGACAAGAAAAAAGTTGTGGATGAACCATCCCGAGCATCCTCTGTTGTACTCACGACAGACGGGTGGACGCCCAGGGGAACGCAGAGCTATGTGACGATAACCGCTCACTTCAGCGATGTAGTCTGGATTGACCGACAAGACCCTGAAGAAAAATGTCTGATGATGATGTGAGAGTGGCTGAGGAGGTCCTCCAGGTGTTTAAACCCCTTTAAAACTGTTACATCTCAGCTGAGCACTGAAACTTCTACATCTGTGTCGATGATCCTGCCGCTGAAAACAATGATTCTACAATCCAACAGCACTATCACTCGAGATGTCAAGACTGCCATTAGAGAGGACCAGATAAACTTCACCCCCTACTCTACAGGACTACCTTCACAGATCTACTGCCCTGGATCCAAGGTCATCACATGGAACCTGCCCTACGCCAGGGGACATACAGTGACCTCACCACTGAGATTGTGAGCAGTCTGAGCACTGAAGACTGTGATGAGGTAAAGAAGAAGATAAATAATATTTAAAAATGTTGCTATTGCAACATTTTTCATGTCTATGAAACATTTAAATAAATAATAAAATAATTTGGATAAAATAGGTTTAATTAATCAACTTTTTTTTTTCTGCAGGGTCAAGCTGCATAGCCAACACAAGCAAACTTGGACACATCTTCTCCTCCACAAAAGAAGTCGGTGATGGCAGAGCTTTTTGGAGAGACCTTTGCCAGCAAAGACATGGACAACAAGACTCCTGCTGACATCATCAAAGAGGAAGTGACATCCAACCTGGCAGCAAGCGGCATTACAGTGGATGGTGAGCCACTGACATGGTGGAAAAGCAATGAGTGTAAATACCCTCATTTTGCCAAGATGGCAAGATGCTATCTCGCTTCGTTTTCTCTTCAGTTCCTTCCGAGAGAGTGTTCTCAACAGCAGGGGACATAATGACTGCAAAGAGGTCCACACTCTCCCCAGACAATTTAGACATTCTTGTCTTTTTGAAAAAGAATTTGAAATTATATGCTTGCTTTCTTTCTTTTATTCGTCTTTGATGATGTGGACATAGGCTTTATTTCACTATCCATGTTTCAAGGAAGATGATGTGCTGCATTATTTTGCACTTTATGCACTCTTTTATTGTTATTAATGGCCATTGCCTCATGTTTAAAAGATAGAGATAGGCGTTTTAATGTTGCACTTTGTTGTTTTTCATGAATTATGTTAAAAAGAAGATTATCCCTTGTGCACTTTTATAAATTTTAATTTAATAATTTAAAAGTGTTAATAAACAAAAAGGCAAAACTTATGTTTATTTGTCGTGTCTTTTCTTATTTTTTTTCTGATCCGATCTGTGACTCTGATCCGAGAAACGATCCGAACTGTGACTTTTATGATCCGTTGCACCCCTAATTATTAGACTGTAGCTACCACTGTCATCAAAAAATAAATAAATAAATAAATAAACATTATGAAATTATTCATTATTTCATGTTTAAAATATATTCCATACACAAAGAAGCCTAAGGCAAAGTTTTTATTTTCCCAGATTTAAGCTACATATACATTTTCCAAGTACGTATACTCAGGTCTCCATAAGCATACTTTCAAGCGAATTGTATAATATTGCATTAAAAAATGTGTAAATACAATTTTCAAATAATAATGCAGTTTATAAATGTTAATAAAACGTTTGAGGTTGGTAAGATTTTCTAATGTTTTTGAAATAAGTCTCTTATGCCCACCAAAGCTGGATTAATTTGATCAACACAGTGAAAGCAGACATATTGTGAAATATGATTTCACTTTAAAATAACTGTTTTCTATTTGAATGTTTTAAAATGTTATTTATTCCTGTGAAGGCAAATCTGAATTTCCAGCATCATTACTTCAGTCTTCAGTGTCACATGATCCTTCAGAAATCCTAATTTGATGCTTTGAAGCAATATTTCTTCTTATTATTATTATCAATGTTGAAGAAAAAACATAATTATATGTATAATGTTTTGGGGGGATAGAAAGTTTAAAAGAACACTGCTTTATTCACACACTGTTTGTGATTTTCTTGATTTTTGCATAAATTACATTGGCAACATTGGTTAATTTTGTCCCAAGTCATACACACAAACAAACAAATACACACACAGCTATTCACTTTGCTCTATCTCTCTGCTTGTCCAGCCTGTTGTTCACGAACAGGGCATGAGGTTGTGATCTCTGGGAAGACTGATCGGCCCTTCAGGCTAGTGCTAGAAACCCTGGCAGTCAGAGTCTCTTCCTCTGCTCTCACAGATAAGAGCCATGGATCGGCCAGATCACTGATCCACTTCATACGCTTTAGACACAGATCTGACCCACTCAAGGCTACTGACAACACTTACTGATGAGAAAGAGTGTTTATGAGCAAGACAGAGAGGAAAACTTCATTTTACTCCAATAAAAACAACCAAACCATCTCATTTTCACACACTAGTAGTGACACCGATTAGTCTGGTGTTGTTTTAAGAAGCATGTGTGCGGATGAGACCGTGTGTTTGTGTGTGTTATTATGGAGGGTATTGTTGATGTATGCCATTTCCTCACGAGTGTGTGTGTGTGTTGATTGAGGAATGTCAGACAGGAAGTACTCCTCCCGGGGAAGGTGATGTCACCGCAGCTTCAGGGTGGCTTCCTGTCTACTTCTGCAGCAACAGATGCACTCTCCCAATTGCAAAAAAAATCTGTCGTAAGCCCACAAATACAACTTATTAACTTTAAAGGGTTAGTTCATCCAAAAATGAAAATGATGTAATTAATGACTCACCCTCATGTCGTTCAAAGCCCGTAAGACCACCGTTCATCTTCCGAACACAGTTTAAGATATTTTAGATTTATGAGAGTTTTCTGGCCCTCCATTGAAAATATATACACAGTATACTGTCCTTGTCCAGAAAGGTAATAAAGACATCATCAAAGTTTGGTCCAAAAATAACAAAAACTATTACTTTATTCATCATTGTATTGTCTTTCGGACTAAATCTAAAATTCAGACTAAATCTAAAATATCTTAAACTGTGTTCCAAAGATGAACGGAGGTCTTACAGACTTTGAACAACATGAGGGTGAGTCATTAATGATTTAAATCTGATGTTTTTCTTAGTCTACTATAAGCAACCTCAGATTCACCTCTAAAGGGCATGCTGGTAAAACATCCCCTCTCTACCTCTCTCCACTGGATGCTCTCATGCAGAGACATCAGGGTATATAATCCTGTTATTTCTGTCAACACACACACACATATTTCGAACAAGTGATCAAATATATTTATACAAGCAAGTATATAAGTGCATAAGTCATTTAATACATTAAATGATATATGTATATATATATATATATATATATATTGAGTTTATTTTTCTTATGAATGGCAAAAAAAGTAATGCGTTAAGCAAAAAAAAAAAAAAAAAGCTCTATAAAGATGTATACTCAGATATTTTGTCCAGTGTATCTTTTTTCTAGAAAACTCTAGAAAATATATTTTTTTTTTTTGTTGTTGCAGTGAACACATTTTCTATTGGCTTCTCTCATCCATATGGTCAGGCCAATCAAGATTTCATAGATCTATATTTAGCATTGTGTACCGCTCAGTGGGTGTGCGTATTTGCGTGCGTACTGCACAGAGGGAACCCCCGTGTCTGAAGTCCATTGTTGTGGTTTGTTGTGTTTGGGATGCACTTCCTGTGGTGAGAGGTCAGCAGCGCGCAGCCTCGGCTGGCTGCTGAATAATTCATGCCATTGACTTTGTGTCAGCTTTCACAGGCGTGCCCAGGGATGTTTTATTCATTTATCTCATTTAGGGGCCCTTCCTGCACCTGTTCCACCATTAAGCACCCCGCTCATTTGCATTAGATGCTAATTTAGTTTATCGGCAGGCCTGGGATCCCCTATTTTTATTATTTTTTCTTAGAAACAAATATTGTACTTAACACAATACATCGATTTTTACATGAACAACGAGTATATGCATTGTCAGTCTTTTAAAGTCAGCATGAAAGACAGAAAGAAAGAGATTTTGTAACTGTTAAGCATACATTGTTTACTGATAGTTTATTGTAAAAAAATAAATAAAATAAAATACAAGTCCCATTTACTGAAACTTATCTGAAGAGTGTGAACATACGAGTGTGTGTGTGTGTGTGTGTGTGTGTGTGTTTAGAAGGTGTCAGAGGGAACAGACTTGCCCTGGAGCAAGTTAAGCACAGATGTGCCTCTTTATACCCGTTCTTTTAGCTATCGCCCTATTCCCTCACTCCGCATGAAGATCACCTTTCTTTTAAACACACACACTCTGTCATTTTCCCTGTCATCCATCTGTCTCTCTCTTTCTCTCTTTGTTCTATTTTTATCGCCTCAAATCATGTCATCATAGGACAATACTTTGCTATTCATTCTCATTCAATTAAGGTAAAGAGAACAGAATTTATTCTGTTAAATCAACTTGAATTGGCATTCACAATGCATTTTACTTCTGCAAAATGATGCTAATAGGACTAGATTTGATTTTATATATCTTGAATTCATTGGATTGTAAAAAGTGGTCATTACGTACATGCCAGAATTACACGAACATAAGATTGGCATAGTAATGCTTTAGTAGCCATTTGGCTACTAAACATAAATTATGGCTTTCACATTATTTTAAAGTTGGAGGTATTGACAGATCTTTTGTACTGTGCTGTGACTTACATCTGAATAACATCTGAAAAATGAAGGACGAGCCCCTTTTTTTATTCATTGGTTGTTGATTGAACATTAAAAGTGTGTATTGGTTTGACGTTCATTTCATGCTGAATTTAATAACCTGCATACTTAGTAATTTCAGAGGACGAACAAGTGATATTTTGATTAAAGATTACAGAAGTTTGTAATAACGCACAGATGAATCAGTCACAATAAGACTAGAAATGTAGCTACATTAAGAACTTCAGGATGAATTTTTAAGACCTCATCATGTGTTCAAGGAAACACACCTCCCACGTTGGTAGCGTGAGGGTGAGATGTTTAGACCTCACGCAGCAAATGTATTCAATGGACGACTCTGTATGTCTTTCCAGATCAGTGTGTACGTGTACATTAGTTAATTAGTATCTCACAGAATAGAGAACCTTTTCAGTGGCTGACACCACTCAAATATGTTTTTACCACTGAACGTGCTTTTCGCTGTTGGACTCGAGCGTGTTGGCTGTATGTGTGCTGTGTGTGCCACACATTGTGCCCATCTGGAAATGAATCTTGTTTGTACTGTCTGAGACTGACTACATTATGCCTTATGTCTACTCCTCTAATTGCTAAACTCATCAGCTCTGCCTAATAAAAAATATCTGTCTGAACGCCATGGCATGGCTTGACAGTTTAATCTACATTGGGTACCATGAGGAACAGTTCACCTTAGAAAGAGAGTTCTGTCATCATTTACTCACCGTCATGATAGCTGATATGACTTTCTTGTTTCCGTGGAAGATGTTTGGCATCCTGTGGTCTGGGAAGTGATGACTTCAAACATCATAAATGTATCATGACGATCCACATGACTCATGCAGTACATTCCAAGCATACTAAATCCTAAAATTGATTAACAACTGAACAAGCGACCGGTCACTGCTGATCGGTCATAAAACTAAAGCTGTTGTTGTATAAAAGCTAGTTTGACTCCTCTTAAGTCGCCATTTATGTACGTAAATGTGTTGGATTAAGTAAGATTTCAGTCTGGGCTTCTTAAAAATTGGAAAATAGTACACTATTTTCACACACTATTATAAAAGAGTACTGTTTTGTTTTGTTTTTAGAGACTGTGGATGTTATAAAGTGCGTTATATGGAAAGAGCAACAAGTACATTCTGCTAACATCTCTTTTTATATCCTTTTTATATGGAAGAAAGACACAGGTCAAACATTTTATGACAGTAAATGATGACAGAACTGTAATGTTTGGGTGAACTATCCCTTTACACATCTGTTGCTTACATTTGTTCAGCATTTGGAAATATAGGTCTTAAAATCATTAACAAAGACTGAAGGTTTAGGCAATAAATACAGGAGGTGCAGTAGCTGTATAGGTCAGTTAGGTGTCTGAGAGGTCTATCACTTACACTGATCATTATCTTTCTCCGTCAATATGCTGTACATCAGGGTTTCGATCACCAGCCTGTACAAACATGAATGCAAAGATGACAAATGCAGCTATTGGATTGTCGTATCTCAAAGTACACCATCAGTACTCGACTATTAGGGCAGAGGATTGTGGGAACTGTAGTGCACAGTGAATGTGTTTTGGAGGCCCACAGAGTTGCTGAATAGCGGATGATTATGCAGCCCTAAGGTGTTGATGGCTTCACTGGGCTGGCCTGGAGCTCCCTCACTGTTGTGTTCCTGATGTTTCTTTCTTTCTCTCTCTCTCTCTCTTTCACCGTCTTATTTTTTTCTTCCTGGGGCCGGGCAAAACTGCCTCAGGGGACTGTGGGTAACTGTGATTGACAGCCAGATGCAGGCAGAGGTCGAAGCTGCTTTAAAACGTCAATGGGCTTTCATCTTGTAGCGGACACCGGCTCTCTTTATACACACACTCTCGCTCTTTCACTCTCTCCATGTGCTGAAACACACGTATACAATCAACACAAAATATGGTGCTAATGCTGTCAAAATACAGTTTGCACAGATTTAGCTCTAGATAAAACAATCTAGAGCAACATAAACTTCCATGGTACAAAATTTGTTGGTCAACCCGCATGGTGGTTTCATGAAGCTGGTTCACTGGAGAAATGCTGGTTAAGGTCAACAATACATTTAAAATGGACGATTTTAATTTGTAAAACTGAACATTGAAGTGTTTATTATAAATAATGTATCTGTGCACATTGTGTGCCGTTGTAATCCCGAATCAAAATAACTTCCCTTCACTTGTAGCGGCTCCTCTCCTCTGTTGTGCTTTTTGGCTTGAGGTTGGGACAACCTGTCACCCACATGAGATCGCAGCAATAGCAAACCACAACGATCCAGTCTATTCCCGATAGACAAAATCAAGTTCCATCCTACATTTGTTTCTTGTTTTTAGAAGCCGAAGCCATTTCCCATGGACATATGTCACAAAAGTAAAGAAAAGACTATCACAACTTCTCTTTCATGCCAACTTGAGAAGCCTAACATGCTGGAAAAAGTAAAATTCCAACACTTATATAGTTTGAGATTTTTCAAAATAATCAATTCATGCTCTTATATGTGTGACTGAAGTATATCACATTTTTGGTGTCACAATTGGGGGTTGGGAAAGAAAGTGTACACACACACACACACATACACACACAGATCTGTCTAGCAGGAGCTGGTGGAGGCATCTCTCATTTCTCATCTGTTTCATCCTCCATGCGTAATCAGATTTCAGTGTTTGCTGAGGAAAGAGGACCACTCACTCTCAGAAAGAGACGCCTCAGCCTCCCTGTCTCTGTGTCTGTCTGTGCCACCCCGGTCTGGGGGTGTTAGCATCGTCTGAATTACAAACATGTCTTACCTGCTGACTTACACGTTTTGGTAAGTGTAGTGCATGCTCTCGGTACGTGAGTGATGTAGTGACGGAGAGGTAATGCAAATCGTTATTATTAATGTGCATGTAGAAATAAAAATGCTAATCTTGTCCATATTAATAGCTTGAACGTTCCCAGGCTGCCTCGAAGGGATGTCAGGGTCCACTTTTACACACAAGTGCACATCCTATGATTCACTGTTCACGTACACTTACAAACAGACAATGAGACAGGGAGAGAGAGAGAGAGAGCTGTGGCCCCTGGCTGGGTAAATGGATGGCTCAGGTTACAGCTCTGTGAGTGCTGGATGAAGAGAGAGAAAATGAGAGAGTGAGAAGGCTGTGGAGGATATTCTGGATCACAAAAGGGTCAGAGGATGAAAAATAGATGGACGTGTTAGTTCAGCTCTGGGTGAATTCAGAACTGGTTCCTCACCTTCCCTTAGAGCTCACCTGACCTCCTGTCCACAAATCTTTTTAGGGATACACCGCGGAAGAGTTTAGTGGAGTGTGCCCTTTTTTATGTGTACTGTTCAAAAGCACACATCTAAGGTCTGTTCCAAAAATCTAGTGAGCTGCTTCTCTGGGTATCATTTTCATGATTTCTGAAGGATCATGTGACACTAAAGACTGGAGTAATGACTGCTGACAATTGACCTTATGCACAGATGCACTACTTCCTGAACTTAAGCCAGCTCCTTGTTTCCTGTCTGCCATTATTGGCCGAACTTGATTAATTCAGGTGTGTCTGATTATTGTTGCCGTGACTACAGGAAACAATGAGCTGGCTTAAGTTCAGGAAGTAATGCATCTGTGCATAAGGCCAATTCAGCTTTGCATCACAGGAATTAATCGCGATTATAGATTGTAATAATATTTCCGAAAATTACTATTTTTTATTGTGTTTTTGATCAAATAAATACACCCTTGGTGAGAATATGCAACAACTTTCAGAAATGCTTTACTAACCCTGGACTTGGTGGTAAAGATATTGAGAGTAAAATATAAAACAGGTAATTTTGGGAAGTTAAATATAAGAAATAGAGTCACAATTGTGAGAATAAGTAAATATTCCTTATTCAAAAATATTTCATGACATGTATATTTTTATGCAATCAGTCGCAAAGTTAGGAACCCACTGTTCTAAAACAGCAGTAGTCACCTAAATCTGACTCCCTGCCTGCTTGTGTTTCAATCTGCTTTTGTTCAGATGTTTGTGAACTTTACTTTACTTTTTACACTTTATTTTCAGACCAGACGAGTCTGACATTTTTCTTGCATAATAACAGTGTGTCTATGTTTACATACATTCTACACCGACATACACTTAAACATCACATATACATTCAATCAATACAGCATCAATACAGTACTCTTGATTTCTGATTGAATGTTTTTGTTCAACGTGAAGTGGTTGTGAGAGCCACACTGACCCAAATGAATTATGTCCCAGTTCTCCAGAGGCAGTGCGTCAACTACTGTATTTAGGCCATTCTGTGCAAGAGATTTTAGACGAAAGAGAAAGGGTGAGTGGGAAAGAGAAACACAGTGGAAAGAAGAGAAAATATGCTGTACTAGTTAGGATGCTTCCACCTCGTATGAAAACACATTATGGCCAGATTTACACTCAGTTCCTTTAGATGCAAGCTATTTTTACACAGACTATGCTCTACGACACAGCTGTCAGTCACAGATGTTTAAGAATTATAGGTAGTGTTGTTTTGTTTAGGATGGTCGTGTCTGTGCATTCGATACTTCCCAGTGTGCACTCTGCACAGGAAGTGGACTACAGCCTCCCACTGTGGTCTGCATTGTTTTTTTTAGCACTCCCCTCTACCCTGAGCCCTGACAGCACGGCACCAGCACCCAAAAACAACAAACATGTCCGGTAGACTTCAATCTGCACTTATAACACGCTACTGTCTGGAAAGACCATTTGCATTCATTAATTGTTTGCTCAATTACAGGATTCAGCATTCAGGACTTTAATCAGGGCATTTAAACTATTTGGGTCAGAACGATTTTTTATTGTTGTTGAAAGAAGTTTCTTATTCTCACCGAGGTTCAGAGGCTGCATTTTTTATGATTTGATCCAAAAATACAGTACAACTTAACGAAAAATGAAATACAATAATACATATTCTTTCATTTAAAAAAAATAAATAAAAAAATACACTCAAAAATGAAAATTCTGTAATCATCTACTTTCCCTCTTGTCACTCGAACCCTGATTTTTCGCATTAGCTTTCTGTAAAACTGTTACAATTTTAATATAGATTTTTTTAAAACAAATATTAATACATGGAAATGCTTTGTGTATGTTTTTTTAAACCTTTTTTTTTTTCCTGGAGTTAATCGCTTTAAAGATAAGGTATAAATGCTTAGCTTTAGAAGCCACGGAGGGCTAATTTGGCAAAATGACTGTTTGTTGTTTAACTGTAGTGAAAAGACAAACAGCTGGTCGTATACCAACAATTACCTCATTCTTCTGTTCTGACAGGTTGAGTTTTATCTCCTGAGCAGATTACATATTGAAAGTTTGCAGTAAGTGACTGAGAGCAAGACGATGTCACTGAAAACAGATAAAAACAGCTAAATGTATAGAGTTTAGAGGAAGGCAGTGATCCAAACGCCAGCACCAGCGCTTACATAACTTCCCGTCTCTCATGGCCTGATTTCGTTTTGTTTTTAAACTGACAACCATTTTCTGTACCTCCTGCTTCTGTCTTTGTCTTTTCCTCTCTCTATTTGTCTGTCCATGAGGCGAAATAGAATGATGCAATTTTCTAATTCAGTCAAATAAAGCTCTCCTTTTGTCAGCTGTCAGAAGCCAGGCTTACAGAGGTCAGAGGTCGCAATGCTGCTCTTAGGAGAGCGCTCATCGATTAGCCGTCAAGCCGCTGCCGCCTCGTCTATTCCGAGTGGGAGCGATGGAGGGATGCTGAGCTCCATTTCCATAATTGCTCAGCGCCTTAAGTGCTGGTACCTTTAGAATAGAGGAGGTTGGAGGGAAAAAGCAGATGCAGAAATTATAAGGAAAATAGAGTTGTTGAATATCAGTGTATGTTCGAACTGGGCAATATTGATTTGTTATTGAATAGGAATAATTCTTCCAGGCATTAAAGCTTTACCTCTGTAGCATGGCCAGTCTCTTTCAATAGACTTTCATCATGAGAAATGAAACTTAATATCTGCAATCTAGTTTACAGTAGCTTAGTTTATCTTATTCTTTTCTGTTAATATGGTGCGATGTAATCTCAGATAGTGATAATAATACCAAATCAACAATTCATCAACAAAAGTAAAATTGAAGAATCTCATTGAGAAATCATATTGATTGAGCTATTTAAATACTCAATGACTCAATATTGATTTCCAGGCCTGGAAAAGCCATGGAAATTAATTAAAGTCATGGGAATATTTAGTAAATTATTTTTTTTTTTCTTCTAGTTAAGCTGTAGAGTTTGGGAATTCTGTATTAAAAAGCAAAAAATTGACCAATGGTTTGTCGACCAATGGCAGGTGGAGGTCTTCTGGGAAACCTGTTTGAAAACAAACATTGTTGGTAAATATATTTCATTCATATTATTATATTAATGTTATAATAACAATATTATTAGAAATATATGTAAATTATATTCAATTTAAATATAAATATTTTGCATATATATATATATATATGCAATGCCAGACAGACAAAGTATTCCTGGGAAACCTGCTTGTAAAAAGTTGTTATTTTTGCAATTTAGCTTTAAAATAGTATTATATCATTTTGCAATGCATCTCCCTGATTGGTCTTTTAATTGACCAATACCATCTTCAGCATTATAATTCCAAAGAGATGGAACAAACTAAGCAGAGCAGAGCCTGGGAGAAATCTCATTTGAGTTCAGCCAGGAAGGTCACAGGTCAGAAGCATGTTCTGAAAAGGTGTATGCTGAGAGAGAGAGAGAGATAGAGATAGAGAGAGAGAGAGAGAGAGAGAGAGAGAGAGAGAGAGAGAGAGAGAGAGAGAGAGGGGGGGGGGGAGGGGGGGAAGGGGGGATTTTTGAGTCTGGGCGCATAGGTGTATTGAGAGAGAGAGTACATACAGGACAGAAGGGACAAAGGGTGGTCCTGTCTCAACATGGCGGCTTCCTTCCACATGAAGACCCCTAAACCACAGCATTTCCTCTGCCAGATTGGCTTCTATCATTAGAATGTGGAATTACACTAAATTGACTGATGACGGTTGGCTCACGGAGCCCGTCTTAAACCGTAAAGGGCCCCAGATAGCTGTGGACATGGCTTTTATCGACCCCGCACTTGTGCGTATTAATAAGGTCTGCTGCTCACATTCACTCCTCTCAGATCTCCTTATCTGTGTTTCCTCCCACATGACAGATGAGTGTGTCTGGGGCGCAGCATGGTCAGACAATGGCTGTGTGTGTATGTGTGTAATGAGTAGTCCAGGCCAGCAGCGCTGTGATTGCTGCTGATTTAGGGCTGTGCTCCGTGCTGTTAATGGTCTCACACTGTGATAGAGAGGTGGCTCTGGGTCCAGGGCCATATTTAACGGCCCCTGACTGTTATTACTGGATGTCACTGATCACCCACATTCCACGTCTTATCGTTTAAGGTTGGTGGCTGAAATGTTTGAGCATAAAAACAATTAGACTTGAGATTTACGTCTGCATAGTCATTTTTACAATAATGAGAGCAAAGAGGACTGAAACGTGGAGGATAAACATTCACTGATGTAGAGAGAGAGAGCCTCAGCGTGTGCTGTTTTATTGAAGCTCGCGTTCTCTGACCTCTACATTACAACATCATCAAATTACAAATTCCATTACAATGAAATGTTTACAGCGCTGCTGTTCGGCCCGATCCACACATCTTCCTGTGACCCGTCTCCGTGTCTGTGCGTATGGGAGGAGATGACTATTTGCCAAGCGCAGGGCTGTGCATGTGCATGAATATCGAGATTACACTCGAAATAGCAGATGAGAGTCTTTGGAGCAAACTGAATGAATATCTGAAGGTTTACATAGAGAGAAAGAGACGCCTGTATTGCTGTCACTGCATGCCATATGCAGCTTCACAGCCATTAAGGTGAATGTGCACACATTTGGGACAAACCTGCAGCTTTGAACCACCTTCATTCAATCTGCCTGTGGGTTATAAAGATACCAAATAACTAATCAGCACTCACATAGCAAGATCAACCTTTTTATTGTTTTGTTTAAGGTCTTAAAGGGATCTTTCACACACAAAAAAAGAAAAATTTTTTTATATGCTCACCCTCATGTTGTTCCTAATCAGTTTACCATTATTTGGACAGTGGAAAAACAACAGAAGAATAAAAAAACGTATAATGCTTATAAAAGATGCTTATAAAACTTTTAGAAAGACTGGGGCTGTCTCAAGGATAATAATAATAATAAAAAACATTCTAAAATTAGTCTTTATTACTTACTCCAAATTATTTTATTCATCAAGGATGTATTGAATTGATAAATGACAGAAAATACTTTTATAAAATAAATGTGCATCAATCAGTGCATCAAAGAATCATGAAAAAAAATGTATAACCAAAATATTAAGCTGCACTTTTCAACATTGATAGGAATACGACATTATTCTTGAGCAGTAAATCATCATATCAGAATGATTTCTGATGGATCATGTCACACTAAAGACTGAAGTAATTGTAATCTTATCACAGGAATAAAGTACATTTTTTAAACTGTAATAATATTTCACAAAATTACTGTTTTTTTTTCTGTATTTTTAAAAAATACTGTCTTTGAGCATGTGATACTTAAAATATTGTACCTACTCAAACTTTTGAATGTGTGTGTGTCTACACTCACCTAAAGGATTATTAGGAACACCATAATAACTGCGTTTGACCCCATTTCGCCTTCAGAACTGCCTTAATTCTATGTGGCATTGATTCAACAAGGTGCTGAAAGCATTCTTTAGAAATGTTGGCCCATATTGATAGGATAGCATCTTGGAGTTGATGGAAATTTGTGGGATGCCCATCCAGGGCACGAAGCTCCTGTTCCACCACATCCCAAAGATGCTCTTTTGGGTTGAGATCTGGTGACTGTGGGGCCATTTTAGTGCAGTGAACTCATTGTCATGTTAAAGAAACCAATTTGAAATGATTCAAGCTTTTTGACATGGTGAGGATGGGTACATGGTGGCCATAAAGGGGTGGACATGGTCAGAAACAATGCTCATGTAGGCTGTGGCTTTTAAACGATGCCCAATTGGCACTAAGGGGCCTAACGTGTGCCAAGAAAATATCACCCATACTATTACACCACCACCAGCTTGCACAGTGGTAACAATGCATGACGGATCCATGTTCTCATTCTGTTTACGCCTAATACTGACTCATCTCAACAGAAATCGAGACTCATCAGACCAGGCAACATTTTTCCAGTCTTCAACTGTCCAATTTTGGTGAGCTCTTGCAAATTGTAGCCTCTTTTCATATTTGTAGGGGAGATGAGTGTTACCCGGTGAGGTCTTCTGTTGTTGTAGCTCATCCGCCTCTTGGTTGTGCGTGTTGTGGCTTCACAAATGCTTTGCTGCATGTATGCGAGAACTGTTGGTCAGGCCTCCTCCCACAGGATATATATATATATATATATATATATATATATATATATATATATATATATATATATATATATATATATATAATTGAAATGCTCATATTTGTAGCTGCATAATAAACAGGAATGGGAGAAAGTTTATCCGAAACGATTACATACAACACAAGTGCAATATTAAGTGCATCATACAGAGTTTGTTCTTTGTAGTATCCAGGTCAAAGTCATGAACTGTATTAAGAAGAAACATTAAAAATGCATGAAGAAGGATAGCTGTTTGATTATGGGCCTGCTTGGGTTGAATTTACTGTGTGAGATTGGTTTTGCCTGTTTTGATGTTGAATTGTAAATGAGTGCTTGTAAATTAGCTGCCTTATTTTTCTATTTAATGCATCATGGTATAAGTGTTCATGAATAGTGGGATGCTAATTAGTAAAAATGCTCTAAAAGGACCCAGGATTTATGTGGCCATCACATGGCCGCTTCCTGAGAGATGCAGAAAAAGCAAAGGAAATGCGAGTGCACGGAGAGCGCTGGCTGGGTAAATAAATTCATAAAAGGTCCATGTGATATATGGTGCTGATATCCTCACGGACAAATGCATGGAATTTTTGTGACCTGAATTTACAGGAAGAATACCATAAATTTGATGGTGTTTGGTGCTCTTCCTTTCTCTCGTTCTCTTGCTCCTGGTTTGCATGATAAGTGGTTTAGCACAGATTCAGGAACGAGTTAGATAATAGATTATTGTAGGAGGAGGTAAGGAGTACTTGACTCAATCCAGTATTCCTTGATCCAACAGTGAATCTGGGAAGATTCATTCAATTTGTTTTTCAAATGAGGTGTGAAATTGGGCTCTGCCACTCCGTTGCCTATTTGTTTTGTTCCTACACCTCTGATTTGTTTGGACACCCTCAACGAGGAGTCGTCTGTTAAGTGCCACGCTCAAGCTGTGTAGGCAGATTAGCCTCGCTCTAAACACTTCGTAATTAAGCACAGAGGCAAACGGGGCCGCACAAGTGCATTTCATCTATCTTGTACACTCCTCTAGGTCCCTTTAATTTCCTCACCTTCCTTTCTTTTTCACTTCTTGCTTCACTCATTTGCACTGAGCTATAGCAGACTCATGCAGCTCATGCAAGAGTACATATTTGAGTATGAGTTCTCCCTCAACCCAACCAAATAACAACTGTGATTTCTAACAAAGTCAGTGTGGAAAATGATAAGCAAAATAAGAAGTCCATACTCCCCAACCCCCACATACCTTCCACTTCAAAAACACAACCTTGTTTCATTGGAAAAAATGTGCCTTTACATACCTACTATTCACTGCAGCTGTAAAGAACATTAGTTGCTGTAAAACACCAGTGACTTTCACACAACTTTTGATTGCAGGCCAGGGTCAGATTATCTATTAATAAAGACTTATTTTCACACAGTTCCTTGCACAATACTATGTTTTGACCTCAAAACATTTTTTTTTTCATAATACATGATTTGTAAACTAATACATATTGCTATTTGCATCACATAATACGCTCGCTCCATTTCTATGGATTTTCTAATGTAGTAAACCTATGCTTAGTATCTCATCTGGTTCAGCGTTACTCTTGCAATGGAGAGCGCTTAGTTTTTGTGAACACTATTGGTTAAGATTTGAGTAGTTACAATATTGCAAAAATGCACTTTTAGTGCCACTCACTTGACATGTCACGTTGAAAGTGTGCGAAACGTGCATAAAGCAACATAATATTTTCCAGAAATGCCACCACAGGTTTTTTTTTTTTTTTTTTTTGAGTTGCAAAAACAACACCAGGCTCATCAACTCTGTCTTCGCCTCTTCAGGAAGCTGGGAGGGAGACCCCAAAACACAGGTTGACAGAGATGCTCTGTTGACAGAAAGATGCTTGAGATGCAGAAAATAACAGTGTGTGTGTGTGTGTGTGTGTGTGTGAATGCAGGAAGGAGAGCTTTGCTACACCATGACCTTTAAACTAGGTCTCACATCTGGCTTAAACCCCCTCTTGCACTCCCTGCTTCTGAAATCATCCCCCCTACAAGGGACAGGAAGCTGCTTTTCCCTCATCCTTCCAAAAACAGACCAGACAGACCACCACACAGCAGCCAACCTCCTTCCCCTATCACAAAAACAGACACTCAACCCAACAAGGCACACAAGAAATTGGGCACAAAATTCAAAACGGAAGGGTATCCCTTGGTAGTTTAGAAATAATAATGTTTAATAATATAAGTTTAAAGACTCTGTGTATATTGGTGCGAGGGGGGTTAGTGAGAGTATGGCAAGTGGACGTTCCCCCATGTTGCTTCAGGCAGCAGCTTCAGCTCTGGGTGATGTATAGCCAGGCAGGCTGTTTCCACGGGAACCAATCCATCACACCACCGTCAGCCGTCAACAGGCCTGCCCCGTGCAGCACGGCCCGACCTCCAGTCACCACAGGCACTGAGCCAGGAGAGAGAGAGAGAGAGAAATAAGAGCAGACCTCACTACTTTACAATGGCTGTTATCGGTGCTTCACTGATTGTGATCTTTTACACGCGCCCGGGCGACAAATGGCCTGATTGACACATCTGCTGTCCTCTGGTATCAACGCATGCTGAGCTACAGCTCACCTGTAACAGGGAGGTTAGCGTGTCTTAGGGTTGTGGACTATGGCCGGCACCATTCACTTAAAATGACACATGGCCCACCCACAAACAGTGATGTCATGCATGAATAAATCTGTAATTTTGGGGCCGTATCCTCTGTAGTTTCTGTTTCTTGACTTTCTATGTGCTGGTAGAATGTTTTCTTTTCTTTTTGGTATTCTAAAAAAATCTGACTGTATACAAACGTTTTTTTTTTATGAGAACTGAACTGAGCTGGATGATGACATCACTGTTTTCTCCAGAGCTAATGTATCGTAATTAAGGGTACGTTTACTCAACAACGATGTACTAAAAATGTAAAAGTTTTTCCTCTACACAGATGATAACATTATCAAAATGATTCCCATTCACACGGATCCACGCAAATAACTTAAAACGCTGTATTATGAATGTCAGATACGTTAGCAATGTCACTACGCGCCTGTGCACATACACATTCAAATGGAAATGCCTATATATACTAAACACGTAATACCGTTTTCACAGATTTACATTTTTCATGTTTACATGAAAATGATAACGGTATTGTTTTCAAAAACCTGCTCTTTGAAACCTGTTTCAAAGTTTGCCAACATAAGTGAATCAATACTGAACTTACTTAAAATGGACAATGACTTTCTTCTAGAGCTGCTGTATACAGCCAAAACAATCTGTTAATTATTACTATTATTATTATTATTATTATTATTATTATTTATTTTTTTAAATTAATTTCTTGTTATCACTGTAAAGCTTCTTTGAAACAATCTGCATTGGTACAAGCACATTATAAATAAAGTTGACGACTTGACTACTTTATATATATATATATATATATATATATATATATATATATATATATATATATATATATATATTTTAATATTTAATAATTTTGTCTTTTAAGTTACTCAATATTATCTTGATTTCATACTTAACACTTGCTAGTCTTATTCTGAAAAAAAAAAAGCTTGTGAAATTGTGAAAGCTTTTGTAAAATAGAAATTTTGTCAAGGGCACATTTATTAAAATGTTATATACTGTATAGCCTAATTATATATACAAATATTTATATGAAGCATCTCACATTTTTGCGCTTACAGAAATCAAAATTTAGTTCTGTTAGGAAAATGCTGGTGCAAAACACACAAACAATATAATTAGCTTAATCATACACACAACTCACAGGTGTTGAGTTGCTTGCTTTCTGAAATTGCTTCATTTGAAAAGTCTATGTGAATCGACCTTTTAATGACATAAATTCCATATAGCCTATATGTTCAAACCTGAATTAAACTGGCTGATAACCCTATCCCCTCATCACAGGGCCTACAGGGATGTCCATTAAGCCAATGTATCTGGCTAAAGTATTAGTGATCAGCACCTAAAGAGAGAATGAGACAGAGAGAGAATGAGATAGATGAGAGGAATGTAAAGAGGGGTAGACAAAGAGATATCCAACAGCCTGTCGTACGCCTCATTACAGCCTAAACGAGTGAGGCTGCGAGAGGAGGAAAGCACGCGGATCTCCCTTCCTCACCTCATCCATCTCTTCATCAGTCCCTCCAGTCAGCCATCAGTCTGCTCTGACCTCCCCTGCTCTTCTGTAATCTAGCAGAACTGGCGAGGAACCCCTGTCTGTTCTGAGAGCTGTGTTTGACAAGGACTGAATTCACTGGTGGACTGGTGTTTACCAGTCAAAGAGTGTGAACACAAGCCGAGTGACTTCAGAGAGAAGCCGAAAGATTCAGCTGCTGTCAAAGAGATCAGAACAAAAGTAAACAGTGACTGGCTGGCATGTTCTTTTTTTGATCCGCTTCCATCTTTCCATTTCTGTCTTTTTTTTTTTTTCTGTACCGTACCGACATTCCAGGTGACTCCCCCAGTACCCCTGCTGGCTTGAGGTGCCAGGCCGCTGATGGCAGGGCGTGTGGATTTCTGCTGTTGCTTTTTATAATTTGGCCCGGAAACGTCGACAATCGGCCCAGAGTAATGAGCGGCACTTGCGGTCTTAGTCCTGACAATAGTAGGAAGACCTGTGTTGTGTGTTGGAGAGTGAGAGGGGGTGTGGGCCTGAGCAAACTACATGTGTGTCTGTGAATGTTTATCTATCTATCTATCTATCTATCTATCTATCTATCTATCTATCTATCTATCTATCTATCTATCTATCTATCTATCTATCTATCTATCTATCTATCTATCTATCTATCTATCTATCTATCTATCTATCTATCTATCTATCTATCTATCTATCTGTCTATCTGTCTGTCTGTCTGTCTGTCTGTCTGTCTGTCTGTCTGTCTGTCCGTCTATCTATCTATCTATCTATAATATTATAGAAATGACATATATTACACATATTACAACATATTACAAATTATAATTATTAAACATTGATTTCTGCAGGTGCAAAAATGAGACTCTAAAACAGTAAAAATAAATATTCACATGTGTGACAAAATGTGCTTAATTGTCATGAAAGTGATGCATTAAAATGATTGTGACAACTTTCTTGAAAATTAACACATTTCCTCCATACACATTGTATTTAAAGTTAAGTGTATACTTTAACGTGTATTTAGTTTCTATCTCAAAATACACAAACACAGTCACTTCTAGAACTGTAGGTACTTTTATTTCCAATTCTATCTCATCTCTAGTTTTCTACCTGCCTCCTCAGACAGCACAAACCATGAGTCAATAAGTGTTTGCTAGAGCAGTGTTTAAAAGTGTGCCAGGATGTTGTTAATGATGAAGAGAATGACGACTGTTTGAGGTGTCTGTCAGGAGCGTGTGTGTGGCATCTCGAGCGACTCGTCAGGCTGAGAGGTGTGAATGCTGGATGACTGTGCTGTGACAGCGAGTGTCAGAGGCGGTGACGGCAGTTCCCATTGCTGCTTCCTGTACCCTGGCGAAAAACACAGAGAGAGCTCCATTCCATACAGTATAGCAATGATGATGGATAGGAGAGATGATATCAGTCGCATGAGAAAGAGGAACAGAAACGGAACATTTGTCAACTGAGTTTATCTGCACTTGATTATCAGCCGTACAGTATAATATCATTGAGATAAACTTCTTGTCTTCATAGCACTATTTAATTATACTCATTTCACATACTTCTTCTGGCAGCCTATATAGTAGAGCCGTAGCCATATATTCAAACATATGTCTCGTCTAAATACATTTGCAGAATTCCCCAGATGTTCCTCCAAAATTTATGAAGACAAAATGGAAAAAGTACTCATTTCATGTCAATCTACTGGGATTCTTTATTGTGAGCATCAAACCTGCAAACTTCTGGTTATCGTCCTTTAGCTTTAACCACCAGCCTTACCGGACCACTGCCAAAAGAAAAAAGGAATAAAGGAAACTCATAATAAACACAAGCTCAAATTTATTACAGATGCACAATAAACTAACTGTCATCCTGACATGACATCTGTTTGTGCATGAACAGTAAACATGAATGCCTGCACTGGCACAAAGCACCGCCAACAGCATAAGTTCAGCTTTGTTTTCTTACAGTGCATCTTCCTGCTCCTTAAATCTCTATTTTTTTTTAATATACTTGACTTTCACAAAGTTATTATCAGAGTTTGACAATCAATAGCCACTCATCTGAGATACAAAAATAGCAGAACAACATATGGCTGTGAGCTGAACGAGCTCAAGTAATTAATTAAAAGAGAAGCCGTCAATATACAGGAAATTACGGTCAACAGCAGTCCAGGATCAAAGCATACCCTCCTCAAAATACACTCCGTTTTTATTAACAAATAACTTGTAAACATGTCTTCTCTATCATTTTAAATACACACGTCTTTTGATGACACTTAATATAAGAACATGCAGGCATTAATCTAAGCACGTTCTGTTCTCCGTCTTCAAACACAGGCCGCCACGCAGCCGTTTGCGTGTTTTATTATTTCTTTACTTGTCAGGATTCGAACGCTTTAAGTGCAGATGCTAGAGTATAAACCCTCCTCATTAATTTGAATACTCTTTGTTTATGTCTGTCAAATTGTTTCTTGCCCTCATAATACTATAATGTAAATAGCATAAAGCTAATTCAACGAGGCAGCATATTTTTTTATTATTTAAACAACCTTCGCAAATCAAAAAGGAAAATACAGGAGTATTTAGAAGCTTATTTACAATGTAATGTGATGTGACATCCTGTAATGAGGCAAACTTTGCTTTCTTTTTTCAGTGTAAGAGTTAAATAAAATGTATAAAAATAAAACAAAATCGTATTTTATGCCTGGCATAAAATACATTAAAGTAAGAATGTGTTAAATTAATGCATAACAGTGACAGTAAAGAAGACTCAGATTCAAAGATATAATGGTAAAAAAAAAAAAAAAATGTAGCACTTTAGGCAGCACAATGCCACTTTAGGCAACTATGTTTATAGAGCACATAATCAGTATACTGAGACTAGTGGCTGCTGCAAATGCAGCTTTTCCATCACCTGAATTAAAATATATTTTAAAAGAAATTAATAAAGAAATAAATAGTAATAATACATAGTAATATATTTGGCTATATTTATATTTTAGTCTATTTTTGGATCAAATTACAATAATGCAGCCTTTGTGTGCATTAGATAATTAATACACATCTTATTGTTCATTCTTAATTTCTTATCAGGCAAATATGTTATTTTAAAGGTATTAAATAATTTTAGTTGAAAAACAAGACTGGGAATAAATAAGGTGGGTGGGGGAATCACACACATCTTGTATCTTTTGTAGCTTATATAGTTTAGTTAATAGTTTAGTATAGTTTACAGTTTGTGTTTCAGGACCTGTGTGTGTGTTTGTTTCTGCGGGGATGATGGGTCGAGCTGCTCTCTGGTGCTGCTGTTTCCTGGACAGAAACATTCCACATTTGTTTTCCATTAGCACTGGCCTGTAAAGCACAAACTCACACCAGTTCCCACAATTTCTCCACAACGACTGAAACGATCTCTGCAAGGCAAAAACAGAAAACAGCAGAGACAACTTATGATGGCTTCTCGACACCCCTCGTATCTCTGTTCTGGAGATCCTTTACCGTGACAACATGTTTACCTAGATATATGCTTACTAGTTCAGATGTCCTCTGGGACTTGGAGACAAATATGTGAAGAAGATAAAAAGAACAACAGATCTCTCTTCATCCAGAACTACTCTTGCTTTTTTTTTCTTTTTTTTTTTTGTAAATGTGGCTGTCATGATTAAGAACAGTTAAAAAATACAGTACAATACAATTATGGTGGAGTCGACAAAGATGGGTTGGTAATTACTATGTGTGTGTGTGTGGTATTTTGAGACTTAAAAGAGATTTTGTGTGACTGAAAGGTGCCATGAAGGGGTGTGGGAGGTGAGGAGTTGTCATTCAGCCCCTGAGGAATCGAGAAAAAAGATTGTGGGAAGGAAAGAGAGAGAAAGATGGAGAGAGGGTTTCAAGGAAAGTTAGGTGATGTGTTATAGCTCCGGTGTGTAATGAGAGCTCAGAACCCAGTGCGTGCTCCTCCTACGAATATTCACTGAGCCTTTCATCAAAGCGCCATCCATTCGCCATCTTTCACAACCTCCTCCACAGTGCGCAAACACAATCCGTACAGAGAGGTGCAAAAGTTGGAAATCACAGGTGAAAATGCTTCTCAAATTAACAATTGGTTCTTTTTAGGGAATCAAAAACACTACCGTTTGGTGTTGGTGACGTTTACGTTTTTGAAAAGTATTTTTATTTTAAATAAAAAATACAGTAAAAACTGCAATATTGTTAAATGTCATGATATAATTTAACTGTTTCCTATTTGGATATATTTTAAAATGTAATTTATTCCTATGATGACAAAGCTAAATTTTCAGAATTTTTTTACTTCAGTCTTCAGTGTCACATGATACTTCAGAAATAAGTCTAAAATGCAGATTTAAGAAACATTTCTAATTGTTAAACGTTTAATGTTTAATGCATCCTTTCTGATTTGTATTTTATTTTTAATCCTTATAATACTAAAAGACACATTAATGAAACCGTAAAACAACCAAAATCATTAAGAGTAATCTGAGACGAAGCAGTTACACTGTCAGAAAAAAAGGTACGAAAGCTGTCACTGGGGCGGTACCTTTTCAAAAAAGGTACACTTTTGTACCTAAAGGGTGCATATTGGTACCATAATTGTACAAATATGTACCATGAAGGTACCAATATGCACCTTTTAGGTACAAAGTGTGCCTTTTGAAAAGATACCGCCCCAGTGACAGCTTTCGTACCTTTTTTTCTGAGAGTGTATATTTGTACAATTCCTGTGACATTTGTATATCACAGACAAGCACACATGCACTCAACTCAAAAACTGACATTTTGAGGTCTGTGGTGCACATGCTCAGTCCAACAATGGTCGTCTGAAGAAGGGGTCACTATGTGTCAAGGAGGCATGCGTGGCATGGTGCCTCTTATTTATTCTCCCTGCTTGCCACAAAAGTCATCACAAAGCATCCCATAATGGTGGCTGTGGGGCTGCATTTTAATGAGCCGTTATATGAGAGGCCCGCCTCACAACGAGCTTGTCTTACACAGGCCAGAGGTCCTGACCCCTAACACGCCGTGTGTTTACCAGCAGGCAGTAGTGCGAGCTTTTGAGAGGAACCCAGATTAACGCACAATATCATTGCCTGTGGTTGATTTAAAGCCACAGTCACAGATTTCCCCCCTCACAGTTATTCCATATGGTGACTTCGCCGTTTAAGGGCAACAGTCAAGACCTGCATGTCATGCCACAGAGAAAACACATTGGAGAAAGAAATCAATCAATTCCTGACTAAATTAAGTTCTCAATATATTTTCTTCCTCTTTAAGTATCCTGTTTCAACCAGGAATATCACTTTACACAAGCAAAATATGTTGGTATGCTGTTTCTTTGACTTGAAATCTTCATGTTGACATCCCAGCCCAGTGGTTTTAAGCTTGCCTCCTATAAAAGTGCTGTAGCGGAATCACAGTATCTGATTAGGCTTTTACAGCTCTCTGGCTCTATATCACCTGCACCCAGCATGCATTGCTCCAGCTTTACTGAGGCTGTTTGCATAAAGCAGCACAGATCAATAGCAAGAAATCAAAATCCTTGCTGCTATACAGCTCCATGAAGGGTCTTGTAAGTGTGTGTGCATGTGTCTAGAGCTTCTTTACGGCGTGTAATGTGTCATCTGTGTAACTCCTCCCTTTCTCGTACAAACAACACACACTTAATCAGAGCAGACGATTTTCTTTTGGCTCTGCAGTGTGGTCCGTGTGTGTGTTTACCAGTGCATTGTTGTGCCCACATGATAATTGAATGTGCGCTCAGGCAGCATCCGTGCTAGCGTTCCAGCTCACACTTTAATTAGTTTAGCTTTGTGTCTGCCGGCTCGGCCATCAGTCGCCAATCAATAGCACTCCGGAGAACAGAAGGGCTCTATTGGAAACAGATACGTAAGCTTTGTAGATAGCACTGCTCATGCACCCGCTCCACATACCTCAGACGGCTTTAAATGTGTCCGATGTTAAGAGTGAACATGCTTAATTGTACAGATAAATGAGGCCCCTGAACCTGTTTTTTTTTTGTGTGTGTGTGTGTGTGTTTGCATGAGTAAGAGAGATGTGCTTGGTTATTGCTGTTCAGTTATTGCTTGGCTAAAAAAAAAAATGAGCGGTGAGACGGGGCTCTATCGGAATTCAATGGCTGCTTTGTTTAAACCTGCTCATTCTCCATTTTCCACCGTTATGAGTTTTCCCTTCCTCTAATACCATTCACTTTCACTATGGCTCACTTTGCCCCAAACTTACTTAATCGCAGGCCTAAATATCAACAAATTAGATTTACACCAGCAGCATTTAAAGCAAATTGTTGAAATAAGTTCAGTCCTTTTCGCTGCGAGAGCCATTCCGGCTGTTATTGAATAAAAACGCATTGTGCGGGCAAAACAATTATGCACTTTACTGTCGAATCGCAGAAACCATTTCAGAGTGCTCGCCCATTCATCATATTTACGCAATTTAATAATTTCAGATTTCTACAGTGTATTATGGGTGCAGTTAAAAGCGAGAGAGGAGGATGTAATTGTAAAGCCTGTCAGCATTAGTTAAGTGTGTGTAATGGCTGGGTATCACACACTAAATGGCAGTTGTAATATTTAGATCCTCTGCTCATTACCTCCCGATCTGCCTCCTGTGACCCGCAGCACCGGGCCTGCGCTCTCTCTAATGAGGGATGGAAATTACCGCTTCAAGAAATGAAACACAATTTATTTAGGGGAAGATGCAGCGCACAATGAAATTAGCACAAATAGCTCTGAAAAATCGGCCCAATAACGCAGGCTTGTGTTTGTTACGTCGGAAAAGCCCGAAAAGTTCTTATTAGAAGTTAATGGAGATAAAAGGAAAGCGAATTTTAGAGTGTTATTGCATTAGCACGTTTAAAATCTAGCACATGTTTCTGCACAATATCTCAGAGCTATTTTATATTTTAATACTCTCTGAACCGAGAGTGTGGACGATACAGAGTGGTGAAGTGCTTACTGTGAGCTGGATGTCAGGGGTCACTTCACAAATCTGTTCAGTCTTTCTTGAAATCTAAATATTTTAGGTTTTAGATCATGTCTGTTGGGGTTGAGACCCTCTATATGATGTACTTGACAAAATTAATGTGTAAAATATCTGTTCTGGGAAAACAGACCATTTCTTGATTGCTCTTTTTGCCCTTTTGTCTAATAAAATGCTGTCTACCACGAGAACATGTTGTCTTGGCAACTGAAATATAAGTAAAATAAATAAAAATGACACATAACAATAATACTAAAAAAACGATAATGATACGCAAGTGTGTTTTTTTTTTTTTCAATTGAGCTCACTGTTTCAATTGAAAACAAGGCGTAAGACTGTTTGCCAAACCATTTCATTGGGTCTTTAATCAGTGATCACTGTGATGAAGTCCTTATTATCACATGTAATTGCTCCATGTGGTCAGGTAGAATCACAACCCTGCTTGAAAATACAGCTTAAGCTGCTAGCTGTGTTTTTCATTAGACCATCTTGCACCAGCAACAAACCAGTAGTCATACCTGCTAAAAGTGCTCATGCTGGTTTTTTTGAACATGGTACCCGTTTCAGCTAGTTAATTACCATATTGGCCATGCTGCCGTTCCAAAACAGATCCACCTCACCACCCAAACATAAACACACACACACTTCTCCTAGCACAAGTGCCACTTGAGATTTCTATAGAGAAATCTGACTTCTAACAACAAGGCGGGAGGGAGGTATGGGAGGAGGAGGAGGAGGAGGGAAAAAGGCCCGAAAAACAAAACAAAAGGGTGTGTTAGTGCTGAAAATGGCCCTGAGTATTTTCATGGAGAATTCCTGCAGGCACTCATCTCAACACAATGCCAAAACAGACTATAAAAGATGGAAATGGCGCATAAGAGAAAATAAGCGGAGGAATAAGGTATTATCTTCTTTTCCTGAAGCGAATATAATATAAACACCCCCGTGCCTTTGTGTGCGTGTTTCAAGGATCTAAGTTAAGCCATGTCTCTCCACCCGATGCTCTCCACACCCTAATGTCGGAAATAAGCGGAGCCTCAGAGATTCATTAGAAAATTGAATGGAATCAAGAGTCTGAGGGCTGAAAAACATGCCCTTAATAAGACGGCTGGTAACATAAAAGCAGCTCACAGCCAAGGTCCTTTATTTTCAAAAAGCAGTGGAGCCTTTGAAGAGGGCTTAAGAACAGAGTGAAGGAAGAGATGAAGAGAGTGCAACGGAGGGATATCCTTGGAGAACTATTCCTGTCCCACGAGGGAAGTGATGGAGGCATGGATGTGCGCATGTTTGTAGCAGTCTCAGCAAGCTTGTCAGCCCGTGTGTTTGTGTGTGTGTGTGAACATCTATCTACAGCATGCTGGAGCATGTGCACCTGTCACACTAGATGGCACACGTGTAGCTGCGAGTGCTAAAGGTGAGATGTGTTCAACGTTTATGTGTGCAGGTAACTGTACGTGTGTGTGTGTGTGTGTGATTAACCTTGTACTTGCTCTTTTGCCTGTCTGGCTCATGGCTCAGCTCTGCTGAAGTCTCTCGTCTCATTCATATTTGATAGACAGGCCCAGACCTAATCTGATAAAGTGCACTTCAGCCCTGGTGTCTTCTGATGAACTTCTAAGTGGGAAGTGCAGAAGTGTGTGTGCGTGCATGTGTGTTTATGATGAGTGCATGTGTGTGGGAGAGAGAGGGTTTGGGGTGGGTGTTTGGGTGTGTGTGTGTGTGTGTGTGGGGTGGGGAGGGGGCTTGGGTGTTAGTAGAGGATGGATTGGGGCTAAATCGATGTTGATTTATAATTTACTATTGCAAGAACCTATCACTGTATGTGAAGCCTGTATCCAGCCTCATCTATATTACATTAGGACAGAAGCTCTCGCTCTGCACTGGACAACAGACCTTGTGGTGTGGAAGGAGGGCTGGTCGATCCTCACACACACACACACAGGCTGTAACAGCAGGGCCTTCACACATACACTTTCGTTTTGAGAAGCTGACTGTCCCCCGTAGATTTTTAGAACATCCCATTCCCATAGCACTGTTTGTACTTTGAAAACTGAGCAATCATTGTGGGGACAAAAAGCAAAAATCGCAAATTATTTCTAAATTTGGTCTGTCCAATAAAATCACACCTTCTATAAATAATTTGCATTTAAATTAATAAAATAATCACCTTCTTTTTGCTCCAAGATTTTTTTTACCCCTTTGAAACACAAAAGCTACTTAGCCAAATGCCAAAGCTGCTCTTTCCTATATAAAAATGTACAGTATTACTCGCATGTCAAGATGCCATTTTGCTTTGTGTAATAAAATACCAAGTTCTGGCATGGAACTCTTGATGGCGCTGTCTGATAAGTCCTTAACTCATTTGATAGCGATCACATTGTTGCGCAGCTGATTGTTTGCTGTTAGCAGCCAATTGACTAATTATGGAAAAAATGAAATGACAGAGAAAATTAAATCTCTCTGGTCAAATTGCCCTATTAAAATGGCTCAATAATCCCCCCAACACAACCTGAATCTGAGAATAATCCTAAAATGTATAAAGCAAAAATACACCGACCGATCAGAAAGATTGTTTGCCAATTTACAAGCACTGAGTTTTCGGACACCGTTCCTCTTATCAATGCCGTAAGCCTGCGTCGTGATGCCCGCTCCGTGGCTATGGAGGATTGCATTTCTCCGCAGCCTGCGAAGTCCTCAAATGCGATTTCAACTAAATGTATCCAGTAGGGATGCTCATTTCGTTAATTTTCCCGACCGACAGTCTGGAATCCATTTGAACACTGAATTGAACACTGAATCCATTTGAACGAAGCTTTCAAAAACGGGCAATTTTTTTTTTCTGTTAGACTAAGATTTTTACTGTTAGATAAAATTAGCAGCCTTACCTCATTCCACACCGATATGTTTTTATCTCGATGCGGCATCAACGCGTTTGGAAAAAAAAAAAAAAACGAGTGTGTCGCTTCCATTATGAGTGTGCATACTACACACCTACATTTAAAAATAACTTGAGAAAAAGACGCGATATGTGAACAGACTCTTGCACAGTTTATGCGCATTGCAAGTTGTGGAGAGACACTGGGAAGTTTTGATTTTAAGTCGGCATTGATAAAGGTGATAAAGGGAGTTATTTCATGTATGTTACATGTGCAGCAGCAGCATGTCTTACGTGCTCACAGCAATGTCTGTGAATGTTTTGGCTGCAGCAAGTCTCGGTCCTTGCTCCACAGCAGCATATCAGATCTATTTCGCTAAGACCATATAGTTACATTGCCATAACCACTATACTTACCATTACCATGCCAATCTCCCATAGTTGTCATGACAGAATTACCTTATCTTACAGAGGAGAACCATGTGAGCCCCAAAATAAAACTAAAATAAAATAAGTCATTGAATAATCTAAATCACACATCTTCTCCTATATTTTGTGTTGTTTGCCTTTAATGTGTATTAGCAAGGCTTTGCAGTCTTTCTGCTGCTTCATGAGAACTTTATTATGCATAATAATTTATATGTAGAAATAAAGTTCAGCTACACATCTCATCTTACTATCAAATT
Organism: Pimephales promelas; assembly: GCF_988280905.1. Classification (NCBI taxonomy): domain Eukaryota; kingdom Metazoa; phylum Chordata; class Actinopteri; order Cypriniformes; family Leuciscidae; genus Pimephales; species Pimephales promelas. Next base: position 24,041,024 of record NC_142777.1, read on the forward strand.
CATTAAAAGGTAAATTAAAGAAGAAACAAAGCATTTCATTTTGAAAATATTACATTTTTTCATTAAAAGGAAAGAATTGTGTTCTATTGCTGTCATATTTTTTGACAGGATGAGTTTGTATATTGGGTTTATGAGAAAATGCTGTCATCTCTCTGCTTTATTAACAATCATAGATTACTCACTTGGCACACAACAAAGACCTATTCTCTCTCTCCCTCTCTCTCCCTGTCTTTCTTGTCTCTCTGTGTAGTATTGATGAGGGAGGAGGCAGTGGCAATGTCAGTACTATGTTGAGTGGGTAAACAGCAGGCATATGGAGAGGTCAGGCAGGGCACCACAAGACCCCTCTGTCTGCTCTGGCCAAACCGTTACACCCCACTGAAAGAAAATCAATCCCATCATACCACAGACACATATCCCCCTCCCCTTCTCTTCTCTTCCTTGTGTTCCTCACCTCTGTTTTATCCACACACACACACACACTCACTCACACACACAAAATCGTTATAAGATGTTATTACTGGGCTCCTCTATATTAAGTTTACACTCTTCACCTTATCGCATGCCTTCTTTTTAAAAGATCTGACTCACTTTATAAAATGATTGTGTGTTTTTAAAAGCTGTATGAATGAAACCTGAGTTTTTTCTGTCCTTTCTTGTTCTCTTTGATTAAGTCTTTTCAATATAAACACCATGGTTTTATGTACTAAAGTTGAATTCAAGTACATACTTAGCTGGGCACAGAACTTTCCTGTTTCCTGCATATATTTTTTTGATGTTTACAGTGTGGTTTTATATGAAACTTGCTCTTCGGTGTGAGTATCGGCCCCTGAGGTTGTATGTGTTGTCATGGCGAATTGCAGTCAGACAAAAAATGGGTTAATTATCATCAGAACAGTTGATTGGTTTGCGGCAGTAATTAACACAGGTGAGGTTAATTAGTTCCCATGAAACCAGTCAGTCTCTGCAGCACACACAAGGGAAAACAGCAGAGGAAAAGAAAACATACACATGCACACGCCTTTACTTTATTACTTCTGAAAGTTAGGAAGAATTTTAATATGCATGGTAAGGTCCCCTGTGAGAGGACACAAGGAGAAATTCAGCCTCATTAATAAAAGCAGACAAACCTAAGTGAAATGCTGTCTCTATCAATAACATATTGCTAATTCCACACATAGTGTATGTGTGGAATTAGCTATATGTTATTGTGCCTCTCTCTGACCAAGGCACATGTGAACATGCGAAGTGCCAAACAAGATAGGCCTATCATTCTTTTTGTGTCCAGCACATCTGCTTCATGGATCCATCTGTCCGTCTGCCTATGGTAAAGTGTGTGGCTGTAGTAAGCGCATGTAGTAAAATTTAGAACAGTAAACAATCATTTAATAAATCCAACAGAAACAGGAAAACTCAGCATCTAGAATACTGTACAACCATGTAAACAAATATGAAACAGAACATTGAACAAAGGAAGCTACAAGGCAAAGCTAATGAACCAAACTGAATCAGGTGCATAATTAATTAGGAGCTATGGAAAATAAAAAGCACAGGGAACACAGGGAAAATATAATACAATGGCAGTAAAACAGAACTATATAGAACAGAAAATACCGGCAGGAGAAACCAGAGAGGCAATGACGGTGAGAGGAACCAAGAGCAGGAAGAGCCAGAGAGGGACCAAGACCACAGCCAGCCAGAAGGAGTTGGAGGGAGAACCCATCGCTCCCGCTAAATTGAGCAGACACATTGATGCAAAATGATTTTTATTACTATAAAAAATCAAAACATCGGTGGGATGTAACCGGTGTTGTGGCTGAACACCAACTATCACAGCCAGCCAACTACTTATCTATCTATCTTTATATATACAGTACTATCTATCTCTCTACCCTTCTATCTGTCTATCTACCTATCTCTCTTTCTATCTGTCTGTCTGACTAACTGTCTGTCTGTCTATCCCACCTGTACATTTACTCACACAAAAACAATGTAATTGAGCTGCATACTACTAACAGCTGCAACAAACCTGGATGAAATGATATGGGAAACATATACAGTTAACTCACAATGTTTCTTTCTAGCTCTTGTCACATTCTTAGAGGGTGGAAGGGATCGGGCAGTCCAGTATGTGTCATTATAAAGCCGTGATGTCAATTCCCTCTGGTGCACAGTAGATCTGAGCGACAGGAACCAGGCGGTGAAATGGAAACATATCCAGTCGTTGTCTACTCTTCCTTCCCATGTTCTTATATATCCTGGAGCAAATGGTGTACAGTTAGAATGACACTGGCCTAAGCAGAATAACAAAATTTCCAACATCCTGTGTCCACCTCTCCTTTCCTATTGTATCCAAACTTCAACCAGTTTTAAATACGCCACAGATACTCCAGCTTTATAGAATGGCGTGTTTATTTAGAGAACAATGAGGTGGATGTGTGAGAATTGATTTTTTTGGACAGACAGTAGCTTGACATGTTTACATTGTTCATTCAATATGTGCATTTTTAAGGTACATGATACATTTATAATTCAGAATGTCTAAAAACATAAACTCACCCATGCTGCCCTTTACCCTTTGCACACTGTTTGGATCACTCTAATGATTTGGACAGAGTTTAATGTAAATGCATTGACTGTAAGGGGGAACAGCGTGTCATCTGGATATCTCCCTTGAGCTGTAATCCATACTGAAGTGCTGCATCTTTGATCAGCACAACTTCATAAAGTCTTTAGAGATACTCTATTTTGGCAAGGCGGCTTTTCAGGATGAAAGATTATCTCTTGCTTTTCCCTTCATCTCCAAATGTTTTTATTGGAAGTATTGACACTCTTTCACCTTCCTGTTTTGCAGGCCTCACCGTAAAGCTCTTCAGTAATGGCTCACTGCTCAAAACAAAATGTATAAATTAGTAAATAAACAGTGTGAAATCATCAGATGCATTTCTAAGAAAAAGAAAATCTGAGTTTATGAGTTTCTGATCAGTATGATGTATGTTTCATGTTCCAGACATCAGAAAAAGGTGTAGTGTTGCAACCAACCTGAAGCAAACTTCTCTCACTTTTGCATCTTTGAGGACACTTATATCATGGGACTGTCATATCATAGCAAAAGACAAGGCTCTTAGGGTTGTTTACTGTATCTTAATGCAAAACAATGTGTAAAAATGCACACACTATGTTAATTGATTTTATATAACAGCAACTGACCAGGGTGAGTTGTGGGTAAAATAGCGCTGTAGGCAGCAGTGTGTGTCCCTGTGGTGTGTGTCCACCACCCCCCGCCCCCCATACACACACACCTCAGGCACGCATGTCTGCCAAAACACCTGCCTCAAGGTATTCACACCGCTTATAAATCAGGGTTCAGGCTACGGCCAGAACAATAGCAGATGCGAGAACAATAGGACCTGTTAATTCATAATGATGCAGGCTTCCTCCAAAACAAAAACAACCAGGAAAACACTAATTATCATGAACAACATGTGAAAAACAACTAATTTGTTCTGAGGCTTAAAGGCTCCTTCAAAGTGCCCTAAGATACAAAAATCAGATGAGAATTAAAGTTTAGCTTGAGTAATTGTCACATTGTTGGGTATCAATGTACTCTTTGTCTTGACAAAAAGATTATTTGGCATCATGGCATGTTTTGAAAGAATCACAAAACAAGAAAAGTATAGAATGACAATTATAATATACCACATTATGCTTTGAAGCATTACACCATTGTGCTTCATTAAGCATTCATTTAGGATGTACTGCACCTCTTTTACTAGCTCAGCTAAATCATTTAGCTGTATGAATGTACAATATGAGAGCACAACATACACCAGACCAGGGGTTTTCAAACTTTTTGATGTCAAGGACCCCCCAAAGTATGGTGAAACCTTTTGTGGGACCACCTTCATGAAAAACGTATTTCATTAATACCTTAAATCTTTAAATTATCCCCGTAGTACCCTACCCACCTTTGTGGTCCTCAGACACCAATTTGAAAACCCCTACACTGGAAAATGCATTACCTTTTAAAAATGTTGGCTGTTTTCTGAAGATGCATCCACTATTTTAGTAACTGAATACTGGAAGGATCACCATCAGTAAATGTATTAGTGCCCGTATGGTGTTTTTACTGTTACACTGAATGTTTGATTTGTTTAAAACAAGACAAATGTAATGCTACGACCAAAGAGATCTTACTATATTTCCAACAAAACAAAAGCATGCTGTCCTTTGAAGTGTAAAAAAAAAAAAAACTCTCTTGACAAACGCATACATGAGCCTTATGGCAGCCTTGTAAAGATCCTCTCCTCTTGGAAATAAAAATATGGACTAATTTTTGCCGCATTGCAAACAAGAAAGCAGTTATATAATCAGCTCCAGGTCTTTAGTGGTGGGCGTCTGTTGGCTATGTTTAATTGATGTTGAGTGGCCTTTTGAAGTTGAAGTATGGAGAGAACTGCTGATCTGAGGAAGTGAACAGAACCTTCTCTGCTTCTCCACGATGCTAATCTTGCCTAGACTGCCGCGCCCTGTGCTAACTCGCCGCCTGTCGCCAGCATCTCGATGCCCAGAGACAAAGATAAGTTTTGTGGTACTGCACAAATGCCCTCCCCCATCCCGTATCTCTCTGGAATGTGTGGCTTAGTTAGAGCTCATGAGAACTTTAATGTTACTATTAAACAAGGTAATTGATGAAGTAGCCCTTGTATCCAAGAGAAGCAATTAGCTTAATGCTAATGAAGCAAGCAGATATTGAGATCTGGATTGAAAGGGCAACTGGTGGTCCAAACTGCAGTAATGAAGGCAAATGGCAGGTCATTTAGTCAGTCAATCGAGCATGAGGAGCATGTGTAGCTCTACCTTGATACTTATCTACAATCATTGAGTGTTCTGGGAGCAAAGTTTGCGCAGTGATGTGATGCTAATGCTACACTGTGTTATATGGCAACTCATATGGCAAATCCAAATGAAACGTCATCCAGGTTCACATGGAACAATGTTTTTTGATTACTAGCCTTGCATGGTGTGAAATGAATGAGTAATACGCTATACTTAGAAAGGGAAAACAAGGCTATATGTTTGCTTTTTATTTCTTTTCAAATGAGACACAGGTGAGGTGTTAGCCAAACAGAGGAATATAAATAGACTCGGTTGCAGTAGCAGCCAGCAGGACTTTGATTCCATACATTCTGATGTGCAGCTTGTTACTGGTTTATGGAAGGGCAGACCTGCACTTGCAAATGAAAACGAATGTAAGTGGAGGCTGAAGGAATCAGCAGCACAGTGGAAATGAGCCCATTTTAGCAGCATAAAGAGCTCCATTACTGCTGCTGAATGCATAAACCGCACACCGTCCACCCAGCACCGCTACTGCAAATACACTCTAGCCTCCAGCAATATTAAACACACATACATACATTAAATAAAACCACTGCTGAGTTGGTTCAGGGATTTTGGTGAGCTAATGATGTCTATTTTGACTCCTGGTGTCATGGTTTGCATGCTCTACCTTTCTCTGAATGTGTGGTACTAAGATTTTCTAAATTGTAATTGTAAATGATTTCATATTATTTTAGCACTGAAAATTCATGACATCTGAATTCTGCATATAAATCAATAATTCATTAGGAGTATAATTGCATCCTAAATGCTGAATGTATAACAAAATGCTGAGGTTAATAGTAAAAATGTACTAAACATATACAGTATACACAATCTAAGAGCATCTGAGTTTTATTCTATAGTCTTATATATTGTTCTCCTTAGTGAATCAAAAGCTTAGACCGTTAAGCACAGCATCATTCTTTAATCTTAATCAGTCTGCAAATCCAGTCTTGTTTACAAAACAAGCCTCAGTGAAATGAAGTGAACAGACGGACAACGTTTTACCCTCATCAGCTGGAACGTCATTGATAATAACGTTTAACCATGCATTCCTATTGGAATCCAGAGGAAGCATATGCAGCGACTGTCTTCTTCCACAACCAGGCACTGCACAATATTCTGTATTGCTCGGTAAATGTTGTTTGTCATCACGAGGTAGGCCTATATTATTTAGCTATGCGTGTAATCCGCGAATCGGTGGGCGGGGCTAACGGCCGTGTTGAAGTAGGCGTTGATCTTCGTCTGCGGGGGTGGTGTTTTATCCTCTTCTACGTCATAGTTCCCTACTTTGAAAAACGAGTCTTTTGCTGAGCCTGGTCTCAATAAAAGCTTTTATTGGACTAACAAGGACTTTCTTATAATATAATGACCTCTTAGATATCAAAAATCTCAAGGAAATTTTGATTTCTCAGTTCATCACGCCTTTAATAGATACTCAAAATGTTGACACATTATATCTTTAAGTCTAATGAGCCTTAAGAGTCTTATGAGCCTTTCCTTTTAATGAATGGTTAAAAAGCACAAGTTACTGGTTTAAATCAATATAAAGCAGAACCCTATATTGTTTCGATGTAATAAAAATGGACATTATAACTGAAAATTCTGAAAATTACTCTGTATTTAATCAAATTGAATCAAGCTCATCAGCTTGTGAATTGGAAATCTGTATCAGACTCTGCATAAAAGAAACCTTTCCATAACAACCAAATGAAATGGATAGATTGCATAGACTAAAGGTGTGATGTGGCTCTAATAAGAGTGAGTAAGAGTGTCCTGTCTAAGTACAGCATGCTGTGATTGAATGATCTTAGACACTTGCGGCTGCTGTAAATGGCAACCCTGTGGTTGGGACTCAGTTTGGTGCGATCAGCTGATCCAGGCTTTGAGCTGCCATTCACTACTCCTCTATCACTGTAACCGTAATCGCTTAATCTCTGTCTACTGTTGCTGTCAACATATACAAAGAGTCCAGACTCCTTTGTGTGCCAAACCTTTGTGTGTGTGCATGTGTGTCACCAGGCTTGATATCTCTGTGTGGTGTATTTCAGCTGTGAGTGTGTTTCATGATAGATATATGTAACTTTCTCGAATAGAAGACTGTAACCTCATTAAATCACCACTGCTGCTGCACTTGTGCCTCTGTGATGCTTCCTCCAACCTGAACCATGCAGTAACTCTTAGAAAGCACAAAACTGCTTTAAAGATTGGCTACAGAAAAAAAAAAAAAAAACACGACACTAGAGGAGAGAGAGAAAAGGTCGGGTGGAAGGACAGACTCTGACAGCGTCTGTACTCTGACATTTCTCTGCTTGGATAACCATCGCACCCACTGTCCTTCCAGCCATGAAGGGAGGGGGGGTAATGTCAGTTGTCAATCAAGTTAGTCCCCATGCAGCTCTGGTTCCTGTGCTGCTGTGCATGGCCTATCTGAGAGACAGACAAAGAGGCCACCTTTCACCCCTAACACCCCCCTCAGTACCATCTCTTACCCCATTTGCAGCCTGAGGCTGGGCCAGAGGAGCTTAAGCATCAGTTTTGTGGAGGGGAAATAGAGCACAGGTGGTTCACTACATCTCTCATACTCTATAAGATAGGATGGCTTTACTAATGTGACATTTAAACACCTGTTCAGTTCTTTACACATGCGTGTATCGTAGTGTTTGTAGCCTTTGAGTGTACTGTAGATGTAGATAATTTTCTGTGGTTATGCCAGTGTTTGCATGTGCTCTCATCTTCCTCACTTTTGAGCTTCTTATTTAGGCCAGAGATATAAGTACACCAAAACAAATTCTTGGACAATGCAGTACAAGTGTCCTTAGTAAATATGGTGGTAATAATACTCTGAACTCAAGGAGGGGCTTCATCTGACATCTGTGCCATTTTACTAACTTTTACTTACTTGATCTGCATGATTCTCTTCAAACTGTTGATTCATCATGACAGACACAAGACTGAAACAACGCAGAATATGCAACGTATCTTTGTATTGCGTTATGTGATAAATTGTAATAAAAAATGCATGAAATTTAATTACTAAACCTTACTAAGCTTTTACTTATTGACAGCTTATTGTATAAACACTGCAAAGAAAAAAGAGATGTATTGGTGATTTATTTTTTTAAAATTAACATTTTTACATTTTAAGATGAAATACCTTAATAACTTAAGGTAAACAATATACATTGTTATTTGAGAATCAATGCTGTGTATGATAATTAAGAAAAAAGCAAGCAAATCTTGTATTAAAGATGATTTAACTGAGCCTTTATTTGATATTCAACGTGTTTGCAAAAGAGAACAGGAGGGCCTGGCTTCTCAGAGGGTGGGTGGTTGCAAATCAGCAGCCCCTGAAATCCTCACTGCTGGGTAAAGATGTGTCCTATTGAAGTGAGGTTGGGAAGGGCAGATCTTTGGACATGTCAGAGCTGGAGTGACAGATGGAGACAAAGAAGGAAAGAGAATATAGATAGAAGGATGAGGTGGAGGAAGGTGTCCTGCTGTGCCCTTCTGTCCACGCTGCAAACAGCAGGACTGGGTCTGATGGGTCGAGTGTTTGTCTAGCAGTAAGTACAAGTGTGTATTACTCTCGTCTAAGTCAAAGCGGTGAGGCCCAGAGTGGGTTGGATGTCACGCGGCCCACAGGGGTGGCGGGGTCAAGGGGTTGGGCTCCTGCTTGCTGGGGAGCTTTGATGGGTGGCACACTCTCCCAGCGAAGCCTTCCTGCTGGCTCGGCTGTCTTTTGTTTTGACCTCAGGCATGTCGGAGCTGTTTCCAATTACGCCCTTGGATCGGGTGGTGTGTATTTCTATGTGTTATATTGGATCATAATTGACTATAACTGCACCCTCTTAACTTTAACCAGGTGTGCTTGCCAAACCAGAGATATTAGGCTTGTGCGCTTACAGGCACGGCGTGTTTTGAGTAAGCCATGCCAGGGTTTGACACCAGGGTCTGATTTGGCCCTGAAGGAATAGTAGGGAGATTGGCCGTGACTTATTGCCAGATCTTACTGCTATCGGGCTGAGCGAGTGCACATGTGGTCGTGTGCATTCAGGAGTCGTGTTTGTGGGTAGTGTAGTGCTTTACGAGCTGTATTAGGTTGTTGTATATATGTGTTAGTCATGCTCTCCTGAGGCACAGCGTTGCTTAGCGCAGCGCTGCAGCCGTAACCGCAACCATTTTTCCAAACCAGCCCGTAAGGTCTCGACGGAATCGTTGCCGCATGAAACAGCGAAAATAACAACATGCGGATCTGCAGCCACCTGCGACGGGTGCTTTATGAGTGGCCCCCACCCTCTCAGATTAAAATAGCCCCATTTACTGGCCTGACAAAGAGGGAAGAAGTCCGGTATACAGCAGAACCTTACACCGGGAGAGGAACGAGAGTAGGGATTGATGGCTCATTGAAGTGCCACTCATAGAGAGAGAGCAGTTATGTCAATCCAGTCTAGTGTTTCGGAGTTCACCTCGGGCTAAAGCCAAGCTAAGTGCACACAGAGCGAGGGCAGCCCGGGTCAGCCTGCAACCAAAGACAACCATCCAACCTGAGAGGGAGGTTTCCATCAGTCTAACAAATCTTACTTAACAGGACACGAAAGCTTACCACATGGACAGGGAAACAAAGGAAAATGATGAAAACAATGAGCCTAACGTGAAACCAGAGAAGAAGCCGACACATCCATATATTTAGTTACACAATCGGACCGAATGCATGAGGTGGTCGGAACAGAGAGATGCTTTGGCTCTGAGCGGCCTTGTGTGGGATACTGTGTAGGTGACTAAGGTCTAACAAAGAGAAGGGAAGAGAGAATGAGGACATTGTGTTAGGCAGGCTGGTGCTGAGCAGGGAAAGAGAAAGGCTGGGTTAAGAGTCGCCATCATTGATGACTGTATGAAGAAACATGGCTCCTGAACACCGATGAGCTGAGCTGCGGCTTTCAACAAACTCATTACTGTCACTTCTTTACATATCCTGCGCTCATCTTTGATGCTAATGGAGAATGGAGTGGCAAGCAAACTGGAAGAGAGTGAAATAATGTGAACAATATAGCTTGGTCACAACTACTCAACTACAATTGCAAGAAATAATTATCAGACACATAGTCACATTGACCAAAATACACAAACGCAATTAGTGTATACTGTATGTATTTTTTTTTTTTTACTCTGAATTGGGATTCCACTATAATGGGGACAATCTGTGACTGAGAGAAGTAAAGCAATTTTTTTGTTGTTGTTGCTCCAAAATGCCAAATGAGTCACATTGAATTGTTTGTGTTATTCAATGATTCAACCCTCACATAGATTATTTGTTCTAATGCGCTTTTTGGACATCTGACAGGTAGGAGGAGATGTGGAGCTTGATGAGAGGAAGTGTGTATGTGTGTGTGTGTTGGGGGGAGGAGTGTGTTTTTAATTACACGATATGTGTTATACGGATGGTTAAAAAGCCAGTTACACAGAGGAGAGCGAGTGTAACTCTGCCAGCATTGAAATGCATGCTCCGATTCCTCACTAATTAAAGCAGCAACTTCAGAAATGCCATAATAACCATTAATTAGGGGGCTGCTATTTTCAACATAATTTGCTAATTAGTCGGAGACACAGCGCTATGGAGGTGACTAATTATTGGTGGGCCGGAGCAATAGATACTTGTGACTTGGGTGAAAATCACACTCTTATGGGGTCAGACAATTATGGGTGTGACTCGGGACCCGACAGGTCCATTATGGCTTGCAGTCTGCTTTCCTCCCCCTTTAATAAAGAAATGTACTACATTGAACACTAGACCCGGGTTTATTTGCTAAGGCTTGAAGATGCTGCGTCCACACAAACACTTAATAGTATGTCGGCTTTAACTCTCGACTCCACTGACCTGTCTGTGATATTGGACTGAGGGTGAAAATACATCTCAGCCCACAACGTGTCACTTCCCGCTATGTGACCTAATCTCCTTATAACCCTTTGAAGCCCATACTCCTCACACATCTACTGGTGTGCTGTTGTGTATGTAAAGTTGTGTTGTGCTGTGCATTTTACAGAAGAAAATCTGTTGAAGATGCAGTTATCTTGTTTTATAGTCTTTAAAAATCCGGTCAAGGCCTCTGAATAATTCATGTCTGAAATCTTTAGGGCTGTTACAGGAGCTCTAGCTGGTTGTTAGTTTGTTACTATTGACTATGTTTAAATGAAATTCCTTTAGATTGCCTGAGGGAAAATCCTCTAATATTCACCACAATGAAGAGCAGTTAAACACCATCCAATGTTATGGAGATACAGTGAAATCATTTTTAATCATTAGTATTTCCATACTTTCTTTACTAATAAAATACATGCTGCTTTACTAAGAGAGCTGCTTTTCTGCCTTCTTAGGGAGCTTCCTCATAAAGCTGCATCTTAAATATCATGAAACGACTGATTTGAATCTCTGACCCTCTTGCCTACAAACCTGGATGACTTTCTGTGGAACATTGAAGATATTTTGAGATTTTTTTTTTTTTTTTTCATACAATGAAAGTCAATGGGCTTCAGTGTTGTTTGGAACGACATAAATGACGACTTAATTTTACATTTTGGGTTGTCTGTCCCATTGATGGTCACTCACCCTCACTAATAAAGCTAATGACACAATACTCAGATAAGCACTGTTCAAATATACATGTACACTCAAATATTTGGACTGCTTCTGGTGTGTGTTTGGTTGTCTTCAGCATTGGTGTTTCCTGAGAGGATGAGTTCTAGAGGAAGTAGGTTTCCTTCTGTCAGTGTGTGTGTGTGTGTGTGTGTGTGTGTGTGTGTGTCATCGGACTATCCCACATCAGCGGCAGGGCCCTGGGGCCATTCAAACTTTACTCTTTTCCACTACTGTCAGTGTATCACTGACTCACTCTATGAGTCTTCAGTGTAGAGAAATGTGTTTAGAGGGGTAATCTCAATCAAAATGATTTTGCATGCACAGTCTTACACTGATTATGATTAATACACCTAATGGAAACATGTCAATTTCGCCAAATCTCCCATATATCGCAATTTTTTTTTTTACACTTTCATGAGGTGGTTTTTCAGGCAATTTGAAAAAGGAATATTTTGCAAAACTGTATATTTATTTGCCCAAATCTGTTATGGAAACCAGGCTAGTGAGTGTAAATATGTAGACGCTTTCCTCTAAAAACAGTGTTTCATAAAACAATGGAAGTAGGTAATTTTACAGTGATCTGTAACATTGACTTTCAAACGTACTTATTTATGACTATTTCTGCATTCATATTTTTAATATACATGCTTGAATAGTTCCTGACAGTTTCTTTCTTTTTCTGTCTCTTTTTCTCTGATGCTGCGGCTTCTCTATATGGTCTTGAAACAGGTAAGAAAAAAATCTTCCTTTTTTTTTATTCACCAGCAATAAAATACAATTTGTGTCGCAGAATTTCTGGAAGTGTGTGTTTAGATGCTGTAGTGCGCACTAATTTAGAACATTAACATATCACACATTCTCCATCTACCCGAGAAGTTAACTGATTTTGCTCGGTCCAGATCTAACTTAATCCCTATTACTTTTCTTTTTCCCTTTTGCTCTCTCTCTCTCTCTCCCTCTCTCTCTCTCTCCCTCTCTCTCTCTCTCTCTCTCTCTCTCTCTCTCTCTCTCTCTCTCTCTCTCTCTCTCTCTCTCTCTCTCGCACTGTTTTGGAGAGACCTTTACTCATCATGGCTAATGACTTCCAAATACTTCATCAGCATGTAGCCTTAACCTTGCTGTTGTTTCCAAACACCATAACGGATCTAATTAACTGCTTCCCCCTTCTGTTTCACCTACCTCAACACACACATACACACACACACACACACACACACACACACACACACACACACAGCATAAGCCAGTTTCATTTTGCTGAGTTTTTTGCCCAGTGCTCTGTACTGTTTTAGTGCTACAAGGGGAATATATATTTTAAGAGCTTTGTGTGGATGGATGATGTTAGAATCACTGGCTCTCGCCCCACTGGCCATAAGAACAGCATCTCTTGTTTATTATAGTGCTTACGGCAGTGTTTAGTCAAGGACTCAACATACGTACTCATACTGAATCCAGAGCAATAAGGAGAGTTCAGTTTGCATCAGCAGATTCATTTCACACTGAGGCAGGATTAACCCAAAACACTGGTCTGGATATGTGCACACTGATTAGAAGGAAAACAGTTACAGTCTGTGGCATTTATTTCCATATTTAACTTTTGATCTTTTACCCTGTACTTGGCCCTCAAGTCGACAGAGAGAGGTGTGAGCTGAAGGAAAGAACGTGTCACTCAAATTCAAGGATTCTCTCGCTTCGCTTGATAAACATATCTCAAGACTCAGGCTTTAAAATCCAGGCGTCCTGCTGGGGAGCAACCTGACCTCATAAGTTTATTAATTACTTTTGTTATTAACTATTCATCATGTTTTCTGATGTCCGTCCCAGTTCTGTGCTGAATCGAGGCCTATATTATTTCCTTTAGCCGCCGTATGAAAATCTAACAGTCCACTGAACTTGATAAGTGTGCCATCATCTCGTTAATCAAATTACTTATGAACTGAAATTGACAGTTTTCATTAATTATAAAGGATTATTCTAATTGCGATTCAAATTTATTCATTTAGAACAGACGGCATTCAGTAATATTTCAGTGAATTTGCATATTAAATGGAGAGGGTGGTTGATTAAGTATGGTAATGTATGCGCAATGCCTTATTTTGTTTCTGGTGGGCCATATGCGGCATGGTGGCTGGGGCAGGTGAAGCCTCCAGAACGTGTTTAATTTGTTTGACAAACACGGAAGGGGACACAACACGTCCTCTGGCACCCCGCGCTCCACTCACCCCTGTGACCCTCACCTCCCTCTGCACCCACCTTTACCTTTAGCTTCTGCTTCATGTTGTTTCAAACCTGTATGACTTTCTTCGGTGGAATACAAATGGAGATATTTTGAAGAATGTTCACCCTACACTTTTACTTTTCCCATCTCCATCATCTACTTTACACAAAAGAAAAGAAGTCATACAAGTTTGGAACAACATTAGGGTGAGTTAGTGCTTTTCATTTTTGGGGTGATCTATCTTTTTAAAATTCTGATGGATTTGTGTGATAACATTATTTCTTAAAGGAGCATTAGGGATGTGTCTTACAGTTACTGCCACCAAATTGCAGCCAGTCTCATGCTCGTTCTCGGTTTGCACGCTCGTTGGCCACACTAGATAAGACTCTTTTTTTTAAATTGTGCTGGTCGCTTGTTTACGTCTTCAGAGTCCATTTCAGTCAATACTGCTAGCGATCGTACCTATGTAAGCCCAAGTAGACGAAAACGCGCATGAAGTAGCATTTTGTGAATTTTCATGCCAATTCGGACCCGACTCATCCACACACAATTGAGCCTACAGGCTGATAGAGGCAACCATGGTGGACAGTCAAGGTGTCAGTCTTTCTATTACATTATGGTTGGCTCATAAATGTACAAATGAAGTAAAAACCTACACATAGCCCCTTTAAGTTTTGTCAAATCATATTGATGACTGAAATCTACTGCGCTGGTCACACTTTAGTTGTTTATACGCTGGCACGGTGCTTTTGTGATTCTTCAAATTGATTTCAATACTTTTTTACACTACAGTTGTGTCCCATTTGTCTTTTGTTCCCATTCTTAAGGTTAAATCAAACATATTACTTCTGGAGTTTCTTTGCAACCAAATTTGTAATATTTTTAATGGATTATGAATACACAGCAAGAGTAGAAGTGGAATTACTGCTCCGAAAACTCAAAGGGCATTACTTTAGTATGATTTAATACACAAGTTACGGCAAATAAAAAAATAGGAATAAAATGAGGACATCTATCAACACCGTTTGCATTTACACAATGTGCCCTTGCTTACACAGGAACTCTTTATCAAGTTAAATATAGCTCGCACACTATACTTTAAATTTAGTTTGCGGATACTACATTTTAGACCATTTGTGTGTTTATGCATCATCTTCAAGTGAAGAAAAACTACACGCCCAAACTGCCGTCGTCCAATATGAATGCATTAGTGCAAATTTCAGTCTAGTAGCGGAGTCCAATGGCAATAAAGCATTATTAGATTCCTTAGCAGAGGTCAAGCCCCTCCGACAGGTCAATGGTTAACCCTATAGCTTTACTCGGTTCCTGGACTGTTGTCCTGGCTGGGCGCCTGGGTGTCCCTGGGTGCTGGGCCACTTAAAAAGAAATAACGTAGCGCAGCTGCTGGTGTGTTTAATTAGCAGGGGTGCTGATTTTATGTGTGTGTGCGCCTGTAATGCTGAAACGGATCCTGCCCTTAGACAGCAGAGTATTGACAGTCTTCGGTGGCCTGGTGACAAGGCCATTCTTCATTACTCATGGCCTCAGGGAGAGAGGGGACTTGGGGTGGGGTATTGGGTGGTAATGGGGTTCAGGGATTTGGCAGCAGTCCAGCAGTGGCACACCCATTTGGGAGAGGCTTGGTGCGATTGCCATCACTTTGCCTGCTGAGATTTATGAGGTCTGCTTTAGAAAGGAAATGTTTCAATCACCCGTGCCTGCCAAGCATGTCCATCACTCTGACAGGCATTTATTTACGGCATCATAGAATTAAATCATATGCACTACGTGTTACACACACACACACACACGCATGCCAGGGAAGCCCTTTTCCAACTCTCCAACTAACTGGAAGAAAGCTTCCAGTAACATGTTCTACACAAGTACAGTTAATAAACACAGACTTGAATGCTTACCAACACATTGCTACTGTGGTGGGAAAAAAACCCTTAGTACTCATGAGGGCAATAGATTACCTTTACATGCATGTGCCTTTAAACTGGATGTGCTAGCAATCAGTGTTGGGAGTAACGCATTACAAAAGTAATACATTACAGTAACATATTACTTTTTGCTGTAACGCAGTAGTGTAAGGCATTACTAATCAATTTTCAGTAATATTTTACTCGTTACATGTTCAGTGAGGCTTGTATTACAGTTGTATTACAGTGTATTGTCTGCTTTTAATTCTTAAAGGCAACAGACTATGTGAAAGTTTTAAAGCAGTCTTTTAGTGCCGGTTCAGAGCGGTCGCGTCTGTAACATTGTTTTTTCCTCATAAATGCGAACACGAAAACTAAAATAAAATGAATATTTTAAGTTCTATGGAGACTGGAGAGCCAACCCTTCCTCATCCGATTTGCGCAGTGTAATTAACAGAATTACAAAAAATATATTTTATCTCCTATTTTTTTTGTCACGCATGAATGTGTGTCTTTTCCCTAATATTAAAAATAAAACATATAATGATATTTGTCTAATGTCTGGAGTCCTTTGAGGAAGTAGCCTATATACGTTTCAATACATGTATTTTCTGAGAATTTTTATTTCAAGTTTTGACTGCAAATGTCATGTCCATAATGCTGGACTTCCCCAATTTTAAATAATTTGGATCTGGACGGTAAGGAGAATAACGCTGGAGTTGGAAGAGGTGTGTCGCGATTCTGTAGGTTCGTGGATCTGAGTCGTGTGGCGAATCGCGATTTCGGTTTCATATTGCATATCGTTACAGCCCAAAATTCTACTTAGTTATTTTGGTGAAAGTAACTCAAAAGTAATACATGAGTAATGTAACGCATTACAATTCTGGGACAGTAATATTGTAAGGTAATGAATTACTTTTAAATAACAGTAACAAGTAATACCTAATGTATTACAGTTTGGAAGTAACTTGCACAACACTGCTAGCAATAAACATATTGACAGTTTAGATAAATTTGAACTAATTCTTCAAACTGTTGCTTTGGAATGACAACAGTTGACCTAAGTGTGAGAACTGACAGGATGAGTCAGTGGGTGCTAATAATGGCTATAGCACCCCCTTGCATTAATGCAGAGAATGCATCTTTTGCAGCTAAAAGCGTTTATGTTCATATATTTATTTTTGGCAAAAGTCCTATCCTTAAGTTCACTGAATGGGTATGTGAAAGAGATTATAGAATGGCAATGATAGACTGCACATTTGAGTTTTCAATCAAACAGAATCTTACCTTAGTGTCTTCTTAATATAAAGTTACTATGGCCAGTAACTAATGGCGCTTTTCCACTGCATGGTACGGCACGGTTCGGCACGGCACGCTTTGGTGCTTTTCCACTGCATGGTACGGTACGGTACGGCTTGGCTGGGTACGGCTCACTTGTAGAGTTTTCCACTGCTTGGTACGGTACGGCTTGGATAGGTATAAATCAATTTTAGACTTTATAATTATGAAATAATCCTGGGAAAAAAATATCACAGTTCCCACAAAAATACAACATTGATAATGTTAAAAATGTTTCTTTAAGCATCAAATCATCAATGATTTTATGTAGGATCATGTGACACTGAAGAATTCTAAATTTTAAAATAGAAATGGAATAATAAAAAATAAATAAAATAAAGTTATTTTTAATTGTAATAATATTTCACATTATTATGTGTATTTTTGATCAAATAAATGCAGACGTGGTGAGCATAAGAAACTTCTTTTAAAAATATATACAATTATTTTCATGAGCTATCGCTCTTTTCTAATTTAAATCCATAGGATCTGTTTGAGTAGTTTTAAACACAATTCAACTGCTTCTGTGTCACTTATAACAATGACGCAAGAGTGCATTTTACATAAAATCATGTCGGAAATCTACAGTGTGTGCCAATGGGACATTCTCAAAAGCTGAGTTAGCTACAGTAACCAAGCTGGGTGGAGCTTAGAAAAGCATCAATTGAAGTTGAATCAACAAAACCGTGCCAATACTTAAGGGTGTAACGCTTATCAAATAGGTCATTATAACCAAAACTAGCCATAAAAAGGGTTTTAGGGCTTCCACTGTCGGACTGCGCTCTAAATCCAGGAGTCCGAGACTCCCACTATCTGACTCCATCAATGTGACATGATGAGTCCAGCACCCCTCCACTTTGTCCTGAGAAATATTTAAAGAAAGACAGAGTGGAATTACCTGACACAGGACAGGATTAGACGGAGCACAGACTGATAAATTTTTCAGTGCAATGAGATGTTGTGGCTGAATAAAACATTGCTTTTTAAATAGACATGGGCTAACATGGAAGGTGTTTCCTGCCAGTCTCTCTCCGGAGCCGTTGACAGCTACACGCTCCTGTCACATGCAGCCACACTGACTGATACAGTTCAGCATACTCTCTCTCAGTGCACTCTTTCTTACCACTTTCACATCAGATTTGGTATCATCCTCCTGTATCTCATCTGATACTGAATGGCAGCCTGTCTGTGGCATGAAGAAATGTGTGTGCGTGTCTTTTGGTGTCCTCTGTGACAAAGTACATAGCACCCTCTTTGTGAGTACAGAGACCTAGCCTGACTCTCTCACACAGCATTAGCATGCCAACATGCCCTCTCGCACCTTCCGCCCGGTACACGTGCCTGACGTGATCCTACACACTAGGACGGCTCGCCCCTTTTTCTCTCTCCCGCGCTGTCTGTCGGTGACCCCACTGTTACTCTGAGTTCTTACAGATGGCCTGAGCTCAGATAGCATCTGCCTCCTCCCATCCATCACAAGCGGCTGCTCTGTGGAGCTCCTCGGCGGGGGCCCGCGTGCTTGCCAGATCCGTTACCCCACCTCTGTGTGTGGGACTCAGGTACCGAACGCTGCCTGCTAGCCTACGGTCACTCAAAAGAGGGAGGAACCCGAGTCTCCGCGGTCCAGACTGGGAGCGAAGGCCTGGCTGTGGGTTATTAATGGGCCCCCTTGGTTGTGCCTCGGCCCCCGAGGCATCTGCCTCCGTAGCTCCTGGCACGGGATACTGCCTCATAAATCTCCTTAAATAATACCGCGAGGCAGCTAGGGGAAAGGGGTCACTACGGAAACAAGGCAGTCAGACTGAGATGAAGTGTCAGTGATGCATGGCCTGTGCCTCCGAATGCAGGTAACACCCCCCCCCCCCCCCCCAAACACACACACACACGCACACATAGAAAAAATTGGAGGAGGGTATCAAGATGCAAAGCTGCAACTATGAAAGAGATTTTATCAGAAAAACGAGGTATATATTTTTTGTGCAAACCTTCTCAAGAGACCCCCGAGACGCCGATGAGTCCCCCAAAATCACAGCTCCAGCAGCAGATGAAGGAGTTGTAGGTCGCAGCTAGTGGAGTGGCAGCTGAAAGCCGAACATGTGGTTTGAATTAACACCCTCCCCAGGGTTCAGCCCAACAGCGGGGGGAGGCAGGATCTGAGACTACCTTGTGATGATAGACACATCCGTCTGATTATTGTTCTTCTCCTGACACACATCACTTTCACATGCACTGTAGAGTTCCCACGCTTTTTTCTCTTGTGTGCTTCAGAATGTTTAGTGTACTCAAAATGTGGATATGATAATATTTCTTAGAAGATTATAGACCAGGGTCAGAATCTAATCAGGTCTTTGGGCAACAATGTCACCCAAAGTGATGAAAATGCCTCCATAATGATTTTATCTATTATAAAATAGCTGTTGTGATATATTTCAGAGTATTCAGTTTGATTCTAATCAAATGGATACTATCTGGTATATACTGTATATGCACCCATACTTTATTAAGATGTCTAGCTTCCTATGTTTCTTCACCTCTTCTTCAGGTCTTTAGGAGTTGTTTATTTATTTATTTATTTATTTATTTTGCCACAGCCACCTTTGATTTGAGGATTCTGCTATTCTTTAAAGTTGCTTTGGATTTTTTTTTTTTCATATCAAAAATATGAATATTCCAGAATATTATGTAGTGTTTCAAATGATATTATTTTATCTTTTTGTGCTTTCATAATTGTAAAATGTAAAATAATAATAATTTGTCTTGTACACAAGCTTATTATGTACACTAGTGTTCAAACGTTTGGAGACTAAGAGAATGCTTTTCTTGAGCAAGGGTGCATTAATCAAAGCTTAAGCGACTTTTAAATTGTTAAATGTTATATATGAAGAGTTCAGATGCAAAAGCCTCTAAATGCCATTTGAAATTTTCTTCTAAAATGACCATTTTTATCAAGCTTGTATATTTAAGTTCAGTAATTTCACTTAAATGACAATTAATAGGTAATCTTCACTGCCATTTAAGTGAAATTACTGAACTTATATATACAAGCTTGATAAAAATCATCATTTTAGAAGAAAATTTCAAATGGCACTTAGAGGCTTTTGCATCTGAACTCTTCATATATTAAATATATGTGTTCTTTTGAACTTAATATTTATCAAATAATCATAAAAATATATTTATTTTTCAAAAAAAAAAAAATATTTAGCAGGACTTATATTCTAAATGTTGATAATTATAAGAAGAAATGGTCCATGAGCACTAAATCATCATATTAGTATGATTTTTTTTTTTCTGATGGATCATGTGACACTGAAGGCTTAAGTAATGGTGCTGAAAATTCCGATCTGCAATTACTGTACAGGAATAAACTACACGTATCGAAATACAAAATTGTAAGACTATTTCGCAATATTACTATTTTACTGTAGTTTTGATCAAATTCAGCACTGGCACTTATTTCAAAGACATTTTGAACAGTATGTATTTACTGTTTATGTCACAATTCAATTTAGTTTTTTTTTAAATTCTGAAGAATAAATAAACCTGATAAAACCAAAACGGGCAACACCAATGCTATAGATAATGCATGTATCGTTGGTTTTGATTCGAGAGTTTATTATCAGTAGCCTACCTAACTTCTTCCTATAACAGTTCTATTCTGAAACAGCCTTCATTGTTGCGCTCTGCTCAGGTAACGCAGCCCGTGTGCCGGAGCTTTGAGCACGAATAAGATTGTTATATATTGGTTTAATAAAGTCAGAGACAAATGAAGCCCCCCTGCCAAAGAGGACTGTGTTACACACTTCATGAACCAAATTAGTGTGGCAGCGCAACACGCCGATGCGTCGCTTTTGTTCTGGAGATGATCTGCATAGCGGAGCTCATTTCTCAGACAGATAAATCTGACGGCAAGCCGTGACTTCCCCCCTGAAGTAAATATTGTAAATAATGAAAGGGCCTGCCAGCAGTGCTTGAGGAATGACTTCATCCCAAGCCATTTATACAGACTGTCAGAGGGGAACAAAAAAGGAACTGGGCAGGGAAGAAAAGAATGGAAACTCCATCTGATTGGATAAAGAAACAGACTTGCTAATGCCTTCTGGGTAATAGAGATGGAGCACCACTTGAGCATTGGGTATGTGTGCTTGGGAGGGAGGGAAGCTTTTAATTGAGAGGTGAGAAGGATGGATCCCACAGGTTAACTCCATTCTTCAAGGGCCATTAATATGGATCAGATAAGGTTTTTAGTGCACTGCACCTTCAGTGACACACAACATGCTCTATTAATCGTATTGATGTTGTGGATTTGCTGGATGATTATAGTAGAGTTTATCATATTTTGTTGTTAATACGCCTATATGATTAATATGTAAAATAGATGCAAATTATCAAGAACGTTTGTTTTCGGGTCACAGCTGAGACTAGGGCACCCGGGCCACTTAAGGGACAGCCTGAAACTTCTAAAGCCCCTTTCACACAACAAATTACCTTAAAATTGCCAGAATTACTTTACCGGTTAATACACAAATATGCTGTTCACACACGCAATGTCGTTCTGGCTTTTTACCGGTAAGAGATCATTCACACATCAGCAGCAAAATACCAGTAAATTCTGTGATGTAAGTCATCGAAAGTTGTCTTTAAATGCCGCGCCGTTGTCTTCAGCCGTTCACATGAGGAGAAGCGCTATAGAGTTTGACTGTCTATTCAATTTCACAACAATTTTTAACATCAAAGTGAAAGGCATAAGGGGATCAAACTGAACTCTTAAAAACACAAGACGCGCATAATAGTATCCAACTGCAGAGCGGCAACACTGATGAATGGAAAACCGTATGTGATATTGCAATATAAAAATGACTCGTAAAATAAAATGCAAAGCTGAAGTGCCAGCAGCCAATACTCCAGTTTTCAGTCACATTATCTTTCAGAAATCATTCTAATATGAAAATTTTCTTATGTTTTTTTTTTTTTTACCTGGAGACCGTGACAAAAAGATATTTTTTTCAGGATTCTTTGAAGAACAGAAAATTCAAAATAATAGCATTTATTTGAAGTGGAAATTTTTTAGTAACATTATAAATGTCTGTTCTGTCACTTTAATCTTTGACGAATTAACAATACAAAACAAATCCCTCCAGTTACTTATACGTGTGCTTTTGAATGCTTTATGGAAGCTGCAACTTTGACTGTATATCTCACAAAATGACTTCATATCTCGCATTTGTCCCTTATCTGAAACCTTGTCTCACAATTACCTTATTTATTTATTTATTATTTTTTACTCCAAGGCTGAAACAGGCTTCCATCTGCTTATCCCAAACATTTAGCTTTCTTAAATATCATTGTAAACCCAGTAATCCCATTATTTTCATTATTCCTACATTATTTCCCAATCCAACATTCTTTTTTTTTTTACAGCTGATTATAGTCGCATTTGTGTCTTTTGAAAGTTACTTTTAACCAGGGCAACTTGTCTAAAGTGTATTTTAAACTGTAATATCACCAGACTCATTTGGTTTCCTCATTTAGTAGCTATTTAGGAAGTGTTTCATGTTCTTATAATTAGAGCTCTTGTCTCTCGGCTCCTTCTGGCCCCTCCCCTCTCCGCTCTGTAGTTTTATCTTGACGCGGCTTATACCGCAGATCAAAAAAAATGTCCTACTGAGGATGCCGTACTCCTGCAATTACCAAGATGTTTATTATATCTAGTGTAATAATTGTGGTCGCTACAGGGATTATTTTAAAGTTATTACCACTTTGATGTTAGCGCTTTTCTCAGGTTGTGATTGTGTGTTTAATTGTACCAAAGTGACACATAAACCCCATTTTAATTTAATGAAAGCGAGAAAGTCAGATTATTAAAATATGACTGAATCGGCAGCCCGGCTGTGTAATTATTTTGGTAAATTTGTGCTGGGAGGCATGATAGGGCAAACTGTACTCATTTGCAGAAGGCTAATTTAATAAAACTCAACCCTCTTTATATGAAGGTTTTCCTGTTTAACCCAATTGAAAACCACACCAATTTGCTGTACTAATATTTCCAGCACTATCGGGCTAATGATGCTAACTCCAAACAGCCCGGAACCAGTAATTAACGGAGATGCTAATGAAAAGGTGGCGGCACCTTCAGCAACCTACTGCGGCGGACACTATCTATCTTGGACTAGTGGAAAATGTATCCTCTTATCTTGCAGCCCATAATCCTCCTCTTCTAATTAGCCACTTCGTTCAAGCAGAATGGAGAATCACAACTTTCATCCCTCCTTTTTCAGAGAGATTGAGAGAGCAGGGTTCAACCCAAAGAGACTAGCGCTGTCGGTAGGAGGAGGAGGAGGAGGAGGAGGAGGAAGAGGAGGGGAGAGACAGCAGTGTATGTTACACTCTGCTGGTCACCTGTCAGCTGTCAGAGCAATTACAGCACCTCCTAGTGTTAAATGTTTAAAGTGCGCATTAGCATGTAGCACAGTGGCATCCTGTTCCTGTGATCCTGCGAGGCTGGCACTCGGCGACAGCCCCTATGCCACCACAAATCGCTGTAGACAGTGCGCTGTTAAAATCAATATGCTGCAGTTTTGTAGTGCTTCCGTCTGACTGTGCGCCGTTGTCTAATATAATGTAAATAATAAATTATCAGGAGCAGATTACCAGGCGGCGGAGACACTCCACCTCGCAGTCACTCGCTCAAGAGCACTAATAGAGTCACACATCACACTTTTGCACATCTTTTTCTCCTGCTCGGGCTTTTTAATAGACTACACGCTTAAAAATAAAGGTTGTTTTAAAAATAAAAGCAGCAGCAGCAATACCCAGTTGCCCATGTAAATAATTCTTTTCAGAACCATTTTTTTCTTAGTAAGAAGAACATTTTAATAATCAGATCCATTTTCCACTCTAAAGAACCTTTTGTACAATGTAAATGTTCTAATAAAGAATCTTTGTTTTTAAGAGGGTATACAACATCGTTCAAGCAAACCGAATGGATTTGTGCTGGTATGATGTCAGAAGACTAATTCCTTTCTGGTTCTTTCAAGAGTTTTATCATTTATATATATATATATATATATATATATATATATATTATCGATGTATGTTTAAAATAAAGCCTGTGGTAAACATTACTTTGACATTTTGTTCTACAATGTAAATTTAAAACTCCATAGGAAAAGGCAAATTAGACCAGGTTCTCCCATCATACCATGATTAATTAGCGATACATTGAATAAACTGGCATTATTAACAGTTAAATACATTTTTAATTTGAAAGCAGAGAGTCTGAGTTTGTCTTTAAATTTCCCCTGTGGCATTTTACATCTGCACCTGGACCCCCTTTCTTGTGGGTTAAAACAGCGATTAGGTTTTAGTGGGACACGCCGGATGAGAGGAGACGTAGGCAGGGAGCGAGTGAGTTCTAATTAGGTCAGTGGAAGAGAAAGGCAGCGCACTCGTTCTCCGTGAAAAGGTCCCTCTGTCCTTTGCGTCCTATCTGCGGGTGACTGGATAAGACAGGTGAAGGCAAGTAGAAGTGGTAGCTGTCAATACACCTCCCTCGCTCCCCTTCCCTCTGATGCCATGAATTATTTGTGAGAGCAGGCGATGACAAAAGGATGCCGCTCGCTCTCAAAGCCTCACCTGCCGTCCCGTCACACCCACAGAGTTGATTCCATCAGACATGCGAGGGGGAACAGAGTTCCCTCCTTTACATTTCTCTCTGCTCTGCTCTTTTCTCTAACCTCATCATGCCATATCAAAGCACTGTAAACGAGTGTCGTCCCGCTCTAGCTGGACCCCCATGCTATACATTTCCATTTTTCATAGACTATGCTTTTTGCAAAGTCATTCTATTTATTTATACCAGTATGAGGCAAATAATCTCAAAAATGAAATCATGCCAAAGCCTTAAACAATAATTAGCTACAGTAGTTTCTGTTGTCAGTCAGAGGCAATAGCATATCTTAAATACAAAAATAAAATAAAAATAAAAAGTGTAAAAGCCACAGAAATACTATAATGATTTCATGGGGTAGGCTGTATCTTATTATTTGGTTGGTAAGAAATCATCTTTTTTCCGCAGTTATTCAACAAGTATTTAGATGGTAACACTTGGCATACAAAGCAATCTATTACAATGATTTAATCATCACAACAGCTTAAAATAACTTTAAATAACAATAAATAATTCAATGAATAATACTAATACCATATATTAATCTAGGTTAATGTTAATTTATACATGTAATAATACATTTTGAATCAAACAATAACCAAAAATACTACATTCATAAATTAATTTAACCTAAATGCTGTTTAAAATATATAGAAATTGTCATTGTTTGTTCATGATACCTACTAACTAATTATAATTACTAATCGAACCATATGATTGTAAAGTGTTCTCATTACATAAGGCCATGCCTGTGCAAAATTATAATAAATAATTTATGGCTAAAAAGTAAGCTTTACTTACACAAAGATATCAGAAAGGAATGTGATGTACTGTATCAATCCATATAGCACTGTTTTGAATCGAAAATCGATATTTTTGTGATCATCGGATTCATAGCATTATAGGTCAAAAAACAATATTCCTTTGAGGTTAATCTGACCGCATCCTTCTGTTCCGGTGTTTTTGTAGGGAATATAGGGAGTAGCTAAGTATTACTCAGGCCAGTTTGTCGGAGCCCTTTGGCAGTGAGTAACAGTGTGCTGTAAAGCTCTAGTCTTCACACAAAAAGCTGGCGGTCTAATGATCCCACTGGCTGCTGACCCTCAGGCCTGCTCTGTCCCTCCACCACCCCTCCATTACACTCCCTTCCTCCCTCCCTTCCTTCAACCCTGCCACATCTGCTGCCTCTCGCCAAAGGAAAAAAAAAATCAATCTCTCCATCATGAATTATTGAGGTGTTTGCCTACAGCCTCTGAAATATACAGGAGGGTGGTCTCTCTCTCTCTCTCTCTCTCTCTCTCTCTCTCTCTCTCTTTCTCTCTCTCTCTCTCTCTCTCTCTCTCTCTCTCTCTCTCTCTCTCTCTCTTTTCTTATAAATTTAGTTTAAGATTTGTAAATTATGAGAATGATTACATAACAGAATGATTTTAATATACTTTTTTTTACCTTCCACCCTAGATGGTTTATTTGTGCAGTTCACATTGCGTTGAATCTATCGTGTGGGATCTTGTATTTCCCTCTGAGCGGTGCAATTAATTTGTGCCTTATGTACACGGCCAAAGCACAGAGGCTGTTTACAGAAAATATATCTGTCCATAGCTTTCTGTATGATTAGCTAAAACTAGGGTCATTTGTGCTGAATTAGTCAATTATATCCATTAAGCCAGAGACGGAAGGGTTTAATGTGTAAATCTCAGCATAAAATATATGAAACAGCTGCAAACGGGGAGTAGGAGCAGTTATTTCCACTTCGACTCTCAAAACCCTGCCCTAATGAACTGAAGTTTAAGTTATTACACCATCACCTGCTGTACTACTGCTGGTCTGCTCTCTCACACACCTCCACTGGCACTTGTAAACAATAGCTTTCGCTGTAATGATTACATTCAATCAGGCAGTTGTCATATGACAATCATTATCCCTCCTCCAGTGGCAGCAACTTGATTGACAGCTCCCCAAAACCCATGTGTGGTGGCTGCACATCGTTGCCTGGCTTCAGCTATCAATTACAGGCTTGGATTTGAAGCATTTATTATGTAAAATAATTCTACACTGCACTCGTCTCTTGGGTCTGGTCCCCGCTGTCTGATGTGAAATTTCTCTCCTCGCTCTCCTCTTTCACGTTCATTGTCTCTCGCTCACTCTTTCTGTCTCACTCAACTCTTTATTGTTATTTCGTAAAGGGTGCGTCTTCCATTCGTTGCTCTTAAATCGACACAGCCCAGGTAGTAATGGTATAAGACTCCAATGGATTGTCAAAGGGAGGAAATCCAGCAATTCAAAACTGTTGAAAAATGTAATTCTTTTTTAATGTTTACCTGACCAATAAAGAGTCATCTTGGACTATTGACAACTTGTGGGTAGTGGCCAACTTGTGGCATAATGCAAACGCAATGCCATGTGATGTCATTGTAGAAATTGCTATTCTCAGTCAGCCATGACTCATTTATTCGACTAGAGGAAGTTTAACCAGTGCTATTAAGATCTCGCAATCTCAAAACCCAACTTTTCTTATATAATCATATTATATACACTACTTTTCAAACGTTTGGGCTCTGTAAGACTTGTTTTTTTTTTTAATTTTTTTTTTTTTAATGTTTTTGAAAGAAGTTCTTATGCCCACTAAGGCTGTATTTATTTGATCAAAAATACAACAGTAATATTGCAAAATATTATTACAATTTAATATAAATGTTTTCTATTTTAATACATTTTAAAATGTTGTCTATTATTGTGACGCAAAGCTGAATTTTATTATTACTCCAGTCTTCAGTGTCAAATCCTTCAGAAATCATTCTAATATGCTGATTTCTTGCTCAAGAAACATTTATTTATTATTATCAATGTGCTGCTTAATATTTTTGTAGAAACTGATAATTTTTTTCTGGATTACTTTATGAATAGAAAGTTTAAAATAAACAGTATTGCAGTTTTTTTGTAATGTCTTTACTGTCAATTTTAATTAATTTAGAGCATCCTTGCTCAATAAAATATACAAAAATCTATCTGACCCCAAAGTTATGAACAGCAGTGAATATGAAAGGTTGAAAAAATACTGAGTGCACCTTTAATATAGAACATGATGAATTAGAGGTTTTTTTAGATAAATAAATACATTCTGTGTACCAAAACAGTCCACACACATTCACCAAAAGAGGACTAAAAATAAATAATGCTACTAAAAATAAAATAAAAAAAACACTCGAGACTGATTCACTCTGAGGAAACATTTGCAGACAATGGAAACCAGAGAGTGTAAATTCTACTATGATGTTATGATAAGAGAATTCTCTTTGCTCGCTCGCAGTTTCTTCTTTCTCTCTCTCTCTTTCTGAAATAGTTCTTCGGTTGCATTTGGCACCAAACTCGCAGGCCAGTGCAGAAATCCAGCCATAATAAATGGTGGGAGGAGGGAAAAATAAGACATCTGAAAGACCAGCTAAGCAAGCCGGTGATATTTCTTCTTCTTTTTTTTTTCTTTTTTTTTTTTTTTTTTGCCTGGGACAGATCTTTTGGAGATGTGTATTGTAAGCAATTTTAGAGCTGTCAGCACAACATGCCTACTGGTCTCAGCTTGCCCGAAGGCGGAGAAAGGGGAAGGTTAGACTTCTTGTAGCTGTCAGACTCTACTCTGCATTATTATTATTTTATTTGCCGTATCTGGTCTTGAAGGAATTACAAGAAAATTCAGAGGACATTAAGTTGGGAGGCTAACCGATGCACGTGTATATTTTGAAAGCATGAGCAATATGTTTTTTTTTTCTAGAGGGGAGCTAAAAGAGAGATCGAGTGAATGACAAACAGAGGCTGAAACGGACAGCGAGTTACAGGGCCGCCTGGCTTTAGCGCTGCCGCTCAGAAGATTAGCCTATCACTCGTCAACATGGTGTCGCCTTACTCAATTAGCCACAACTCAAACTCTGTGTTTTAAACAACTGCAACATTCCTATCGTGCCCACATAGTAGAGGTAATGGAGAGCTGCCTTCGAGAAGACATCTGCCTCTGGTCCCATTAAGACAGCCCATGCTGCTGTCTCACTAAGGCATTCTGGGAGACTTGAATGAAGATAAGATGGTGTAAGGTGAGGAGAGAGCGGATGAAGAGAGATATCATGCCATACCGTATGGCACTTTGAGTGTTGCTCTATGGCAAGAACGGGCATTGACTGTGTCTCCCAGAAATGGGCACATTTATATTCTCTTTCTCTGAGTCCCCCCCTCTCACACTCTTATGGTCTGCGTTAGCCTTCATAAAATATTCATGTTGGTTGTGCTCAGTGCCATAATTGCCATCTCAGCCTCTGAATAATTGATGGCTGGTGCCGTTGACTTGGTCTCATTTACTAAGAGTGTGGGTAATACCATACTCGCACATGCCACATGCTTTTATGCCATGCTGCCGCAGTTAGTGCTGACTCCAGATCGGCCATTCTCTCTGCACACCACTATCATTCATTTGAAACCACCCTCGCAGCTACAATCAAATGCATTTAAATCAATAGTGCGAGTGACTTGGGCTACAAGTATCTTTGGAAACACATTTCCAAATGTGTTTCCAAAAACTATTTTATTTGATGTGCTTTTTAGGAGCGAAGGAAACTTGATAAGGGGCAGCTGAAATTTTGACAAATGATTTTCTGTTTATTAAAGTGCATTTTTCTCTGATCGTCGCACTTTGAGTTGGTGTCTGATTGTAAAGACCACTTTCTGTGTGGATGTTTTGTAACTATTTAATTTGACGACTAGCAAAACCGGGTTCGATTTTGTGAATCGTTCCTGTGCTGAGATTTGAGGAGAACAACACAGAATGTTCAACACAGTCAGGCGAAACTGCAGGAGAGTTAATTAATGGGCCAGAGCTGAGCGGACAGATGTGACCCCTTGTTAGACTGAGGTCAAAGGTCAATTTCTTGAGGATTACATTAACCCTGCCTACACCAACCCCATCAGTCCTCGACTTCTGCTTTAATTCGTTGCTCTCCTTCTTTTTCGCCCTGACATTCCTTCTTACCTCCTCTCTTTAAGTCAACTTCATAGGGTATTCGACCATCTCTGTTCAGTCTAAAGGGCACTACAAAATGCATAGGGAACAATATTACATCAATATATCACGTCACAGGAAGCGGAGACATGACATTTCAGTGACATAAAAGTCATTGCGCATCAACTGAATACCACACAAATATATTTTAGAAACCTAAACGGGGAAAATCTAATTCCTTGCAAGTGTTAATGGGTAAAAAACACATAAGTGATCATTGCCATTATCAGAAACAAATAATAATTATTTTCATTTTAAACAGCACAGCCATCATTTATCATTCAATTTTGTCTTTTTGATTATGAGGAATGATATCCATTTAAATAAATAAAAATTGATATTTTATTTTAAAAGAATATTAAGTGAAATATATATATATTTCTTGAGCAGCAAATTAGCATATTAGAAAGATTTCTGAAGTTTCATGTGACATTGAAGACTGCAATTATAATGCTGAAAATTCAGCTTTACCATTACATAAATAAGTATTAGTCGAGCAATAAACACTGCATGGGATTTTGTGAATCACTCTCTCATCCTTCCACATCCACTTTTCCAGTTCCGCTTTCATTAGCATCCGCTCTGATGTGTCTAAAAGTACAACGTAAGAATTATTAAGCAGAGCAGTAAGGTGAGGCTCTGACTCAAACTCGTCCTACCCATCAGACACTTGGAGCGTTGCCCTCTTCCTCACGCTGACTGTGGTAATAGCCCTCTCTAATTGAAGTGCTCTTAGTCGTGCCATTTGCAATGCACTGTCCAATCTCTTCTAAAAGCATAAGGTCCCTGTCCGAAGTGCCCTACAGAGGGGACAGTAAGCACTTTATTAAACATTACACGTGTGATTACATGTACCCTCCCTGTTCGGCAGACACCGTAGTACTCTTGCTAATGCTAATGGAGCTAAAGGGTCAACAAAGTCAAACTATATACACATTACACATGTGAATGGGGGCTCTAAAAACTATGAGTGAGTGTTTATGTGAACGTGGCGTGCGGTTAGGAGACCAGAAGGACAAATCTGTGGAGTGGAGGGAAAGAAAGACAAAGGATGTCTTCCTAAAGTGAGGGCACCCAGGGTTTTGCAGGGGATTTAGGAGGACTATGAGAGCGTGATGTCAGCGATGAGGTTAAGCCAAGACTTATCTCCACACAAAGCAGGAAAGAGAAAGAAATCGAGAGCGTGGAAGAATAAGGGACAGTTCAGGAGTGCTCAGACAGGGTCAGTGGCAGAGGGAATCAGCGAGGAAGAAGCCACGGCTTAGAGTTCTTAAATGATATTATAGACGAGGTCTGTAGCCCTAATCTGCTTACCCAAACAACACTGTGGATAACACACACACAAACATGTTTTTATCAATGCACCCAATGAGCTGCAAATGCTAGATCTGATCTATATGCACTGCACACTCAATCATACACAGCATATTTTTGTTCCATATATTTACAAATTACACACACACCCATAGACAACATTTGAAGTGGATCTTTCATCAAAGTTATACATGAACCTTGAACAACCCATTCTTGTCTTAGGACAACTTTGATGAAGTGTTTTGATCCACATCCAATGTGTATATATATATATATATATATATATATATATATATACATTTGAAGTGGATCAAAAAAGTTAATCAAAGTTGTTCTCTTTATGTAAAGATACAGTATGCGATCATATGTACAGTATACATATTTTCCATCTATGCTACTTGGCACAAAGGCTTGAAATTTGGATGAATGGCCTGACACACATTGATGTGTAATGTTGTAGATGTTAGAAGGGTGGCACAAACAGTAGATTATAAAGCAAAGGATGAGACCTGTGCCTCTTAATCCCAGCCAGTGCACACATATGCATATTACATTCCTTCATTGCTAACAAGTCAGCTGCACTCACTCACTCACTCACTCACTCACTCACTCACTCACTCACTCACTCACTCACTCTCTCTCACACACACACACACACACACACACATTGTTATTGTCATTGTGAGGCTTTCCACTGACTTCTATTGTTTTTGATATAAGCTAATACTGACTAGCCTTAACCTAAATTCTAACCACACCCGTAAAATAATAAATTTTTATGAAAAAAGTTTATACGTATACATATGCATTTATCAATAATAATAATAATAATAATACTTATTATTATAGCCTAAGAAGAGAAGAATGGATGAGTACACATACATATTAAGCTACACTTTGCAGAAAAAAATATATTTAAATATGTTTTTTTTTTTTTTTTTTTTTTTTGGGGGGGGGGGGGGTTAAATTTTTTATTATAAAAAAATCAACGGCTAGACTGTTTGTTTGGGTTAGTCTGTAGTATTTATATTTAGCTGTACACTTGCGTTCAAAGGTTTGGGGTTGTTATTTGGTATGAATTTTTAATGTCTTTGAAAGAAGTCTCTTATGCTCATCATTTTATTTTAATTACTATTATTTAATTTTTTCAAGTTTTGTTGTAAATGTAAAAAATTGACTGTCACTTTTGATCAATATAATGCATCCTTTTTGAGTAAAAGTATTCATTTGAACTATTGTGTCTATAAAATGAATAGGAGTCCATGGTATTGTTAGTAAAAGATGATGGATATGTAGGTCACTGCAATAGTATCAATGCATTTGTGTAAGTAGTGACAGGCAGCAAATATAATAGTGTATGCTGCAGATAGATGTGGGTTCTCAACTATACCAGTGCAGTGAACCAGAAAACCATAAATGAAGAAAAAAGAGATACCCCACTGTGCTAATTAGTATTGTAGATTTCAGACTGCACAGAAAGGAGGGGAAACACGCTGAGTCACAGCCATACAATATCTGACAAGCCCACTGGATCCAACATTAAAACACTGTTATTAAAATGCATAAACAATAAACGCTTAGAAATCATTTGAGAGACATTATTAATTTAATTGATAAAGGACACAGAAACATTTACAATATTGGATGTACCCCTGTGAAGTTGAGCACAAGTACACAGTACAGTGAATAGACGCGTCTAGCATATTTCTTAATAATAGTTAATAAGTGTTAATAGGGATTCAGAAATCAATCTACTATGGTTACCTTAACAGAATATCTCACTGGATCTGTGGCTATGGTGAATATGGGTGCGCTTTGGAATGACTTCGGTAACATTTCAATCTCTCCTGATCTTTCTCCTGTTTTCTTCTTTTCACTCAGCTGACAGGCATGTTTCTGGCGTCTTCATATCCTAGACAGTGTGTTGCTTATTGTAACTTTGTGAATATGTATGTAGCTATCTATCTTAAGAATGCAGAGTAGGAGGATGTAGGTTAACTCCTCATAGCGGGGTGGCACATAATATAGCTCTAATGTCAATGCCACACAACCCTGCCATCTTTTCCACAGTCTCTGCGCCAAAGTCATGAACAAAATGGACTTACCTCATAAATCCTTTTATTCTGTGTTTTTCCAGGTTCTTCCTGAAATTCTTTCTCAAATGCAACCAGAACTGCCTAAAGAATGCAGGAAACCCACGAGACATGCGGCGCTTTCAGGTAAGACCATGTTAGACCAAAATTGCAATTTTAGTCATATATGTGACTGGACAAGCTGCATTTATATTGTCGTTAATAACATTGCAAGTATTATTATAATAATGATTAGTTTATTTATTATATTAATGTTTAACAGATAAGTAGTTCATGAAAATCCATATAGGATTTTGAAAGTATATTTGAAATATTTTATTTTACTATGACTCTACATTCTTAATTGACAGAATTGCATGCTATACTATACATACTCAAACAATCAGAATAAATTGATCAATATTTGCTAAAAAAAATCTTTCAAAGACATTACATTAGACTATTAATAAATAGATATTAGATAAAGTGGCTAGAAAAAGTATATACACAATTATATATTTTTATTATAATTGTATGTATTATATTATTACATACACTGAATTAACACATTCAACTGACCACCCACTATTTCACTTAAAATGTAGTTTTATTTATTTTTGAGGCCAAAGAATGGTTTCTTAACTGATAAAATGTGAGTACTTGAGAACATATAAAGAAATACTGATGGAGAATAGAGAGAGAAAAAAGAAGCTTTGAGCGAATGAAGTGGCTGCCCAGAACAGGGATAATGTAAGCGGTGTTTGCCAAGTCTCATCAAGCCTCTTCCTCTCTTGAGATTGAGAGACCTCTCAAAGCCTGAGAGCCATTTAAATCAAGAGGCTCCTCAGTTGCTGTGAGACACCTCTAGTCTATGACTTTAGCTCCTTGAGAGCTGTTAGCTGCTGTCATGGTTCCAGGCTCTCTGGTGAAATGTGCCTGTATGTCAATTTATCAGTCAGCGGTTACACGTGTGTTTGTGCTGCCTCAACACTTGAGCTGTTTGTTTGAGCTACGTGTTCATTTGTATACAAGGACCGAGTGTGTCTTTGTGGGTCAAGTGAAATGCAGTCATTATTCGTCTTCTGCAGGTGGTGGTGTCTACGACGGTCAACGTGGACGGACACGTCCTGGCTGTGTCTGATAACATGTTTGTACACAATAACTCTAAACATGGACGTAGAGCTCGCAGGCTGGACCCGTCTGAAGGAACTCCGTCGTACCTGGAGCACGGTGAGAGTACATACTGTATGTGTCTACCTGTTTACATGCATTTTGTTGAGAAATAAAAACACGAGTTTGTCATTTTTCACACTGAGAAAAATAGGGGGAAACAGAAGGAATAAAAGACAAGACTTACACCTGCAATGTTTATGTAGTTGCCGTTATAAAATCCTTCATTGTACTTTTCCCCACAACAAACTCTTTTATTTGCACACGGCTAACGTTCCTAGCACATCCAGCAAAGCTAAGCCACTTCAATATGCCATCATGGCTAGCACTGCCTTTTTCCTTTACATCAACTTAGTTTAAAGCTTAATTATTCAATTTCTACCCAACTAGTATAAACAAATGGTATTGCAAAAATATTGATTTCACTTTTTTCAACCTAGCAATGGCTTACTTACAGCTGTCTCTAAAAGGTTTAAATATTGAACAAAATAATCATTCTTAAAATAAGTTAAACATCATTGAATGAACAGTCGAACATGTTGAATGGTGGTGCTTATGTGCGGTCGAGTTCAAATGCAAAAAAACTAGCAAATGCAACCAGGTCAATTCCACTGAAGAATCCTTGACTTTAAAGGCCCATACACAACTGGACAAATATCAGCGCACGTTATTCGTCAGCGTTTTTCAACACGTTTTTTGTGTTCACACCCAAGCGATGAGCCGAGTGAACATGCAAATTCATTCCCTGATATTAGATGGCGCCCATTTGCTCTGCAATACCACTCCATAACAGTTTTCTTTTATCAAGATGTTTGTAGTCGCAGTCGCGTTTGTCACATAGTTCTTTATGTTCTAACACCAACGAGACCAGCAGCTCTACATTCATCTTGCCTTGCATCTTCCTCGTCTTATTTCTTCCTGGCAGTGTAGACGGCGACGCTACTTGGCGTAGAGCTTCTTCGCCATTACGTATGTGTGCGCGGCAAGACCGTTTCGTGTTTGAGCGCCCCCAAGTTGTATTTTACTGTAACTTCAGAAGCTCCAAACACGTGAGCAAAAGCGGCAATCTCATTGGTTGGATATTTTTTGACGCGGCATTTAAAAAAAAAACAAAAAAACTTTAAAAACGTTTAAAAACGGCAGTTTTTAAAAAATGACGATTTTACGCTTGCCGTTTTTCGCGTCGGTGTACACACTCACATTGGCGCCCATTGTTTATTCACGAGACATTAAACGTCGGCGAATATCGTGTGCGAAATTTGTCCCGGTGTGAACAGGCCTTTATGCTTTGCTAATGGGAATTTTTTTTTTTTCGTGTTATCCATTAAAAGTATGTAAATATCCTTAAAGATTTCTTTCTAAAAAAGTGGATACGGTACAGTAAGACAATGAATATGTTCTAGCCCATTGGAAAATAGCATCTTTTGTTTTCAGAATAAATGTGAGCGATTTAGGCTAAAAACAAGAAAAGTTCAATGGGGTAAGACACAAATTATGTTGTCGATTTTACATTGAGGTCAGCTGTGTTTCAAACATTACTAAACTTTTGATAATGGATCTTTTTCCTGAAATTGCACTAATGTGTCCGCACTTTAAGGATTTCTTTTGCGGTATAACTGCAACCTTTTGTTGCAGATATTGTTTATATCTTTGTTCAACTGTCTTTGGATTTTTCCATTGGATTTCATTGGTTTACTGGATGATTGGTCATTTCACTGATTGCTCATCATGTTAATATAAAAGTTGTTGATATTTGTTATTTGCTTTACCTGACGAAGACCGCTTGTGTTCGAAAAGTTTTTTATTAAACTTTTTAGGGAGCAAAGATAGCAGTGTGCCGGTTCTTTTGCATTTCAGCTCAGTTTTCTATTGATTTTCGAGCACCTGCTGAAGTGATGATTGGATGTGCACATACAGTACTTTGAATCGAAAGACAACTGTGACATTCAGTCAGACGATAGTGACTCTGATTTAACACCTCTGTGTCCCGCAGTCATGATAATGCCACTAACAAGTCATGCTGATGCCAGATAATGCTGGTGGTTTGAGCTAACCAGACATTCATTTGACTGACAAATGGCACACCAACAGTAGCAGTGCAGCAAAGCACCCATAATCCACTATGGTTTGTGCAGGCTAAGAAAAGAGCAGTGAACGGAGAATTCCCCAAGTGGCCTGTTCTCTTTAGGTTTGAACATGTGTCTTACGAGACCTCTAAGTCTTAAGCACTGAGCATTTATTTTCTGAGCGTCATGTGGCCTTATCTTCCATCCTCCATCTCTTGCAGGTTATAGTGCTGCCCTCATAAATCCGTCTAATAACATGTGAACATGATTTGAGTAATGATTTGATCCACAGTCACAATCAAATCCAATCATTTTCTCATTTATGTTTGGGATGACTCTAGAGAAGAACACATTTTTCTCTTGGACTGTTAACCTCCGTCTATGATGAAAAAATAAGGATTTGAATGATGATGATTTGATGATGATGATGCTGATGATTAAGTTCTCTCTATTCTCCTGGGGAAGTCTTAAGTCTTTAAGCATAGTTTCCACTGGACTGAAAAAATGACAAAAGTCATTTTTCTAAAGCCTCAACATATTTGAAAAATTGTGAAAATTTACTTTCCTTCTCTTTTTTTTCCAAAAGAAAGGATAGGATAAATCCTGAGACAGATAGGCTTATACTGCAATTCTGCGTATGTCTAATATAACACCCTGACTGTGCACATATAGACATATTTTTCTTGGAGGGCAATTGCAGAAACTCACAAAGTCATAGCTTCAAAATTCAATACTGTTCCTGTAATAACTAGATTCCACTTGAAATTTGAACACTTGTCATTCACTGCAGTTCTACACATTCCCACCCCTTATGATCTTATAAGGCACTTTGGCTAATTTTATAATACATTTTGCTCCCAAATAATAGCATACTTTACACATTTTACCATATTTAAATCCCTTCCACCAAATTCTGTTGATTTTTCCACTGAAATCAGCTCAAAATATGCAAAAATGGCCTTCATACATCCCTTCACTCACCTCTGCTTGGCCACTCTTGTCTATTATTGTGTCAGTTTCAGAACATTTCCACTCCCCTCCAGCTAATGAGCCTGTTCTGTCAGACACGGTGTGCATGTGTGTTGATTGCTCTGGGCTGGGGAGACGACGAGGGTAAAGTGAGGGCACCAATACGTGAGGTCATGTCACAAATGCAGTGTGGTGGAAATAGATGTCTGCAGGGCTTGAGAATGTAAGTTTGTAGAAGAGAAAGCTATTGTGCTTGTATCTGAGATGTGTGTAAAAGTGAGTGCACATACGCATGCATGCAGCGTAAGGGAACAGATGGCAGCAGAGGAGGCACCAAAGTTTAATCCTATCAGATGGATTCACATACCACCATCTGCTTAATCCATGCACAATTTCAGCACCCTGCAAAAGAGTCGTCTTAGGCCAAGATTACCATCACAGATTGCTTCAACATTCCTCTTCATCTCTCCTGGTTTATCACGCCGCCAAATTGCATTATGCCCAGCAGTCACCCACAACACAGCTCATACAAATAAAAAAGACTAGCTGGGGAAGTCCTCAAGGCCACAAAGTGGATTACTTCACTTATGAAAATTACAACATGGCTGGAACACAAAATATTTGTGACATTTCGGTTAGTCTAAGGAGATTTGATTTGTATATTCGGGGTTATTGAAATGCTTTAAAATCATGTTCCTTAATCTAAAACTTGTAATTCCCTATTTAAATTGCAATATACCTTTAGGAAAACATTTAATATTACAAGGACTCTGTAAATCTGAATCCTGGAAGATAATCAAGTATTTCCATATTCTGCTGTTGCTGTGTAATACGTTTTATGATTAAACAAAAATAAACAGATAAAATGCAGAGATGAAAAAGAGGAAATTCTTTATCAAGTAGTATTAATCTCACAGACCATATGTGCTATTTAGTGCAAATTGATGTGTTCACAAATAAATATTGTTTTTTAACTTTCTTTTTTTTTGTAAATTCGAAATGTTTCTTGAGCATCAAATCAGCATATTTCTAAACAATCGTGTGACACTATTAGGACTGGAGTAATGATGCTGACAATTTTAAACAGTAACATTTTACAATAAATATGTTTTTACTGTATTTTTGATCAAATAAATGCAGCCTTGGTGTCCATAAGAGACTTCTTTCAAAAAATATTTTTAAATCTTAACGACCCCAAACTTGTGAACGGTAGTGTGCTCAGCTTCTTTTTATTAACAGC
Organism: Pimephales promelas; assembly: GCF_988280905.1. Lineage (NCBI taxonomy): Eukaryota > Metazoa > Chordata > Actinopteri > Cypriniformes > Leuciscidae > Pimephales > Pimephales promelas. Next base: position 24,079,561 of record NC_142777.1, read on the forward strand.
TTGTAGTGGAGCTAACTACTTTTTTAAAAGGGTAGCATGACTGTAGTTTAAATTAGATTTAATTTTCCTTGTAGCTTGATAGTTGAAACCTGCTTCCGCCAACACAGTTCCCCAGACCGTTTTCCCCTGCAGGTTCCCAATATCCCCTGCAATTATCTATGCTAGCTCTTCCCAAGGCATCGCCGATGGCTGACACACACCAGTTTAAGCTACGCGAGTGAGGTCTAGAGCCTTGTTTCATCTCAGTTCAGGTCCTATCAGCAGAACCGAGCGCCTGCTATACGCAGGCCATCTGCCTCCACCGTCCGTCTGCCTCACTTAGGTACACTATCACACGTGCATTGAGTGTAGACCCCTACCCTCTCCCAGGGGTCCTGCCTGCAGTCAGAGCCGTGTGTAACGCTTGTTAAAAGATGTGTGCTTAGTCCCCCTATCAGAGTCACAGAGGACAACAGAGCCGCCCGTGACAGACTCTCCCGTTCTCTGCCTCTGACAGCTGCCTCAGAGGACCCTTACTTTTCCTTTTTTTTCCCTCCCTCATGTCTTTTCCTTCTATTTAAATTCAGAAGCAAATTGGAACAGCAGTAATTAGTCGGTTAAAGCGTCTTCAGTGAGATACCAAGCTTTAGAATCCGGTGCCAAAGTTCAACATGCTGAAATGAAATTTAAACTCATTAAGGTGTTGAATTTTTATGGCTGGCTGCTGTTTTCTCAAAGTGTCCCAGGGCGCCTGGCCTTTTGATCGACTGCTGTAATGACTCTGGATTTCTCTGTGCCTGGCGAACTCCGGCACTCATGACATTTGCACGAGTGTCATAAAACAAGCACTCGCACCTGGCCCCCTCCCTCCCTGGGCACACATGGGGTCAGTGTAATATTTAATAAAGGTGTGTGTATAATCAAGCGGAATTAGCATTCTTGTTCTCCTACTACCGCCAGAGGGGAAGGAAGGAGGGGTTGGAGGGAGTAGTGCTGCTATTTTACACTCATCACTGATCTTTTCCAGTCTGACCCTCAGATTTCATTACCGTAAAACTTCAAATAATAGCCGAGGCCCAAATAGACGCCTGTCTCTTTTAAAGGTCTTTTAGAGGCCGGGTCTGTTTTTGAGTTTCGGGTTGTTAATTTTCTAAAACAATCAGATCGTCCGCTTTTTGGCGGCTGCCAAAGCAAATTTTTGTCCCGCCAAAGCCTATTTTGATCGGTGAGTGATGTAGAATAGAGACTGCTGCACTTGACAGGGCGCATAACGAGCAGAGAGAGAGAGAGAGAGAGAGAGACAGAGTCAGAGAGAGTGTGTGCGCCATGTGCGCACACTCTCACGTCTTCAAACAACACGAGTGCTGTCTTACTCTCTCTCCCTCGCACATATTAATCAAAATCAGTTGACACGATATTAAAAGGTTGGAAGAACGCAGTTTCACGTGGAGCATTTGGAGATTTTTAGAGATTAGAGACTACAACATCTAAACACTAAATTATAAAGGCCGGTCTCATATAGACGTCTTTCTCAAATACAAGCCGGCGCAGTTCCACGATTTGGGGAAATAAAATCCCGGCTATTATTTGACGTTTTACGGTAATTATGTCCATGACTAAAACATAGGCGGAGGGGAATTATGCCTTTCATAAGCAGAGCACCAGGGAGTCAGGTGTCCTGTCGCCATGTTTTTTTCTTTTTCTTTTTTCTTTTTTTTCCTGCACTCAACTTTGCAACAAGTTTTGTCAACTGATTCTGAGTGTTTTTGGACTAGAATGCATAAGTTGTGCGGCGTAAAAGTGGAGAAAGTGGATTTTCCAGGAGTAAGGAGCAAGGTTTTCTCTTTCTCCAAACTTGCTCTGATGACACTCCATCATTAGCATACCATGTAAGAAAATTGTATTTTCTTTCTGAAATTTGTGTTATGATATTGCAGAAACAATGTCAAAATGACAAAACAACAACAGAGATTTGAGAATCACATTGGTCAAACTGAATTTTAATACAATGAAAATTTTATAAAATGCACCTTTTTGTCTATAATTTGCAACTTAATTATTGTTTAATATTATTAAGGGATAGTTTACCCAAAAAGGACAGTTTTGTCATCACTTACTCACCCTCAATTTGTTCCAAATCCGAATGAGTTGCTGTCTTCTGCTGAACACAAAAGAAGATACAGTATTTTAAAGAATGTTGGTGACCAGATAGTTGACAATAACTATTGACTTTCATAGTAGGAAATAAAGTATGCAGTCAATGGCTACCATGAACTGTCTGGCCACCAACATTCTTTAAAATATCTTCTATGTTTTATAAATCGATGGTTTTAAAATGTAACACTATTTTGACTAAATAAATTCAATATAAAACATTAAAATTAAACGCAATCATTTTAGATTGCTAAAAGTAATTTTAGCCGTTACAAATTTATAATGTACGTAATCATTTTGAGACTTGCTAAAGATTACATTTAACCATTAATTTAATTCCAATAATAAATTAATTAAATTTAAATTATTAAACAAGTTTTTTTTAACAATATGTAATGGCAAAGGTAATCAAAATATAATAATTGGGGGAAATGGGCATGCCTAGTTAAATATCCAACATTATACATAAAAAAAATAATTATATCAAATTATATGAATGTATAATACAAATGATACAGTATGTGTATTATATACATTTATATAATCTCTAATATCAATTTCAGTATAGGAAACAGAAGAGAGTAAAGAGAGAATTTACTGCTGAGCCATAACAGTGCAGTTTTAAGCTATGGAGTGGATTCGGAGTGGACTTTTACTCACCAGAGAAAGCGGAGTGATTACAAAACACTGAGCGGAGTGGATAAATTGCTATATCTCCACTCCATTCTTTGATTTCAAGTTTGTGCTCCTCCATGTGACAATCTAAAAATACCAAAACACAACTAGAGATGATCATGGTTAGGCTGCAGGAGATTTCCAGCAGTGAATCATGCTACTACACAGGGTAGATTGAGATAAATGATCGGTGAGCGAGCGTCATCTCTCATGCTCGCACCGCTGTCAGGAAGCATATGGGGACTGTGCAGAGGAATGGCCACAGTCTAATCATATGTGACGACTCTAATGAGTCAGTCACTTGTCATTAAGCTGTGCCTAAAGCTTCCTAATAGAGTGTGGCTCATAAATCTATTTCCCCGAATCAGGAAGAAATCAGTTCCACAGCTTTACATTTATTTCCGACGAATTTAGTCTGTGCATGAAATTATGTCACAGGTGATGCACACGAGTGACGATGTGCTTGCTGCTTCCAGATGTTTATTCTCATGCATCTTGACATTATTTTCATATAATCACTTTACAGGTGTCTTGATGTGTACACAGGCAAATACATATAGCCATAATTAATCTATAATTCATATGTCTTTTCAAGAAAACAAGCTGTTTACTGTATACGGTGAGCCACTGTCTCACTCATTTGTTCATATTCTTCTGTCTCTAAAACAGCTACTCCTTGCATTAAGGCCATCAGTCCCAGTGAAGGCTGGACAACAGGGGGTGCCACAGTCATCATCATTGGTGATAACTTTTTTGACGGCCTACAGGTCATCTTTGGCACCATGCTGGTCTGGAGTGAGGTTAGTTACTTTTCTTTTCACTTTGTACAATTCATGCTCAACAGACAACAACAGAGATTTAAGAGTCACAACAGAATTTGAATATGAAAGAAAATGACATTTAAAACGCACCTTTTTACTTACAACTTAATTATATAAAATATGTACGATATGGAAGATTGATTCAAAATCCACTTGGCTAACAAATCTGAGAAGGCACATGCCAGTCTGAAAGGACGTAATGCTTCTGTTCTCAGCGCAGGCTCATTTTTGGTTAGCCAGTCTGTCTGTTTTCCTGTCTGTCCATCTGTTTTGGTCTTTCACTCAGTTTCTGTTCTGCTTATGTTGAGAAGAGCTAGATAAAAGAGGTAATTCTATAAAAAGCCTCTCATTGACAATGCCATATTTATCTGAGAGGTGAGAAGAGCACTGCCTGGCATATGAAAGCCCAGCTACAGTAAGTGAGCAATGAAAGGGACAGTTTAAAGCCATGTAAAGCAGCACCAGTGCTGCTGGCTTTGAATATGACAGAGTATTTGCAGGGAAACTGAGCGCTCCTGGCTTCTTTGTAGTGGCATGGCTCCTCTTCAAAGGGGATTGAACACAGCTTCACAAACATTGTAAGCAGTCAAATCATAGTTTAATCAGAGAATAAAACCATGCTGTTTAATAGCTCAGCTAGTATGGGTGCAGGTAAACAGGAGTACCTTAAATGCACGTTTCAAACATTGTGAAGTTATACAGTGGACGTTATACAGTGTCAGAAAATGCAGATGCAAAAAAGGTGGACAGAATTTTGATTATGTAATGACTTGGACTGTCTGCACCTCAAACTGACAAAAGCTTTAATCTCACTGGCTGGCGAGATTTGCGTCACCATGTGGAACTAACAGAAAAGGTCATCTTTTCTGTTGACCTTTTCATGACCTCAGTTATGAGAGGTCATTGGTCATAATTAGTACTGACCAATGACCTCTCATAACTGTCCTTCAGGATGCCATCAATATTGTTCATATATTAAAATAAGGAACAGAATGAGAGGGAGAAAAAAAAACACTCCATGAAGCTCTCAACATCTCAGAGGCTAAATATGTATAATCGATGTTCAGAATAGAATACTTGCTTACTATATTTACTGTATAATGCACAGCTACTGACCGCATTATTGTGTGTGTGTGTGTGTGTGTGTGTATATATATATATATATATATATATATATATAGTAAAATTTTTAATATTGTGAAATATTTAATAAAGTTTAATTAACTGTTCTATTTGAATATGTTTAGTTACATTTTGCCTGTTATGGCAAAGCTGAATTTTCAGCATCACTAATCGTCAGTCTTCAGTGTCACATGATCCTTCAGAAATCATTATAATATACTGATTTGCTGCTCAAGAAACATTTCTGATAATTATCAATGTTGAAAAACATTTAATTTAAATACTTATTTATCCTTATTATCAATGTTATAAATGGATAGATGGGTCAAAAAAACAGCATTTATCTGAAATAAAAAAAACGTTTGTAACATTGTACACTACCATTCAAAAGTTTGGAGTCAGTAAGAACATTTTTTTTTTCAACATTGATAATTATCAGAAATGTTTCTTGAGCAGCAAATCAGAATATTAGAATGTTTTTTTGAAGGATCATGTGACTGAAGACTTGAGTAATGATACTGAAAATTCAGCTTTACCATCACAGAAATAACTTGCATTTTAAAATATATTCAAATAGAAAACAATTCTTTTAATTGTAATAATATTTCACAATATTACTGTGTTTATTGTGTTTTTGATTAAATAAATGCAACCTGGGTAAACAGATGAGACTTCTTTCAAAAACATAAAAAAATCGTACAAAACTTTTGGACGGCAGTGTGTATATAACACTATAAGAATAAGATGATTGTAAGCTATTCTGAAAATAGTCAGTATCCTAGTATTACGTCAGAGTTAATTTTTTCTAATTAAGCCTTAGTGTCCAATTAGTGGACGATAGTGTCCACGATCCAATTCCAGAGATATAATTTACCTTATCCTCTCATTGTTGCGGTTCATAAACTCTGAACAGTATATTAGAATATATTGTTGTCTTATTTCAACCTATGTATTCTACTTGTTTTATTTTGAAAGCAACACATTTTGTTTTATCTCTTTTTCAGCTCATAACCCCTCACGCCATTCGAGTTCAGACTCCTCCCAGACACATTCCCGGGGTTGTGGAGGTCACTCTGTCCTACAAGTCAAAACAGTTTTGCAAAGGTACACCGGGAAGATTTATCTACACAGGTAAGGACAACATTAAGCACCTTCATATTAACCACACTCAGCAATGTACAACCATCATTTCTTAACTGTTCATGATTTCATATGTGGGTTGACTAACGGTTAGCCAGGGGTTTCTGTAGTGGGGAATCTATGTAGAGGAATCCTACGTATTTCCTGAGCACACATCTTAATACAAACAGCTGTGCCTTGAACACCAGGAACATCCTGCAGCATTCACAGATAAGGGAAATGTAGGACTTATCTTATGGAGGAAAGAGAGGTCACCTGTGATATCTGCTGGCTGGAAAATTAGTTTACTGTACTCTCTACATATTGGGAGTTCAGCCAACAAGAAGTAATTAACTTCAGAGTTCCAGAAGTAAAGGAAGCGCATGATGGAAGTATATGATGGAATCAAATAGTAAAACAATGTAAAATCCCGAGATGAAGGGGTGAAGAGTTTGTTTGCTGATCTTGCAGATTTTTTAGTTTAAATTTAGAGTTTGCAGTCAAAGTACAAGCGCAGCTTTTCTGAACAGCGTTAAAACGCTGAAGGGAGCGATGTTAAAGGCCTGTCTCATCAATAGGTTTAAACAGTGCACAGCTGTGGGTATTGTTGGCTCAGTTGGTGTCTATGTATATGCCTGTGCATTCGTGGGTGTGAATGAGTATACTTGTTGGGTTTATGGCGCTGGACTTGGCTTCTTTTCATGGCCCATTCAGCGAGCACATGGGTAGGAATGGAGGGAGGGATTTAGACATTCGCACACAACCACTCAAACACACGTACAACCACACACATCTCCAAAACAGGGCAGATGGTCACCTCCTTTTATGGCCGCACTTTTAGATGTGCCCCTTTTGCTAAAGCTTCATGCTCAGTAACCATCTAGAATGCTTTTGATTAGATGTGCAAGTTTTAATTCTCACAGCGCTCAAATTCAGTTTGAAACTCAGCGCTGTTAATGACAAGAGACCAAATGCATATCATATCTCACTGCAGACCTTTAATCTTAGCATGAATTTGAAACGGCCATGGTTTTTTCTTCTATATTGTGACATTTATCCAAGTGAAACGGCTTGGAATAAGAAAAAAATGTGGGACTGAATTTGATTTTGTTCATCAGAGACTGATTGGATGATTGGATAATTGTCATTTGCTATTGCTGAGATCTCATGTGACTGACAGTTTGTCCTGCCCTCACAGCAGTAAACGTGTCATCAGATAAGACATTGGATGCATTGTAGTAGGGAGGAGTTATTTTGATTAAAGATTAAAAGAGCACATAATATCCATGGATAAATCTTTTAAATACAATATTCCATACAAAATAAATTACATTTTGATTTCATTGTGACTTTAAATAAATGGTACTTATCTGAAACCCACCTCAAGTTGGCCCAACTGTGCGATTCTCCTCAGTTTAAAACATTTTGAACCGTCCCACTTCCCCTTGTCCCCCCATCCCAGCTACTGCAGTGGGACGTCAGCCTGTATGTATCTCTCTCTCTCCTGGCTCCAGTTGGCACCTGTGCCTTGCCCAGTTGCCAGTGGGTACTAATCATAGAGGATTGGCAAAGCTATGTGGCAGCTGGCAGTGGAATTACACATGGGGCATCTGGCACCTCTAATCAACTTCTGTCAGGCAGAGGAGATGGAGACCTAATTAAATCAATGGTGCACTGATGCTGCTGTGCTCAAACACCACACAGCCATGCGGAAAGCCTGAGCCGTACCTGGAGAACATCCCTTACAGCCATGGTGGAGAGGAAACAACTATCCTTTCAAGGAAAAACTCATTTTATGTTGCCTTTTACATTCAGTGCGTGTTTCTCACAAGTATTTACTATGCATGATTTTAGAGTATTGTCATTACATTTACATTATGATGCTGAATATATTTGACACTGTTCCGTCTGTAGTTATAGAGCTGTGTTTTGGCAGTTGCATTGCTCTGTTTATGAACCTTCCAGCCACACAGTTAATAGATTCCTCAAAGGCCTCCCTTTTCAGAAGTCTCAGATTCTCTAGGATTCTTGGCACATGCTCGTGTGAACAGTGCCCCTGGCTGGCCAACAGTTTGTAGTTAAAGGGATGGTTCACTCAAAAAAAGAAAATTCTGTCATCATGTAGCTACTCACCATCATGTCGCTCCAAACTCATATGGCAAAACAAAAGGAGAGAATTTTGAGAAATGTGATGGAAGTTTTTATTTTTCCCATGTAATTACAATTAATGGGGACTGAAGCTAAATTAATAAAAATGAAAGTATTATAATTCAACATGTGTATGAATTATGTAAATATTATAAGTGAAAATGTTTGTAAACGTTTTAGATTTTCTGTGTGAGAAATAGATTGACAGAGTATCACATGGATAGAGATAGACTCTAATGATCGATCATGAAACTATCAAATATCAACAAATTTGCTTCTGTGATCGGTGAGGTGTGATTTGCGGCAGTACCTGCGTTCGGTTTAATAGATACATCATTCACTACTCAATACTCAAGATAAGAAAAGCCAGAACAAAGGATGTGTTCACACTAAAGAGGCGTGCACGTGTCGTGAATTAAGCAGGGTGCAGAAACTTTTAGACAAGGAAATTCAAATTATTAAAAAATAAAAGTGATGCAATTACCAAATCCATCACTTCAGTGAGATTTATGGATTAGACCACTGAATGAGTCAAACTTGCGAAAAGACCCTGGAAAACAAGTAATTATTCGTTCACAACTGTGAAGGAAATGTAAAGTATATAACAACCAAACTTTCGGTCTGTTCCTAGTATAAATATATCATATTAAAGGTACAGTAGTTAGTAGGTGTAATTAAAACACGATTCGCATGGACTATCTTTTGTGGTGCTTAATCTGTTCTGAAGTTTGACAGCTCCAGTCCACATTCATTGAGTTAAACTGAATGGAAATATGACCACTACGTACTTTAGAGTTTCATGAAACGAAAGAAAGAAAGCTATGATAACAGAATTTTATTATTGAGTGTATTGGTAACATTTTTTTTTTAGGTGTAATAGCTGAGATCTGCGATCTCTTTTTGTCTTCCTCATTAATGTTTGGGTTTGAGAAGCTATATAGCTCAGTTGTACTATAGAAGTTGAGACACTTTCTCAAAGCCAAGCATTAATGAGGAAGACCCAAAGAGATCTCAGCTCACCCACAGTTTCTGGGCCTTTGCAATTAAACATCCAGAAGCTCTCTGCAATTATATTTATCATCAGAAACAATTAAACACTCACCACCTGGGACATTACCCATCCTGCATGGCGCTCCGCAGATAAGAGGGATGAATCATGCCCCCCCTACTTTCTCTCCCTCTCCCTCCCTTTCAATTCATCTGCAACAAATGCATTTCCATGTTTGGTTGTGTATTACTTCTCACCAGATTGCCATGTTTGCATCATTCGTCAAAGGGGTTTTCCGTCTCTTTTGGTGGGAAAGGGGCAGAGATATAATGCTATCTGCCAGTGAGCGTATGTGAAGTCTTGTGCAGCCGATAGATTGGAGGTGTTGATGAATCGCTTGAAACGTTCACCAGGCAATTGGTTGCTGCTCAGTATGCAGGCCAGTGGGATGAACAGCACCCATCAGGCCTGATATTAAAAGACTCTGCTCGATCACATTAGAGGGAGCTCTCTACGCCTGCCCAATGATTAAGTCTATGGGAAGCATTTGTCACTTTAGTTGAGCAAAAGCCAGACCTAGGATCATGCATACTTGCATTAACTCTTTTAATACAAATATACGTTGATCCGTCGGTCTGTCCAATTAAAATCGAGGTTGGGACGTTTTGTGCACACCGCCTATTTATAGAGGGTGAGGAGAGATTATCATCTCAAGGGTTGTTTGAGGTTTCAATTTTAAAGCATGCCGAGAAAATTGTTGGAGACGATACTCATATCCTGAGTGCCCACTTTAAATTATTACCATCAGGAAGGAGGTAGGTCTAATCGACTGAAAGATTCCTTTGTTACTGCAATCAAAGCGTTAAATAGAGATAAAACACTGTGAATTGTCTCCATTGTGTCTCCATTGTATTAACCTTCAATTATTTTCAATTATTTATTTTTTGGATCGATAGGCTTTTAATGTTGTTTTGTATGTACATTGTCCAAGACAAATTTCTCAGCGATGGGACTAATAAAGTATAAACTAAACTAAATCCACAAGGAAAAATGCTTCTATTTAACATTTTCTAAATTGATTTCAAAAATACCAGCTTAACAGTTTGAGTGAAAACTTGAAGGTATTGTAGGTAAGAATATTATTTAAAAAAATTTTTTTTCCAAATTTGTTTAAAATTTCTATGTATATATCAATGCATAATTAAAATGTAAGTACTCTGATAAAAAGAGTATAAAAATCGAGTGACTCTAGACCGTTTAATCTGCACTAAACACAGCTCATTATTGATTAATTTCTTTAAAAAAAATAATAATAAAACGGTAAAAAAACCTAAGCCTTTGAACAGTAGTGTAATTTCTACACTATCTCCGACTTTTGGACCCTGCTGTAAATGTAAATCATTCATTTATTTCAATATAAAATGTTACAAATTCCATATAAAATATGCAAACGGGAAAATGTAGATCAGAACCAATTATATACTGTAGTCACCTATGTTTTTTTTTTTTTTTCCTACCACTAGATTTGAAGAAAGCTTTCTTCTTGAGCGGGTTGAGTGATCGTTCGATTTTGATAATGAGTCTCTTTAATTCTATTGACAAATGGGGTCACACTAGGTGATCAATGATAACCGTTCCAATTAAATTGCTAAACCTCTGCATGGCGGAGATTGTAACCATAAAGATATAGAGCAATTGGTTTGCTCAACAGCGGGGCGTCTTCAGTGGGCCATTTCACACAGATGTCTGTCTTTTAGAAGCTGCTGCTCACGATCGAGAAAAACAAGTCATCCATTTTACGGCCACAGGTTCCAAGATCCCCCCCACCCATGTCTTAAAGTGATGCCTTATTTAGCTTGTCGGATTTTCCAAATAAACGCTATCACTGGGTTTATGGAAAAATGGATAAAAATGAGATTGTAAGGTATTGATCCCAACGTGGGTAGGGCTGAGGAAAAACAGGCCTCATCTATATAGGGAGAGAAATGAAGCAATAATTCAGGCAGGCATCGAACACCCTGCCACTGAGCCTATCGATTCCTATCCACAGAATATGAGATCACACCTGAATGAAAGAGAGCTCTGGGGAGAACAGAGAGAGAGAATGAGAGAGAGTGTGTAAAACGGAGCCTGCCTTTCCCTAACATGTACAGAACATTACCACCCTGACATTAACAGCTCTGTACAAAGCCCACAAGTGCCTGTTAAAAGGTTCTGCTAAAGACCAATTACCCAGCATGCCTTTCTGCTCTATCAGTCAGAGTTGCTGTTCTAGCCCTGCAGGTCTATGTGTGGTCAGCTGATTCAATTTACCACCAGCAGCTCAGTGCTAGCATCTGGTCTCAAAAACAGGAAAGCCACAAATATCGTGTTCTCGCCAGTCTAAAAACTGCCACCCACACTGTGCCCTCGGGCTCTGTGAGATATTAAGTGTGGGATTTTTTTTTTTTTTTTTGGTGGTGGTGTAAGGTATTTTAAAATGTACTGTTTTGACTGGCTCCATCTGCTTTTGACAGCGCTCATTGTATTGTCTTTTAGTAGTGTCTCACTCCTCTCCTCTCTGGTCCCCCTGCGGGCCTGTAGTTATTATTGTGAAATATGAAGCGATCCGGCTGTGCCTTCATGAAATTTCAATGAGCATTGATCTGTGTGATTGCAAGGAATCCGTCAAGCAATGGTTGTTGTTCATTTATTTATTTATTGCTGATATGTTGTACTCGTTTTGATCCCATCTTCTGGAGAAAGAGGGGAGCTGTCGATTGTTAATGTATTTGTAGCTTTCCTTTTTTGAAAAATCAGGTCTGTTCCTCGATAGTTTCTTTGTTCACAAGGCTGAAAATTCAATTTGCGCCTCCATGAGGTCCTTTTAGATTCGTAACAGCCCTGTATTTGCCTATATTGATTATATTCATTAAACGCAACAAGATGGTATGGTATACGGCTGATATTCTGCTCTTTTCAGTATTGATTTTGTAGATTTTATTTCAGCTCATGACATCACACATAACCTTTTCGTTCTCCTTTGCGAATGAAATTGGAGAGCTGCAATGAATCCGTGATGACACAAGACTGTCATATATGTTGAATGACTGGCTGGTGTTATTTTTGTCGTGAAACCATTCCGTGAGCCCAGAAAGAAATGGAAACCACAGCTTGTCAGTTTCTGGAACAGTAAAAGTAAACAAGTGCATGGACAGTTGAAAGGTGTTTCCCTATAAATATACAGGTCTGCTGTGCATGGTTTGGTAAACAACATAACACACACATATAGGGTCCGGAAATGTAGAAGCTCATGGGATTTTACTTCCCTGTTTGGTGTGTATCTCTGAAAATACAGCTTTGTTAAAATTTCTGACAAAGTTCATCCCATGACCCAGCACAGGAGGTGTTTTTTCTTTCTTTTCTGTGTGGTCTCAAGGGTTTGAGTTTGTTTTTGCAATAACGTATCTGCTGTCACTGGTCAATGTCAGTTTGATTTGTGACATACCAGAATTACATGGATTTGTGTTCATGAAATGTTTGCATCATTGTTTTCAGTGGGTGTTCAGCGACTCTTAGAAAATTAGCAGCACTTTTCCGGTAACTGTTCAGTACACAGTCACTCTCTTAGCAAGTTTGCATTATCGAGTCGACTGGTGGGAGGATTGTACAGTATGTGAAAATCAATAGCAATGAACGAGAGTAAACACGTGCAGATGTCTTTAAGTGTGGCAGAGTACTATTTAGCCAGAGATCTTGCCCATCCATCTCTGTATCAGCACATTAACTCAGTGTCTTTTGCATCTAGACCTGTGCCTCATTATACTAGCACATGGGTCTGCTTTAAAGAGAGATTCTTTAAATGTTCCCTATCCAGGCCCTCACAAAAGTTCTGCTCCAGCAGCCACTTCATTATTCACTCTTAAATGAGTTTAGTTGTGATTTACTCAGGACCAGCTGTTTTACAGCATTTATCGCATGTGTATTCTTGAAGACAAATTGAGTATGGAGTATGGAGTATGGAGATATGTCCCTAAACTACTCACAAACCTATCAGTGATTCATTATTATTTTAAATTAAGAAGATTTGTTTTCATACGTTTCAAAGTACATTTGAATCCTGGGGGTTAATATCAAACCAATTATTTTATCAAATGCATTATTTAATGTTTATTTTAGGGTTTTTATAGACCTTACATTAATGTTAAAAAGTTTTTAGTGATACACCGATCGACGTAGTGTTTTCCAACGTCATTTAAAAGTTCAACCAATGGAAAGTAGATCTCAACTATGGTGGGTAGGAACGATGTGTAGAGACCAATCAGACACTGTCTTACAGCTGGAGCGCTTGGTTGGCATATATATATATATATATATATATATATATATATATATATATATATACTGTGTGTCATAAAATATAAATATAATGCTTGAATGATCGGGATCGGTATCGGCATCATGATGACTGAAATCGATAGTCAGTATCTGCTGCAAAATTCCTGATTTGAGCATCCCTATTTTTTTTTTATAAAGAAATTAATACTTTTATTTAACAAGGATGCATTAAATTGATCAAAAGTGACAGTAAAGACATCTATACTGTTACAAAAGATGTATTCATATTAATAAAAAATCTAATCTAGAATAAATAAATCAATTAATAAAAATATCTTGAAAAAATCCATCACAGTTTTCACCAAAAATATTAAGTAGCACAACTTTTTCCAAAATTTATAATAAGAAATGTTTCTTTAGCAGAATATCAGCATATAATTATATATTATTAATTATATTATTAATATGATTTCTGAAGGATCATGTGACACTGAAGACTGGAGTAATGACGCTGAAAATTCAGCTTTGCATCACAGAAATAATCTGTATATATATATATATATATATATATATATATATTCAAATAGAAAACAATTACTTTGAATCGTAATAATATTTTGCAATATTACTGTTTTTACTGTATTTTTGAGTAAAATAAATGTAGCCTTGGTGAGCACAAGAGAATTCATAAAAAAATATTACCAACCCTAAACTTTTGGACTATAGTGTACTTCTGTTAAAGTTAGTTTCACCTAGAAATACGTCATATTACCATAGTAAATGTGTTGTGAAAATTGCATCATGTTGTCTTTAAGCCGCGGAACCTGGTGGCTGTCCTACAGCTTTCTTTACACATAGTTCAGGCCACCCCTGCTCTTTTACTCTTCCATTCAATCTCTCTTACCTCCATGTCAAACCTGCAGTAATATTGTACAACACAATCTCTCATTCAGCCTCCATCTATTTCTTTGCCATTACGATATCCTGCAATCAGCTTCTCTCCAACCCCCATTCGTACGCCACTTGTGCTCTGCACTGGTCCGCACTTCCATATCCATGTCTCCAAACCACCAACAGACCTGATTACAGGAAGCCTATTTAGATATGATGTATTGTCAGCCGCAGGGCGGCTTTGAATCATTCTGTCACATTCGACTGTTTTTGTTGTTCTTTCCTTTGCCGATAGCTGCGTCTGTTCTCCATCATGCTCCGGGATTGTTTTAACTTTTTTTTTTCCTCGACTTGCTCTTTAAGTAAACAGCCAGTCAATCACTGTGCTGCGTGAGCGACTGTGCATCCAGGCGGTCATAGCGGCCGAGAAAGTCGAGGTTAATGCTGCCTCTCAAACAGTGAGCGGTTGAGCCCTACTGTGTCTCGATGCATGAAGCCTGCTGATATTATCCAATGGCATCTGCTTTTTAATGAAGTTGAAGCTTATTGTAAAAGTAAACAAGAAGAGGTTTTTTTAGATGCGTTCTTTTGGGGGGGGGGGGGGGGGCAGTCATGACCTAATTGTTAAAGAGTCAGACTGGTTACCCGAAGGTTGCGGGTTCGATTCTCAGTACGAGGAGGAAACGACTAAACAAGCACGGCGCCTAACCCCCAATCGCTCCCCAGGCGCCACAGCAAAAATGGCTGCCCACTGCACCTGGTGTGTGTGTCCACCGTTTGCAGTGTTCTTGTGTTCACTACTCATAATGTGTGTACACTAACTTGGATGGTTTAAATGCAGAGGACAAATTCTGAGTATTTGTATTTATAAGTACTTGGCCCTCACATGTTATGTTCACATTCTTTTTTCAATGTATGTTTCAGGCTTCATGTCCAAACCAGATACAGGTCCAGCATTTGCTTGTACTTATAAAGCCATAGATCCCACCTGCCGTTGGATGTTGTACTGAGAGGCATTGATGTACAGTCAGAGCTGCCCGTTTCCCAGTGGAGGATGGCCAGGCTGGGCACAGCTTGTGTTCTGGGCTCCAGGGGTCTGGTTCTGTCTGGGCCCTAGGCCATCTGAATCCACTCCACTGCACTCAGAGGCTGCCCACAGTCTGTCTTCTCAGCTGTGGAGCTGAGGGGAGCTGGGCGATCTCCCTCAGGAGATGTCCAGGCTGCGGCCTACAGGGCAAACAGAAGGGAGGCTGGAAGAGCCCCCATCTTCAGCAGGACAATTAACTTAGGGCCAGAGGACTAGTCCTCAGTTGCTATTTTTATTATAAGATTTGACACTTCAGGCATAAGAAAGGCGGTCAGTCTATCATGAAAGAAAAAGCGAGGTGGAAAATGTGTGTGGAGAGTGAACAACTGTTAGAATGACTCTTGGGTATCTTATGTCACATAAGCAAATCATTTTATTACATTATTAAAGTCAGGTTTTGGACTCTTGTTCTTCCTAGTATTTGCTAATATCAAGCTGATTATTAATCAGTTGAGGGCAAAATAAAGGCATTTTTGACATTTCAATTTTTTAAATTATCTGAAAAATTGTCAGAAAATTTAAAGCAAAGGTAATTTGTGCACCAGATATAGCATTAAGCCAGCTTAAAACCAGTATACAGTGGCTCCAAAAAATAAACAATTTGGATACTTAAGCCAATGTATAAAAATCTTTGCATTACATAACAAAATATAGGCTAATACTTCTTGGCTACTACTCACATAACCTCAGTTCCCTGAGTTAGGGAATGAAGTATTTTTTTCTTTATGTAAAACACATTTGCAGCTGCACAGCTCGCCCATTGAGTGTCTAGCTCGCTCATAGGCTGTGCTGCAGCAGCTGCACATCCAATGGCGCGGACGCCTCTGACGTGCGACCAATGAGACCACTCTAAGTCATTACACGTCAGAGCCCGTCAAGGGGGCGAGGACTCAGCCTATATTAGTCCCCGAATTCATCATTATAGCAGGTTTATACAAGTGAATCGACAACTATCCTGTTAAAACAGTGGCCGCATAGCGGCTGGCTATGCAATATTTCGTTCCCTTACTTAGGGAACCAAGGTTACGTGAGTAACCAAGTAGTTCCTATTCGAACTGTCACTTCGTATTGCATAGCCGCACCGAGTAACTGGTTGCCACTGCAACTCAGGATCCCTGAGCATACAGAACAAGCCATAACCCACATAATTATGTATCCAGACCCGACCCTGTCAGGTCTGGGAGAATACATCATTAATCACAACATATCATACCCATAAACCCCGACACTGTTGGGGTCATTAGAATATGACAACACCACTGGCCTAAGGGGGTTTATAATGTGAAAATATATCCTGAAGGGTTAATCCTCCTAGCACCCTTCAGAAATCTCACGACCAGGTCATTTCTTCCCAGTGAATGGCCAGCCACCAGAACACGGTGTGCTGCAATGACTGCCACATATACTTTGAGCATGGACGGGGAGCGACCCACGTCCAACAGCTCCTCTAGGAATGAGAGAACAACCGATATCTCGCATGACTCTGGGTCTAAATTGTTTTTCGTGCACACGCTGGAGAAGCCCGCCCATTTCAAAACATAAGGGCACTGAGTCGACGGGGCTCAAGCTTCAGATATAGTGTTCAACACCTTCATAGGAAGGTCTCCGGATACCTATTTAAGGCCACACATGGAGGGCCCATAGGTCAGGCCGTGGATGCCACAACGTTCCCTTCGCCTGTGAGGAGGTCTTTCCTCATTAGGAAAGGCCATGGAGCTGTGTCCGATTCTGGTGGCTCCTGGGCACTCACACTCTCTGACCCGTTTGATGACCTGTGGAATCATCGAGATGGGGGGAAAGCATACAGGGGGCGGTTGGGCCAGACGTGTTGTTGTTTCAGCGTGGGGGGGGGGTCTAATTCTATCGCCCCTTTTGCTAATAAATTCTGCACTTCATACGTGACCCACGTGTCTGGTCTGCGAGCGAGTAGCCTTGCTTTATAGTATTTATGACCCAACTCGACACATCGGGGATAGCTTGCTAGGCTAAAACCATTGTGGGTGGAGTCTGAGACACTGATTGGGACGGGCCGCCTAACATAGGGGGACCTGAAATCCTTATAATGTGATTTTTGCATACATTGAGTGACTGACTGTGCAGGCATTTAAAATGAGTGCTTACATATGTACTAATGTACACCAAAAGCGCTTTAGGGTGCTTTAATCATATTAGGGAATCTCTCCTCATCCACCAGAAGTGGTGGGGATAGTATGCATAGTATAGTGCATTCATTAAAAATCGCCTTGACATTAGAGACAAACCAGCTGTAAGGAAATGTCTTAATTTGTTTGATGCTTAATGGTTTGACATTTGTTAACTAATGCAGTGAGGTTTATACATTTTTAAGTATAGCTTAAATGACCAAATACTTTTGGGACCATTGTTCTGATTACTGCTTATCAAATATAAAGTATCTCTGCTGACATATATCTCTCTGTACATCTCTTACTCTGCCTCAGTGAATCACAGAAGAGCTCGTTGTGAATGTGCCCCTGAGGGCTGGAGTTTAGCACCACAACAGATAAACACACAAACAAGCTCTCTGGGCCGGTGCTGGAGAAAGACCCATTGTCTCAGTGTGAAAGTCCCACTCAATCCAGGGAGGTTAGAAAAACATCAGGCCAAGCACCATGTGGTCCACCCCTTGCAGGATGTTTGGGCCTATCATGCAGATCGGGTTCCTTTTTCAATATTATCTTATTGCTCTGTCCTCAGCGAGCATTCATGAAACTGTCTGTGGGCCTCTGAGGAGTGGGAGGTGCTGCTACACAGAAATGAAAACTTTAATTGAATTATTTGCTCATAATGGTGGTCTATAGATTTGTTTTTCAGATTAGTGGTGCTTATGTAAACAAAACAAAAGAATCCAGCATTATTTGTTATTAGATTTTTTTTAAGGATAATTAAAAAAACGTCCATGATATCAGCTGAAAATATGTGTGTTTAAATTAATATTACGAGCTCAATAGAAGTTAAGTTCAGTCAACTGCTTTTGTGGCATGATGTAGAATACAACAGGTTTCAATAGGTTGTAACAATAGGTTACAGTGACATATTCAAAGTTTAGTACATGTAACAATAGTTTAATCGCATTTGCATTGCAGTTGAATCTGTCACAAATCTCATTGCTCCTCATGACCAGTTTGTGAAGCTGTCAATGATGGTTAGGCCTGTGCACCGGCTGAAAAAAATAGGATCCATTCACACAAACTGCTCAAGTGTTTTTTTTTTTTTTTTTGTTGGGTTTTTTTTTATTTATTTTTTTATTATTATTCATAAAGTGGTGCCTTGTGGTTGCAAACTGCTAAAGCATAGTGAGAATTGATACAGATATTTTGGCAGCTAGTTAGGAAACATAATATTTGATACTTTAGTTATCCTTTTATTGCTGTCTACTTTGTGTTTTTTGGAACTGTATTGAGGTCTGAAGGAAATTACCCTTATGTTTTATATACATTTCTTTGTAATGGTAATTGCAGATAGGTGTTTAATTTCACTGCAGTAAAATGGTTGAATTTTCTCTTTTCCTGCAGCACTGAATGAACCCACTATTGACTACGGTTTCCAGCGGCTACAGAAAGTGATCCCTAGACACCCTGGCGACCCTGAGCGCTTACCAAAGGTCAGTTTTCTTACGTGACATAACGCTTGTGCTTTCTTTGCTTTAAAGTCAATGAAGTCCCTATTTATTTTGTGAATATTTACAATGTGTTATTGTTCAACAATTCATTAGTGTGTTAATTAAAAGATTTTCAACTTTTGCTTTCTGCTGACGTCAGTTAAGGCCACACAAGCTACTGGATAATAATAACCAATAGCCATATAAGTATTTAGGCACTGTTTTAACCAACTATCTTTCAGTCTGGCTCCTTGTACGTAACACCTACTTTTCACAATCCAATCCATTCCCAAAGAATAAGTCCCATCCAGATACTCTCTTTGTATATTGTTTAATTCATAAATATGTCATATTATAGAAGTAAAATGGGTTTAAATGTTAACTTTAACTGTTGATTTTAATTTCACTAGTTCACTTTAATTTTCATAGAGTAATACTGACACTGGTCCGGATTTCCATTTAACACGGTAGCCTTGGCTGGTATAACACATGGTTGTGTTATTTGAACCATTCATTACAGACTCCTTCAGTTCAGAGATTATATGCTGTATATTCAATCCCACGCATTTGTGTTCGGTATTCTCGGTGAAAGGATCCCAGTTGTGGACCTGGTTGGGTGTTTATTTCTCTCTCCATGCATGGTTCTTAAAGAGAGGCTGACCAAGTAAATGGATCCTTTGGGAGGGATAAATAAACATTACTTTATCTTGTTGTGCGTGTCCTATACCCCAGAGCCTTGCTCCAGCAGCACCACTTAATAGTGTAAAAAAGAAAAGAAAAAAAAAAAAGAGTAATTATAGCTGGCTGCTGGCTGGGCCTGCTCACGCTCAGAACTGACCTTGTGCTGTTAGCAGCCCTCTGTATCAAAGCTGGGCCATCAGTATTCACGTCCCATGAGCCACCTCCCAATCCATTTCACCTTAAACACATCAAATTAGACCATGGGGTCAACAAATGCGGCATCAAACCAAAGCCAATCTAGAGGAATCAGGCAAATGCAGAGTTTGCGGCCAAGTAGTTACATTTGGCTCCTAATCTCATGTGACCTGCACCACACAGCAGACTATTAGCAACTAGCTTTTTCATATTTTGTTTCAGTTAAGATTTTGAATTTTTTTCAATTAATGAAAATGTTTTTTTTTTTTTTTAATGGTTTTAGCTAAATATACTAACCCTGCCACAGCCTTATTATATATATATATATATATATATATATATATATATATATATATATATATATATATATATATATATTGGCTCTTAATTTGGTGATTTAGTGGAGTGTTTGACAGGAAGTGATATCATAGCTGTTCCATTTGTGATGTCAGAGTTAATATGTTGCAGGCAGTCTAGGAATAAATGGGTCATGGTGTATACCATAAATTCATTGGGTGACTTGGGTGCTGAACTGCCATTATCAACTAATCAGGCAAGGTTTTAAACTACACACTACAAATAAAAAGTGTAATTATTATTATTATGATCCAGATTTTATAATAATAATAGTCATCAAAATTCTAAAAGCTTTTCATTCACTATCCATTTGGGGGGGAAATCATTTCAATCATTATTCATAAACACAATTTATATTTGACTAGATATTAAATCATAAATGAAGAAATAAATATCTTGTTTTGTTATTTAGGAATAATTTATATTTGAATGCAAACTACTTTTTGATGTTAAGGATCAAAGTGTGTGAGCGGTAGTGTGTAGTGATCAGTGTTTTATCCACTGAAAAGGTAAAGTAAAGGATTACTGTTCATTTTTAGTCAATTTAATTACAGTTACTTACTGTATAATGTGCTTGCGTTACATACTGTAAATTAGTTCAACAGTTCTGCATAAATCAATATTGAATTTAAAATCTAGATTCTAAATGTATTGCCTAAAGGTAAAAGTGAACGCTGTCTCTTTAAAATCGTTAGCTGGGGTGCACTAGTTGCGCGTGACTAGTTCGCGTTTGAAGTTGAAAATGTCGGCAGAAGCCAGTGGCTGTTTTACCAAATGGAAATATTCCAATTATTTCAGCAGCCAAAAGAGATAACCACTTTTTCACAAAGGAAGCAGCACTGTCAGCTGTGAAAATTAGCTTTTGTTTAGAAACCTATGACCACATACAGTATGCATAAAATATGTTGCTCACTGCTTTGGAATTTTAAAATTGCACAGCTTGATTTTTGCAATGTAATTAAATTTTGTGTTATTCAGATATTTGTCAGAGGAATTCTGACCATTAATTAAGTGTTACAGTGAATTAGAAATTAGTTCATTTTGTTGGAACACATGACTACATCATATATGAAATATAATATGGTACTCGTTGCTTTGAAACCGAGTTTTATGTTTACAGCTTGATACATGTCATTTAACTTCTCTTAAGTTAAGCTTTTTTTTTTGTTATTCAGATATGTAGCAGAATAATTCTATTTTTTTTATTTATTCAGATGTATAGAGGAAATCTATTTAACTAAAGGTTACATGTGTTCCATTACACGAGAGTAGATGGTAAAATCAGTCATGCTGATTTGTATTCGGCTTTCGCCAAGATAATCAAAACTAAGACGCAGCTTTACAGTAAGTAAAGCATAGTATGTTTTAATAAAGCTAAAATGCTTTAAAAGGATACATTATTCCATGTTTGACTCTTATTTAATTATGAAAAGATTTTAATTTCTATTGTCTATCTGGTCAAGGTTTATAGGGATTTTAAGAAGTAATTTAATTACTTGTTGAGTAATGAAATTACATTTTAGACAGTGTAATTTGAAAAGTGTACAACATTGATGATGTAATTAGTAATTAATTACTTTTTTTAAGTAACTTACCCAACACTAGTAGTGATATTTGTAGCTACAAGTCATGAACAAATTTAATAAATATTCCATTTTTTTTTTCTTCGCCGCTAATAGATTTAGGTTTTATCCAACTTCTGGAGATTGCACGCTCAGGCTTTCTCATATAGTAGTCCTCCTTCCTCTATCTCTCAGTTTCTTCTTTCATTCTCTTCCATCAATCCCTCAATCATCCCTTGTGTTAGTGTCCATTCCCCAGCTGGTGAGGAGAGGACAGATCTTCTGTCTCCTGTCAGTGGGGCTAAAGAGGGCAATGGCGTTTGATCTCAGTCCCTAATGAACCACATGTACATTGTTTGAATACCTTCCTCTGCAGTCCCACAGTCTGAACCTCGTTACCACACACACATGCACACACACTCACCCGCCATCGTGTACAAGAGCACTGTGCTGACCCAGGGTCCTGTAAAAATCACCAGCTGACATGTGTTGCTGCTTGTCCCTCCTAATGCTGATGGGGACTATTACATTACTGGCTCATTGATGTCACTAATGAAGTTAGAAATATCCCCTTATAATGACAGATTACATACATACATACTCCACATACAGACACACACACACATACATATATATATATATATATATATATATATTCATAAAAATATAAATTGCTTTAACATAGCATGTTGAGGATTCCCATGGTCATCTGTTAATATCAGGATCTTTTTATTCATAAAATTATAATCCTGAAAAAAATGATTTTAATTTATTTTAAATTTTGATATTCATTTGTTTTATTACTTTTTATTGCAACTTTAAACATTTTAATTGCTTAATTGTTGTGTGTGTGTAATCTCTATCAAATAATTGTTAAAATCAGAAATTAACTGCACAACCCGGGTTTGGGAACCCTGTTTTTCGTCATTTGCCTCTCAGAGAAATTAGCTTCTCTGCAGAAAGAGGAAAAGTTAAGCCTGCCTCTGTCTTTCATATTGGAACTATCTGGTATTTTTCATTGAAACTGGGGCAACATGTTGCTCTCATGTGGTCTTAACCTTGGCTTGATTTGGACTCATTTTCCTGGGCTGATGATGAAGCTGAATGCATTAGGTGGGTCATGGCCAAGGTCACCTGTCACATCTTTCCCACTGTTTTCAGCATAAGGGAGGCAAACCAGAATACACTCGTGGCTGCTCTCCCCAGAGAGTCCGCTTAACAGCCGCCCATATTTTTAACTGATTCCTTACCATTTTAATGAATAGGTTGGAACGGCCCACAAGTGAGCAACCTCACCCTATTAGAGGTGCTGAATAAAACAGGTAGGCAAAACTACTCGGCAAGATAGCTTCAGGGTCAGGCATGGGGGAAGTCCCAGAGGAAGCAGTTAGATGTTTGTTATATTAAGATTCTCAACTACATGCTCACTTTTTCAGCAGGCCATGTACCAGGTTTTTTTTTTTTTTTTTTTTTTTTTCTCACTTGAAAAGCAAGAAAAATCTAACAAAATTTATTGAGGTTTCTACTTAAAACAAGAAAACAAAATGGACAATGAGGCAAGAAAAATAGCCATTATTTAAAGGACAAATAATGAATCACTGTCATGGTTCTGTTCTGTTCTGTTTTTTTTTTTTTTTTTTTTTTTTTAGTGCTACATCCTTATAAGCATATTATCTGTCGTAAATAGTGTTCTAAATTAGAATTAGTGTGTTCCAAATCATAATGTATTGAAATTAGTATTTCAAAGATACCCGGATGGTCTTCTTTTTCCGGTTAGAATCCGAAGTGCAAATTTGTGCACTCTAATGGCTAATATTGCCCACAACCCATTGCGCGCTGGACAAAGATTTGATTAGAACTACAAACACAAATAAAAAGTTTTTAAAAACTACAACATGGCGTTGCCCAACGGTTAAATAGAGAGGTTTAGATAAAGGGTTTGATATTTATTCAATGTTATCCACATTATATTTACAGTATTCTTCGTCCACATTCTAAACTTGTAATGATACGTTTGGTCATTAACTTTTAAATGCATCATTATGCAAATTGCAAACACATGAGGAGATTTCTCTGCATGAAAGACCCATGACTGGCAGTTCAGCGTGTTACTACATTTCTCTCTGAAACGGTAGGAAGTTAAATTAAATCGAATGTAGAGGATTTTAAAGATGATAGAAAGGGTAGTTTAAATGGTGACGGGATGCACCTAACAAAGTGACAGAGCTGTCTGTAAAAGATTTTCACTTAATACATTGTTTGTTGCTATGGTTTCTGATTCAGATTAGTTTCCACACCTGTTCCTTGTTTCATTGAGCATC
Source organism: Pimephales promelas (assembly GCF_988280905.1). Lineage (NCBI taxonomy): Eukaryota > Metazoa > Chordata > Actinopteri > Cypriniformes > Leuciscidae > Pimephales > Pimephales promelas. The sequence continues at coordinate 24,103,597 of NC_142777.1, forward strand.
ATCCCTGTGTTTATAAGCCCTCAGTTTCTTCAGCTCTCAGTTCGGTGTTGTTAATGGTAAATATAGTGTGTTGTCAGTATTTAAGTCGTTGTTATTTTGTTCATCCTCATAGCTCATGGTAGGTCTATGGAGAAAATAATTGGCTTATGAATGGAAAATGACTCATTGTATGCCTAACTAGTTTGTGTTTATCCTCAAAGAATGCAGATCACATGAAAACAATAGCACCAACATTTACAGCTTTACTCCTGGGCCTTGACAGGTTGGCAGAGAAAGAGAGCGAGAGACAGAGAACAAAAGGAACAGAGGCAGGAAGGGAGAGAGAGCGTTGGGTGATCCATCATGGTGAAGTCAGCTGTCCGGTGCTGCCTTCTCACAGGTCAGCCGATCGAAGGCACCACAGCCCTCACTTTATTACTGCTCACCCAACAATAATTGAGTCACCACAAGGGGGAAGAGGCAGGCAAGGCAGCGCAAGAAAAGAGGACACAGAGATTGTGAACATGGGAAGAGTAAATGAGAAATAATTTCTCGCCGGTGTACCCATACATGTCCGGTTAGTTGTCGAGACAAGGTTGGTGTTAGCAGATAGATTTTACCCTGATTTCCTGAAGTACTTGAGGTTGTAAGCATCTCTTTCTCCCCTCTCCGTCTGCGTCTCCCTCTCTCTGTCTTCCCCTCCCTTTTCTGTCCCTCCTCCTCTCGTTCGAACACTCTCCGAGAGATATTAACAGCGTCGGCTACTGCGCCCAGCCTCTCATTTCAGCACTATTGATTTTGCCCTTTATTGAGGCAATAACAGTTTGTTGACGGCACTTCTCTAAACTGCTGGACTCAATCACAGGTGAGGGCCAAGTGTGGAACACGGCAGGTTAACTTGTTTCTCTCAGTTCTTGAACAAGCATGCTACTATTTTATCCAGCCCAGAAAATTTATTACGCAGCGATGGTTCAACAAGATTTTGTTTTTTTTTTTCTGTTATTTTTTGGAAAAATTGTCCGTCTAATGTCTCATAAGAACAGTTTTTTTTTTTTTTTTTTTTTTTGCATTTGTGGGACTTGTGATATTGAATATATTTGATTTCAAACCAAGAGTGTGCCTCCAGAGGCACCTAAATATCTGCCTAAATATTGTATAGAACAGTGTTGTATTTTATGCAGGACTGGCCAATATTATCACATCATATTATCATGTTAGAGACCATATTAATGTATGTGCATCCTTTCATGATTAATTTAAATATACGTATATATATGAAAAGTTCAGATGCAAAAGCCTCTTAATTCTTTAATGATGATTTTTCTTTAGTGATGATTTTTATCAAACTTGTATATTTAAGTTCAGTGATTTCACTTAAATAGCAATGATAATTACCTATTAATTGTTATTTAAGTGAAATTAAAGAAGAAAATTTCAAATGGCATTTAGAGGCTTTTGCATCTGAACTCTTCATATATATATATATATATATATATATATATATATATATATATATATATATATATATATATATATATATATATATATATATATATATATATATATATATATATGTATGTATATATATATATATAAGAGTTCAGATGCAAAAGCCTCTAAGTGTCGTTTGAAATTTTCTTCTAAAATGATCATTTTTATGAAGCTTGTATATTTAAGTTCAGTAATTTCACTTAAATGGCAATGAAGATTACCTATTAATTGTCATTTAAGTGAAATTACTGAACTTAAATATACAAGCTTGATAAAAATGGTCATTTTAGAAGAAAATTTCAAATGGCATTTAGAGGCTTTTGCATCTGAACTCTTCATATATTATGTATATGTTTGTATGGCCTAGGCTGTGGCCTGGTTTGGTCTCTCTCCATTTCCTCTGTCAGTGTTGTTTCCCACATTTTCCTTGTCACTTCACACCCACCTGATCCCACTTGGCTACCTCTAAAGGGTCCAGCAATCAATCTGTGCTTCCAGGAAAAATCTCTTGTTTCTGGGTAACAGTGTAGTGTGTTCTTTATACACTTGTGGGTTAGGGTACTATAAAATATCTAAATATGGATGTAGTTAAACTTAATCTGCACAAGTTTATCTAGACCAGTTTTCTCTTTTCAAAGCCGAAAGCAAGAAAAGTTGGAAATCACTGATCTCACAAACTTTTCTTTAAAGGTGCCCTAGAATGTGTTGAAATAATATTAAAATTTTCTCTCTGATATCTACATAGAGAGTATGTGGCTTATTTAAGGGCATTTAAAATGGTTTTACAGGTCCATTTTCAACACTAGAAATTGGACCTAGAATGAAATGGTCTGTTTTTACCTTATTTGGAAGGGTCATGAATAGTAATGAGGAGTTCTGCTCTGATTGGCCGTTTCACTGTTTCACTTCACACACTCTGAAATGCAAGTATGCAAAATAATCAAACGTCAGTTTTCAAAAATGAAAACATTTTAACAAACGGACTAGCGTTAGATGCCCTGTCAAATAAATAGCTTCAACTAATGTGGTGGAGAATGTGACGTTAGCTAGAAGGATCGAGTGAGCTAACATTATCTGTGAGCAACTAAACTAAGATAGTTAGCCCCTGACGTGTTGTTGTTGATGATGAAATAGACGAAAGTAAAATTATTTGACAAAAGGGAATTTGCATATGAAGAGTTCAGATGCAAAAGCCTCTAAGTGCCATTTGAAATTTTCTTCTAGAATGATAATTTTTATCAAGCTTGTATATTTAAGTTCAGTGATTTCGCTTAAATGGCAATGATAATTACCTATTAATTGTTATTTAAGTGAAATTACTGAACTTAAATATATACAAGTTTGATAAAAATCATCATTAAAGAAGAAAATTTCAAATGGCATTTAGAGGCTTTTGCATCTGAACTCTTCATATGTATCTACACTATTATTTTGTAGATTTATTTGACAACACAGACAAGAAATGTTAACCTCAGCGTAAATACTTTGTCATTTTATTTAGTTATGTATGCTCGTTACTTGGAGTTTGCTATTGTTACTGTACTAGGACCTTGCGCTGGATCTAAATTATCATTAATAAAATCAGTAGTTTACACTTGCGGGAATATAGTTGGAATTCCCCCCTTCTTCAATATGAGACGCTGAGAGAAGCCTGCTTGATATTGTTCCAGGTTAGAAAATAAGTCTGTGTCGAAATGGGCAAAGCAAACTAACAACTTTGAATTAAGCTGTTGGCGTATCCGATTATAGATAAACATCAACCACGCCTGTTGACATTTATTTTCTTTGGGAAGGGAATGAAAAGTCCTCACATCCCCTGCACAGCCTGGAACATAACATTTGTTTCCATGATCTGCCATTTTCCCTATGATCTTCGCTTGTCTCTTTACCAGCAGAACTTTCGATGATTTGGCTGCACAGTTCTGCCTGGCATTAAACATGGGCTGGCAATGCAAATTTTTGGTGGCGTACATATTAATGATCCCCACTGTTCCGTCACACTCTGTGTTATGTGGAGAAAACAATGCTGTTTGAGACTCACTGTATGTCAGGTCCATGTACTAAACTCTTGTTATTTAACTATGCCAGGATACATTCAATTTCAAATTCTAGGGCACCTTTAAAAGAAGTCATTGAGTAGTATGTGATCCAGACCTTCTGTCTTTGCAAATTTTTGGTGGCTGCACTCCGCTGTCGTACTGTGCAGATGTGGATAGACAGGTTATTATTGACTTTCAGAGAGTAACCTTTCAGGCCCTGAGAGAATATGAATTATGCAATGAAGTCACATTAGTTAAAGAGCACAGTGACTGATTTTTATGATAGGCAGATATTGATGGTGGGGGAGGGAAAGATTGGAAAAGGAAGCCTAAGAATATCATATTTTGCATTAGATAAGCCCAGTGGTTATGCCACTATTTTAAGCAATACAACGGACAGCAGGCAAACTCAAATCTGCGAAAGTCAAAGAACTGCACATCAGCTGTGCTCATACACATGGAATGGACATTCTGCTCTACTTCACACATGATTCACCGCGTCTACACAATATGATGGCTACTTTCATTCAATGCACTCTTGCAGAAATCACAGTTTACCTCACGCAAAGGTGATTAACACGCGTGTGACACCATACGCACCGTTAGCTTAAATTCAGGAAAATGCATGCATATTAAGTGTCATGCATCACAACACCACAAACCATATTGATGATGAATTACCGTTCTCTTATGCTGCCCGTAACTAAGTTTGTCATAAGGCTGTCATAAAATTATGATTATTAAGGTTAAGACACTTTTCTATCAGATTAACACCTAACACTTTGTTCTGGGAACCGTCGCAGTTGTATTGACTCATGGTTGGAGTATCTCATCTCTTACATCAGCGATTAATGTTGTGTTTGAAACTGAAGATTGGGTTATTGTCAGGATAAGGAAAGGCTCACTATATGATAGCCTTCATTCATCAAAATGGATTGCAGCATTGGCGGGTATGAACAGCATGACATTACACACCGCACCGGTGTGGTCAGTGTTTGAGCCAAGCATTTACATTTATTGCAAACAGATATAGGCATATGAGTTTGTGTGGACAGTTTGCACAGATTATATGTACATCCCACTTGTCTTGGATTGGTTTTGCATTTGGTGCAACCTAACACTACAGTACTATGTGCTGTTCTTATATTCTAGTATTATTTATTTATTTTTTTCAATATTTGCAATAAGGCTGTCTATTAATGTTTATTTTGGCATGATTAATAATATTAATAATAATGATTAATATTATAAATCATATTTATAATCATCATTAGTATTATTTATTATATATTTTTAAAAATATATAATAACATAAAAAATATATTTCATTTTCCTACTTATGAGTAATTCGAGGAAATTATTATATGTAAAATACAATAAGCAGTATATTAACTAAAAAAAATCTAATTTACTACTATAACGCAATCTCTTCTGTGTTTTACCAGCAAACAGTGCTATGCAATGAATTGCAATGAATTTTGATTAATCAATTTGCATATCGTGTAATTACTTTGATTAAAGTTTTTAGACAGCTTTGGAAACAATTCTGAGATGCTGTGGACAGAAGGCTGTATTTATATAAATATTCATTTATATAAATGAGTTTGTGACTGCACAGCACTACCTGTACGGGACCTCAGTTAAGCTAATAAAATCCGAACCTCCACAAGACCAGCAGTCCATAAGGTCAGGGGAGCAGAGCAGGAAGTATGACATCATCACTCCGCTCCGTTCCGCATGAGCGACGATGGTGACCCTGCTGGTATTACTGCCCTAATAGAACATTAGGAGATGATAAAATTGCAAATGAACAAGCACAGGAATAAATTTGTCATGTTTTTACAGGCCTGGCTTCCTTGTAAATGTGCAGACGCCATTGCCTTAACATTCCAGATGTGACCCGGGCCTTATTTCATTTTTTTTTTTTTTTTCAGCAGTCCCCTTCCTAATGAATGAATATCATATTACCAGCCACCATAATTTACACACAGGAACAGATTCAATGTCCGGCGCACATTAATGTGGAGGCTGGCCCTAACGGTGCAGTGCTGTGGCTATTTGATATTATTTTCTTCGAAACACTATGCCTGGGGTTGTTTGGTTGCTCACATTCACATTTATACGTGCTTATGTATTACTATGAGTGTATATATACATCTCAGCTTTCACTGTGATGGAAAACAAAGCTGGAAAACACCTGTCAGGGTGCTAAAGACACTCCAAATGGGTCGAAACGGAGATTGGGTCCTCATAGCTCATAGCCGTACTGAAGGAGTGGAAAAGGGGGAGGATAAAGCTCGGGTTATGATGGCTCTGACTGATAGACAGCTATACAGATGCACAGATCCAAGATCAGGTTTCTTTCCTGTTTACCGCTCCTGGCTCCCTGCTCGACCCTTACTGGAAGCCCTGCTACTCGCCCAGGAAATGGGCTCTGCTTCCAGACACAGGCCCGCCGCACAAAGCCCTTGCTAATAGCATTTATTTGTTTATCTGGACAAACTTTTGGCCCCTTCCTTATTGGATTTGCCCTCTCAACAGATTTCTCTCCCATCCCCCGAATATCGTAATGACGGGAGATCAATAGGTAGGGATGAGACCTTCTAACAAAGGAGCGTGAAAGGGAGAGAAGTAGAAGAGAGTACGAGGTGCGCGTAGAGGTGTACTGGATAAATGACACAGTGCTGGTGCAGCGGGGGACCCGACCCATGGACTAATACTTCCCATCCCTTATGTTCTTCCTTCATCCCGCAAAGAAGAGGGTAAAGGAGAAAAGAGCCCATCGGAGACACACATCCATACTAAAGCACCACTTTAGGCCTCCCCAGGCTCCCGCGCTTCTCTCAATCACCCAGCCCGAGCCCGGGAGAACGGAGACGGGCGCCTCCCCCGTGAAGCACCCCTAACGAGGGGTTAACGCAGTGCCAGATCTCCCATTATTGAGTGAATTTAGCACCTTGGACAGCGCACTAAAAATCTTTATTGCTTTGCTGACCCCCTCGTCATGTTCGTGTCTGTGTGTTGCGTCTGGGGCTGCCGGGGGAGGTGGAGGGGGCTGATTGAAAGGCAATATGTCGGCTGGCAGGCAGGCACACATGCTCGGGGGCTTGTTCGCAGCGAGGGTTACACGCTGAGGGTGAGAACAATTTTCTGGTTGTCGCACTGCAAGCTTATTTCCTCAGCACCCGCACATTAACTTTTAAAAAGGGTTCCACTGGAGCTTCAGGCTTAAAAAAAAAAAAAAACGAAGAGAAGAGAAGCAAGGAAATGAATACACAGTGTAAATAAATGTTTAATGTGTGAAAAGGTTGGTAATAAATAGGTTTTTGTTTATGGAAGTGAAAGTCAATAACCTGGAAGGAAAATAGCATTACTGTAGCCCATGCTTCCTGCGGAGCAGTCTTTTACATGTACTAACATGCACGTAGTTGCTTTAAATGTGTTTGTATTCATGTATTATACATGGAATCGGTGGCAGTGCTGTTGCTAGGAAGTGCTAGATGAAGTACTGGTGTTTTCTTAGACATTTTCCTTCTGCAAATGGTAGTGAAGGGGAGTTGTGGTCAGGATTATTGGCTAGCAATCCAAAGGTCACGTTCAAACCCCGTCACGGGTGATCTATGAACTGAAGGTCCCCTGTTAGCATTGTGCCCTTTAGCAAAACACTTAACCTGATATTGTTCTAAAGGGACTGATCTAGTAATTGTACTGTAGGTCTCTTTGTGTCAGTCGAGGAACCAAATAGACTAGACAAATTGAATGTTTTGGTAATTAAGTCATGCCTAAAAAATCTCTCCTTTACATCCTCATCAATTTCATAAAATAAATGGCATGTTTTTAAAGACTTGATTTCAGATATTGTCTTGAAATATGTTTTTACTATTACTATATATTGTCTGTGGTCTACAGTATATCATGTTTTGCACGTTTGATATCATTAGAAATGGAAAGCTTAAGTGCCAACTTCTAAACTTTCTGTCTTATAGGAGGTGATTCTGAAGAGGGCAGCAGACTTGGTGGAAGCCCTGTATGGGATGCCACACAATAATCAGGTAAGATTCAAGTGAACACGACAAGACTACAAACCATAAACATTCTTGATGCACAGGGCCTCATTGAGAAATCATGATTCATAAATAATTTGGGGCTGAAATCTATACACAATTTACTAGAAATGACTAGAAACTAAAAATAATGTTTTTAACTCTACAAGTGTATAAATTGCATATAAGGAAAAAAATATTCTAATGCTGCGCATCCTTTAAGGCAAGAGTGTAAACACAGGAGAGGGTACATATTGTATTATTATGTTTAAGATTGTGATATAGGATCAGTGTAAATAATACCATCATCCACATGTAATATGATTTAATAGAGCATTACAGGTAGGGCTTTGTTCCCAGTTAAGTCCATTCCAGAGCTCCCGTAGACCCGTTCTCTAATATTCCCTAACATATTTCCAACATAAACCCTCCAACTCAATTCCTCCAGAGCTCTCTCTCATTGGTTTGAGGGACCACAAGGGCATCTTCAATGTTAGATCAGTTATGAACTGCGAGTGAGGGCATATGCTTATCGATTGCTGAGCTGAGCATGAGTGCAGCGATGCTGAATTATTTAGGCTGGGCAGTGGATGGAGCATGACTCCAGTCATCAACCCACTCTCTCTTAGGAACCCCTATTCCCCCCAACTTCCACACGGTCCTGTCATCTTTATGAGGGTGAATTATGAGACCAAAATGTTCAGCCCCACTCCCCTCCACCCCAAACTTCTGTGCTTTGCTCTCGATCTAGACTGACTGGCAGATAAACGAACCTCTTTGAAAACGATTCCTCTTCTGTATTTTGTTATTTAGAATTAACAATATGTTGACCCTCTAATTCACTGATTCATTTGATCCGATTTGAACAGGTGGCAACACATGTACAGGCTACCTTAAAACTATGTACAGGCAACCTATATGAATTTTTAAAATACTAAACAATAAGGTGCAGTGCTAAGATGAATATATTTGGGGTTTTTAAATCGTTTCTTAATGTATTATAAAAGTATTATTTTCGCTATTTATTCATATTTGTATTCATTGGGTTATTATATATTATTTTTAATGCATTTTATTGTGCTGCATAGTATTATTATTATTGATTATTTGAAGGGGAGTGGTGGTTTTTCAGGCAGTTGTTGGCTAACTAATATCCTTCTAATCGTGGCATTGGTTCATTTCTTTGTTGATCATGACAGGAGATCATTCTGAAAAGAGCAGCAGATATCGCAGAGGCGCTTTACAACGTCCCACGTGGTCACAACCAGCTGCCAGGCCTGGCTAACAGCTCAGTCCACACTGGCATGATGGGTGTCAACTCCTTCCACAGCCAGCTCGCTGTCAATGTGTCCGATTCCACACAAGCAGCCAATCAGGGTGAGCCGAGATGACATCAATCTGACAACCTCAAGATATTTTGGCCATTCACAAAAAAGACAGAGATTATTATATGATTAACCATAACCAGTGAATTCACTTTAACATGTGGTACTTTAGCACAAACATCTGTTTTATTCACTTAACACCCTCAAACCAGTTTAACCAGGTGCTGAAATATTGTATTTAATAAGTCATTGTCAATCTTCCCATCGCAAAAAACGCCTCCTTTCTGTGTAAGAGTGATTCCGTATAGTCCCAGTAAAGTGTGCCACAGTAGTCTGTAGTCTACAGCATGGGGAAGTGTGTAAGAACTAGAGATAGACAGCATGCAGACAGAAACAACCATTCAGCAATGCGCCCTGAACCTCCAGGCTCCTTTACCTCAGCATTCCTTGGCCTCTGTGACAGTGAATGATTTGTGTTAAGTCAGCAGTAATGTATCAGTCGTGTGATGAGAGGGAGAATGAATAGTAAGCAGAGCAGAGATGAGCGCTGCCTTTGTACCAGACAGCGGGGACTCCTGGAGCGAGAACTTCCTGCTGCTTTCACCCATGTCAGCGTTTAATGTCCTGATGTATATTTATAGTCCATATCCTCCTTCTGTCCTCTCTGCCTCCATATGCTACTGACACACAGATTCAAGGAATAGTTCACCCCAAAAATGAAATTTTGCCATCATTTATCTACCCTTATGTCATTCCAAACCTGTATGACTTTGTTTAGCAGAATGCTCACAGTGTTCTTTTCCATATACTGAAAGTCAGTGGTGATCGGGAGCTGATTCTGTTTGTCTTTTTATTTATTCTGTCTTTGCATATTCTATGTCATGTGTGGCTCCTCTCATTCCGGTGTGTGTTTTCCGGTTTTAGGTTTCAGTCGAAACACAAGCAGTGTATCTCCTCACGGTTACGTACCCAGCACAACACCCCAGCAGAGTAGCTACAGTACCGTCTCTACCAGTATGAATGGATACGGAAACACAGGCATGACCACGCTGGGAGGATCGCCCAACTTCCTCAACGGCTCTGCTGCCAACTCTCCTTATGCCAGTGAGTTTTGACCCACTTTTGACCCTTTTGAATCATGTGCACATAAATATGAGCATTCGCATAAGTGATTAGTGTGTGTGTATATATATATTAGTGCTGTCAAACGATTAAAATATTTAATCGCGATTAATCGCATTAATGTCGTAGTTAACTCGCGATTATTCACACATTTTTATCTATTCTAAATGTCTTTTGACTTCTTTTTGTTACATTATTTTTTTCTCATTTTAATGCTCTGATCAACATGGAAAAGTGGATTGGCTTGTTTAGTGCAAATGTTTTTTTTTATTATTTTTATTGAAAATAACATTGGAATAGTGCTCAATTTCACACTAAAATATTATAACAATAACATAATCTCTCACACAATGTAACACTCTCTATCAATAAAAGGGTGAAAGAAATACTGAGGTCCTGATATTGATGAGGGGGTGGAGAATTTGCATCATCTGTGTGTGTGTGTGTGTGTGTGTGTGTGTGTGTGTGTGTATGCTTGGCCATCATCAAGTGGTGTTTCAGACTGGACGTGCTGCGATGATGATCGCTCCGTTCAAAACGACAAAACACACAGATCACTTGGTCTTGTCAATGGGAATATTTGGCAACTTTTTAAAAGTAAACTTTCCATTCATAATCTTAGGGCATCCATTTCGGCGTATCGGCAGGCTCGCAAGCCGAAACGAGTGTGTGCGGCACAAAACGTCCTCGCGCTGCGATCTGAAACCCATTCATTTCAATGGCTTGCGCCGCGCGAGGACGTTTTGTTGCTTCTTCGACCAAAGCGCAAGCGGATCTAGACCGTAAACAAAACAACAGGCTCGCCGCAAAGACACGTTTCGGCTTGTGAGCCGGCTTTGAGTGGATGACGTGCGCGAGACGGCAAAATGGATGTTGCATAAGCATGTGAAAAATCTACAAAGTTTGCTAGGACAAAAAGACCGTTAATCGCGCAATAAATAATAACGCGTTAAACTGACAGCCCTAATATATATATATATATATATATATATACATATATTAATTCTGATTTACAGTATTTTGTATCAAATAAATGCAGCCTTGGTGAGCATAAGAGACTTTTTTCAAAAATGTTTCAACTGAGTCCATGCATGCTAAGCATAAACTGTTGTATCATTATCACATCATATGTCTGAATTATATTTCACTCAGACCACCAAGTGAGCCAGTCCTGACACAGGAGCCCCCACTAAAAGAAATGGAAAAAATTAGATCAACAGTCATAGCTATTACTGTGTGTGTGTGTGTGAGTGTGTGTCTCTTTAAGAGCAGAAAAATAATCCCAGCCTCTCTTTTCTTGAGCCATGATCAGATGCTGTCTATAATGCTTAGCCATTCGTATAACACCAATCTTCTCGCACGGCTTCTAAATTAAAGCATCTTAATTAAATCAATAAACTAATTGCAGGAAAAGCAATTCAACTTCGGTACTTTGATTCCGAGATGTTAACAAGTATTTTAACAGGCTCACTGACTCCACGCTGACACTTTCAATCAATGCGAGAGAGCAGGCTTTGTGGGCTCCAATTTTCATTAATTGATTAGTTAGTCCTTCATAAATGGATTATGACACTATCAGGAGAATTTACTTGGAAAAGTGCCATAAAATTTAAGTGTAGAATAATAACAACAATAAAAGTAGAGCAGGATATAAGAGAGCAGCTGAAATACGACAGGAGTAATTGTAAAATCGTTGAGGGGGAAAATGCTCTTAGGGTATTAATAGACAAAAGGAGAGGTGGTAGAGACGGGGCAGGGGAGGGACTGAGAGGAGAGGAGATGTTGTTAATCTGTGGAGCTTGTGCAGTCAAAGAATACTATAAAAAATATACAATTTTACATTACATATAATTTTTCTTAAACTACACAAATATTTTATGGGTCTGTGTTCGGTCCCTATTAATTGTGTATACACTGTAGGACTATGAGGTTTGCTCTGACCTATCCTGAACCCATTTCCCTCTTTCGTTCATCCCTGTCCCTCAGTTGTTCCTTCCAGTCCCACCATGGCCTCCTCCACCAGTCTTCCCTCCAACTGCAGCAGTTCCTCAGGCATCTTCTCTTTCTCTCCGGCCAACATGGTGTCTGCAGTCAAACAGAAGAGCGCTTTTGCTCCCGTCGTGCGGCCCCAGACCTCGCCGCCCCCCACCTGCACCAGTGCCAACGGAAACGGCCTCCAAGGTGAGTGGAGCAGCAGAACATAAAGCTTGACCTATCCAAGAAAGCACAAGCACAAATATTATAATATTATTTCTAAACGCTCTGTTGCAAAAGTCTTCCATGTGTATACGACGCAAGGAATCTGTGCCTATGTTAAGCTTTCCAAATAGCCACTTATGAGGTTCCATTTCAGTTTAAAGGTATCTGCCTACTGTATGTAGGCAGTGATGCAGCTCACTTGTTTTGAAATAGCACTCGAGTGTCTGATCTACAACCTTTCAGTTTGCCCTAACTTGTGGTAATCTGTTTTTATATTTGCTTCTCTGACCCAATTCCGCTCGTTGTACTTAAAAATAATAACTCTCTCTCTGTGTTTCCTTCATCTTCCTTCCCCTTCCCCTGGTTCCTCATTCTGCTTCCAGTAGATCAATCTTTTGTGGACTCTAGCAAGTACTCCACCGCCAGCTCCCTGCAGGGACTGGCCTTCTCCTGAAGTATGTTACACCTGTCTCACACTCTTTCTTCATCATCCTCTCTTTCTATCCATTAAGCCATCCATCAGCATGACTGTCAGAACATCCTCTCCCTTCATCCTCCCTCATTCTCCTCACTTCTGCTCGGTCACCAGGGGCCTGCTGCATGCCTCGAAGGGCATTCCATATGTATTTTGTTTCCTGCCTGACTTCCTGTTTCCTGTGTCAAGTCCTCCTTTGAGTTTGCTTGTGGCTGTGGAGTGCACGTAGAAAACAAGGGTTAGTCAGTTAGCTAAAGGCTAATCTCAAGAATAAATGTGCAGATGTTATTAATACCCCACATTTCTATTAAGATATTTAGCTTTGTGACATTAGTTTGAAGAATTAAGCAGATTCCCGCATAAATTCGCATTACTGTAATGGGACACTATCATTCTCTTCACTGGAATATGAAAAATTAACACTGCAATACAGTTAACCTGGGCATTTGGTTAAATAAAATAAAATAAAACAAAATAAACAATTGTGTGCACTATTTATACTAAGGTGATAATGTACTCAGGACTTGGGACACTTCTTTCGTTTTCAGCCTGCTACATAAAACAGACATATGTTAACTGTTATCTGAAAGAAAGCCACAATCAGCGTCCTATGATTTATGACAATTACTCTGCGCAGCATTTGGCCCTGGGTGTTGAGCTGAAATATTTAGACATCCACAGTGAGACAATATTAAAAGTAATTGAGCGTTTGTGGCAGACATCTCTTATCTGCAAGCGTGGAGTGCTTCCTCTCCGTATGTTGATATGCACTCAGCACTCTGACCCGATGACTGATTGTCGGTCACCGCTCATTTCTTTTCCATTTCAAATGAGGCAGAGACACTCAGGAAATAACCCAGGAATTAGAGATGAGGGACCAGGGAGAGGAAATCAATAGGAAGCCAATATGTTACATGAAAAATCTGGTGCGGTGATGTGGCCTGCTGAACGTGGAGAGCGATGGAGAGAGAAACCCGGCTCGGTGCTCATGGGACTTCCTTCCTCTTGGCCAATAATGAATAGAAGCGATACTAATGTTTGACGGAACATTGTTTAGTGCTTGAGAACAAAAAAATATTTATCCAAACTGATGCTATTTTTGTTTAAGTGTTGGCAAGCACGTTAATTTGGGTCAGACTATGTATACTCTGCATGCACTTTTTTATTAGCATAGCTGTTTGTTTGTAATTTGTCTCGAATATATGATGTCTGCAAAACTGTGCGTTGGTCCCCATAGGCACATGGAATAAACACTCATCGCAACCCACAGTCAATTGAAAACAGCTTTAAATGACCTGTTTTTATTCAAGTCAAATATATTATTTAAAATGACTGGATTGGATTACACCAATGAAAGTCATTTTTAAGAGTATAAATAGCTAACAACAGCATGCGGACTCTTTTTAGCGCACTGAGTTTGTCCTCTACGCTCTTGATGTAAATGAAAAGTCCCTCCGACTGTAAGAATATCCTGAACGTCTCCTCCGAACCCGTGGATCTTTGTCCTCATGGGAGAGAGGCATTAGCTAATGCGTCGCAAAGCCGTCCTATGGTGTTATCACTAATTGGATTGATGAATTGTTCATATAATGGCTCCCTGATGGGGAGACTGATATACAGCCTGTAAAGCAAGACACTATTTATCCTGACAATGACTCCAATTAAACACGGACGACCTGCAACCTTAGGTGGATCATACAGAATAAAGATTATCCTCACCCACTCGCGGGGAATTGTACATCCTTCTGATTAATGTACAGCTTCAGTGTGATCGAAAGCACAGTGAATTATAGGATGTACTTCTGCATTCGTTTAGTCCCTCCGTCCCTCCTTCAGCTGATTGAAGCCATACTTCTACCTGGTTGTTTAGATGTGATCCTTGTGCTTTGTCCTCCATGTCTCCATTTCACAGCATAGATTTACTTTAAAACTGTTCCACAACATCTCAGTAACCGTATCGTGGTTATAGTTGTTAAGTTATTTCAAACTCTCGGGGTGAATTATTTAAACAGTAATTATTGGTTTTGGGATATGGAATGTACATATGCTTGATTTTGGCAGACGAGATCTGCCACGCTGCTGCTGAGCAAATACACAAATTAAAATAACATACATAATAGACATGCAGCTTTACGGGTGGTGCTGGGGAGGAGGAGGGTTGAACAGAACATTTCATAATGGCGCAGCAGGGCGATCTCAAGCTAAAGTATGAATGGATATGGTTATGGATTAGGAAGTACGTCTGGTTGGGTAATGACACCGTGGACCAAATCAGTGCTTGGTTAGAGTGAAATTATTTAACCCTTAAACATGTATCCTGTTGTGCACATTGCATAGTCCTCTTGTGGGATGCATGAGAAATCATTTTTCATCCAATAGTGTTGCATTATCATAGTTGAGTCAGTTTGCGATTGGGTCACATGACTGTGGGTCAGTTTGACCTAAAGCCAACATGTCCGCCCATGGAGCTGGACATTCTGACTTTGTAGAAATAGGCATATATTTATCTCACTTTAACTAAACAAAACTAGATGGAAATTTGACATTTTCTACAAGTAACTGGAATAAGTTTGATAAGTTAAAACACTAAAATTACTAGAAATAAAATTAAAATTGAACTTGAAAAAAAGCCAACAACGCTCTTCAAAATGAATCTAAAATTAAAATGAAGCTCAAAATTGTAAATATTAATAAACTATAATTGTGTATAAAAATAAGACTGAACTTATTGTAATTTCCAGACATATATTGCGAAGTCAGCACAAAGCAGTATTTCAAACTCGTCCTTTCTGTCTGTGTGCAAGGTTGACTGTAACACAAGAAAACAGTCTTATTTGTTTACATCGTTTGAATAAGACATGCTCTCCAGATGCTTTTCTTTTGGGATTGTTGCATGACACATGAAACCAAACAATCCCATGTCTTACCCTCTCTCTGTCTCTCTCTCTCTCTCTCTGTCTCTCTCTCTCTTCTCATGACTAGTGATCCCAGGGATGATTGTTCCTCCCATGTAGGGGCACCTGGGCTGCTGAAGAGGCACATTTGATTTCAGCTCTCGCCAGAGAATCGACGGTCTGAGCTGAAGGCAATTTCTGGTGGAAGAGACACATGAAAACTGAACTTTTAAAACTCAGGCCTTTTGACAAAGGAATCTCATTTTATGGGAAGAAAGAATTTGTTTGCTTTGGTTTTTAAGCTAATTTCTGGACTGCTCTATTGAAGGACTTTCCCCCCCGTGTTTTACCCATGCGTAAAGGAGGGATGGATTTCTTTTTCATTTTATTCATATTCATTTTGATGAATTCAATGATCACATGCCTTTTTTAAGGACTCTGTCACACAAAGATGACACTTTAGGAGCAGGTGAATCCGTAATGTTCCCAAGAATAGTGACTGGCAACGGCACAGATGTGTTAATACTGACCAGGTTTTATACAAACAGACACATTAGTGCAAAATCCAAATGAGAACATTTAGGCCAACTGCTTGAACACAGAAAAGAAGAGTGGAGGGTTGTTGTTGTTGTTGTTTTTTGTCCCTGAGAGAAGCCAACAAATAGTTTGCCATAATCTTGTTTGTTTTTCTTACTAAATGAAATAGTAGCGCCATACTCACTTCCCTGTTGTAATTTTTTGTGAAGAGTCATATGAAGCATCTGGGTACCAGCCGGTTTGGATGGCTATGATGTAGGAAAGTTATTAAATGCTGTCATGCTGTAATGTTTTAATGTCCAGATTGGTTCTCAAAGAGAAGAAAAAGCAACCTAATTACCACAATAAATCAGTATTTATGGTCATGCAAATATTTGCTGCTAAATAGAGCAGAGATATGCAGTAAACAGATGGATGAAGGAAAACGCCCTCAGTTGCCATGCCATTTAATAAAAAAAAAAAACTTTGAATTTTATGTGTTTAAAAAATGTGATGATTTTTTTCTTTTCTTTTTGTTATTGCTTTGTCTATGAATGAAATGAAACTGTGATTATATAAATTTTACCGTGTTTGGTTTGCTGTGTTCACGAGTGAAGGATATCGGTTAAATGAAGAGTGATACTATTTCAGAGCCGACTGTTAGAACAACCCTTTTTCTTTTTTTGTGTTTCTTTGGCTTGTTTTGGGGGACATGACTTGAATTAGCAAAGTATTTTCATGTTTAGACAGCACTGTATGAAGGATGCTTTCCAAATGTGTCAAACTCCCAACTTATAGCAGTTTGATTGGCTAACTTTGGTAGTCGTCTATTTTTGTACAAATACTTTCCGTTGCCAAAGTCTTTGTTTTATTTGTATTTATCTCAGAATGGCTTAAGGCAGCTCATAATAACACTCTCAAAGTTACTCAAAATCTCTCAAACTTCAGCAAATACAAATCAAGGATTCTGGACAAAAAAGAGGGGAGTCTCTGTAAATGATGCATATAAATAATGTATGTATATCCAGATTTTGTACATTCTTTTCTCCCAAACGTTACTTTAACTGTGGAAGGTTTTTAGTAATTATTTGTCCATATGTTCGCTTTCAACACCGGCCTTGTCTTTATTGTCAATGTTTTTGTCTGCATTTAGGTCCATGTTTGCTTCCAATTTTTTAAGTTCCATTCGTAAAAAAAGCCATTGTCTATTTTTGTATAATTTGTAAGTTAAAAAAGCAATTGTTTTCCTTTTTGGAATTTTTTTATGTATGGCAAAAAAGTAGCATCTCACAGCATTTAGTTAATTTTTTTTTTTAACAAATGATATAAATATATATATAAAAATATATAAATGATGAATATATAAATCTATATCTTTTTCTTTAAAGGCTTACAGATCCTGTACTATTGTAATAATATGCATGGGCTCTTCTCTGAGAGTGATGCTTTTGTTTTGCGTGTCAAACCTTGGAGGACGTTTTTTGATGAAGTTTTAATCTATGTTCTTTTTTCTTCTTTTCTTTTCTTTATCTGATTATTTATGCCTGCTTATAAATCTGTCTATTCCATTTTTTCTCTCTCACGCTTATCAGTACCAGCAGTATAGATGCCTTAACAATGCAAACCCATAAGCGTACAATCACTTGTACAGACTTCTCAACCACCATCACCAATAACAGTAGCCACAGAGGTCCTTAAGGGATTTTTTTTCCACACAAAAAAAGCACAAATCAGTCTGTTTTACTTAAAGCGAGGAGGGTTAAATGAATTATTTGTCCTTTTTCTGTTGTTTGTTTATGAAGGGTAATGAAAGGGAACTTGAAGGAATATAAAGAGAGATTATATGATTCATATTTTATGTGTTGCTGGTGGGATGGGTTGCACTTTCTCATTAATTTAAAGCAAAAGTCTGCCTTTTTTCATTCGTTTTTTGTCTGCTGCGTTCACGAGAGGGAGAGAGGCTCAAAGCCATCTTCTACACTCTCACCGTTCGCTCGGAGGGGATGTTCCCTTTAGCTGGAGGTGCATGTGAACCTGCATGTTCTGGGTCGTGTATGTTGTTCGTGGTGCAGCACTCTGTAAGGTACTGTTCACGTATTTCTCACCCTGAGCAAAGTGACTCGATATCAGAGCACAACGCCTTTCCCCCAGAGCTGACGTGCTGCTGACTCCCAGTCTGTAACGCTGTCTGAATCTACTGTCAGCTCAATCGGCCCTCGATGATCGCTCTTCGGGGCTCTTTTGTGAATGGTTTAAGTAATGTGTGTCTGCACTCTGGCATCTAACAGAAAATGACTTTCAATATGCTGATTTGGGGTTTGTGTTGAGGACTTTTTATCAGAAATGACTGAAGATTGAGCTTTCATGATGGTTTTTTTTTTTTTCCATATGTGGTTGTTACACATTGGTTACTTTGTCAGCAGCTCCATCGCAATTATTAAGAGGACACAAGACTCGAACCAGAAAGATGGTCTCCTTTTTTTCTGCCTCCTATTCTTTTTTTTTTCCTTTTTTTTTTTTGTTATTTTTTTTTTTGACTGGATACACACTGAACCGTTCTGTTGATAGGAAAACTCAAGACAAAAACTACTGTATAGATTGTTATCATTTTTGATGAAAGCTGTAAAATAACTTTTCAAAGTTCACAATATTAAATTAAAGTTACTTCTTGTCTGTGATTTTTATTTAATTTTTTGTCTTACTCGAGCTTTTTCTTCCTGAGGCAGGTGTTTTGGGGGCATGTTAGGATCATAGACGTAATAAACATAGCGCAGCATGTTATTTTTGTGCCATCTTATCGCCAACAGATGTCTGATTGTTTGTTATCTCCGGGGAGCGATCTCTCCTTGGGCCCAGCCCACTTTCCTTCTACCCCAACCCGCCAATTCCCCTTAAAGTAGCACATTTTAATTAGCCTCATTCATTAAATTATTATATACCTGAAAGCATACTGAATGTAGGAAAACATGTTAATGATGGGCTCCTCAACTTATTAATTGAACTGTGCATTGCATTTAATTGACTCATCATTTGCATTTACAGTCATCAGCAAAAATTAATCTTTTTTTTTTTTTACTTTGCATATTTAATTTAAGATGCTCTTGATCTGATTAGCTTGTAAAAGTCACTGACAGGATTCTGCTGACCCGACTGCATGAGGGCAAACTCCGCCTCAGCACAGGGCTTGAAAGAGAGCATAGCATGACCCTGAAACATTAGTGAAATGCAAGTTTGAATCGTTAATATCATTAGCCATTAAATCAAAACACGGCCTGTTGTTTCAGTGGGAATCGCTGGTGTTTTGAGGCCTTAATCGTCAGTCGTCCGTTTGCTAAAATAAAGAGAAGACCACAAATGAGCTGAAAGAGTATATTATAATTCTGTAGATTATAATTTATAATGCATCATATAAATGTTTTGTCATGTAAACATTTGATTTATTTGAGGGCATTTAAATTAACTGTTTTATTAATCAAAGCTTTTATGTAATGTGAGTGAATAAACCTCAATATATTATGCAAAGATTAATTTTGAAATGTGTTAGATCAAGTAGGAATAGCTCCTTGAAGTAAAACAAAAAAAAAACCTGGCAAATAAAAAAATATAAATAATGACAAACTCTCTGAATAGTTTTAACGTGTTATTGAATAAAGCAATGTTAAAGCTGCAGCCCGTAACTTTTTTGGGTTAAAAATGATCCAAAAATATATTTTTGAGCAGGTACATAACCAGCCAGTGTTCAAAACTATCTGCTTGCCTTAGCTCAATTCAAAGAGGTAAGCTTGTAATAATGTTTTTAATAATGATATTCGAGCATGTCTTTGAGTCAGTACGTCACATAAAGAAGGAGTCTCGGCTAGTACGCTATATTGCGTGTGAGGATGATGGATGGTGAGATTTATAGCCTTTTCTCACTGCACTTGATAAAATTAAAACTTATCAATTTGATGGCGGATCCAGAAAGGTTCAAACAACAATCATCAGTGACAACAGATTCACCCGCTGTAAAATGCAAAATACTTCGTTCAGATTTCGGAGTGACTACAGAAAAAAAGAGACTGCAACCGAACCCATGCGAAAACAAGGATACACATCAGAACGACATTACATGTAGTCACGCATTGGTGATGTTATTAACATTACAATTTGAGAACAAAGTATAATTTACACGGTTTGAAGTGATAGTATAAGCGATCATTATATTTAATCAGCGTGATTTACTGCAATGCTTTTTTGCCCTTAGTTGGTCTGGTCAGAACTTACACGGATGTTACTTGCTCAGACGACAATTTAGGGTGAAAATTCTTATGTTGGTCATACTTCCAAAAAGTAGAATCCGTGATTCCGAATGACAGTATTCACACCGGCACGGAGACTGAAAGCTGCACATTCTCCTCAAAACATTGTATTCATCCGCGCTGTGCCGTGCCGAGGCACAACCCACATAAAGTTGATAATTCCGCAAATAACTACAACAATTGCAGATTTCGAATAGAGGTGGCGACAAAGAGAAAAAACTACAGACTGCAGCTTTAATGTTTTTGGTCTTGGTATAGGAGCCTCATTTATAAAATGTTGCATAGGAAGTGTCCTCTTACGATCATTTCTCAAATGGGCGCATATGTGATTTAGAGAACCAACGTACGCACAAAAATTGTGCATACGCCTCTCTTCGAAAGATAGAGATATCTTATATCTTGAAATTGTGCGCTGCTGAATGGTTTGTCATTAATGTCATTAACAACGTCCAAATTCTTTACTTGATAGCGTTGAGCGGCTAGCCTGGCTGCGCCCTCCTACGCACTTCCGCTCAATTTCATTTTACTTCAGTAACTACGTCTGGGATCGCTCCATATCCTTAGGTTTCCAGAAATCAATTTTTTGTAGGACCAATCAGCGAATAGAGGGAGTGGCTGAGAAAGATGACGTTGATGTAAGCGAGTCAATTTGAGTTCAGTGATGGCAGCGGAGAAAGACGTGAGAAAAGCTATTCGGTCCGTTGTTGGAAAAGAAACTGCCGAATATACAGAATTTAAAGCCGGATTGTTGTCGTCTCACCTCTTGTTGCACAACTGAGGACCAAGTGAAGGAGGCAGAAAGTTTGGAAGTTTGTGCTGGGCAGCTCGTGCACGATGACTGTGACATTTTGGACGGACGGTTTAGCCTGGTGTTCGCGGTGTTCGGAAGCCCCGAGTCCTGGCTGCTAAACTATTGTTGAAGATCCGCTCAGGAGTCATGTCAGTCGCTCATATTCCCAACTGTATATTTACTGTTTCTTTTGATGAATAGAACATTTTGAGCCCTTGTGCACTCGTGCAGGAGGTTGGTGTGTCAGTTTTACATGTTATAAATCATACAAATTGTTTGTGATTTTTTAAAAATAATTGTCATAAATAAAAATGTGAAAAAACGTACTTTGAAGATATTTGATTTTCAGTTTTAGATGGCAATGGTTGATTTGTTTTACTAAAAAAAACTAAATGCCACATAAAAATGTACAAACACATACTTTGAAGACCATAATTAAGGTAATTAAGAAACAATAAGACGTAATATGAAAAATTGTTGTTTATTACACATCTGCAGATAGAGACAGACTGATCATTCACTGTAGCTGCTACAGCATTTGCGGCAGATCAGAAAACGACCACAGCGGCGTATTTGTAATGATTAGACACAGCTTCCACCGTTGAATGAATATATCACTGTCCTTCGTGTCAATACATTTCGAATTAATAATTGTTCCTAGATTAACAAAACCTGCGGCGCTCGTTGACTGAAATCCTATTGTAAACATAATCCTCTGATCATTCGGACTTGTTGTTTCCAGCCATTTCGGCGCGTGACATACGTCTTTGGGCAGATCCAATAGATTTGAACTTTAATAGTGAACCCGCCTACAAGGAAGGAAACGTTTCTCAATAGAGCGGTTCCAGACTCTATGTGGAAATGAAATGAACTAGAGTCTGGTTGAACCAGGCTTGTGAGCGGCAAGAATTGCTTAGTTTATCAAATACCTTAGTACTCCAACTCTCTGCCACAAGTAAAAGTGTGTACTTCTGCTTAGACCCTGAAGTGGCGCTTTAAGCACTGTTCCACGTCAAAGACCCATTATATATATATATATATATATATATATATATGAACTTTGGCATGGTTTTTAGCTTCATAAATAAGGCCTTAGATCTGCTACACTGCTAATGCTGCTGCGGAGTAATATGAACTTGCTACTGCTAACAGATATACAAACACACTGTGCAAGACATGTTTCTCCTGCTGCATAAATAGACATACTTGTAAATTTCATAGCAGATCTAGGCAGGTGGAGCTGGGGAAGGTGGAGGGTTTCTGAAGATTTTTGATAGAACATCACAGGAATATCTTACAGCAAACCATTTAAATGTTGAGGAACCAATCTCATTGGCTACAGGAGTCCAGTCAGCGTGTGATATGCGATAATGATAATTTATAATGACAATAGAGGCTTATATATATAAATATGGTCTTTGAATTCATTGAATTGCCACATGGCTCCTAATGTCTCAGTGTTTTAGAGCCACTAATTATTAGTTTTATGTTAGTATTTTTGTTCAGCCAGTTGCCATATGGAATTAAGATGGCAGAGCTTTGGATAGCCATTAGCTAATGGATTATTGAGAGACATGGCCACCCCCCTCGCCCAAACCTTCAATCCACACCCTGCAGTGAGGCACTTAGCAAACAAAGCCCTCTTTGAACATTAAACATCACAAGTGAAGGATTACTTATGTCCCCTTCTCTCTCTCTTTCTCTCTTACTGTGTCTTTTTCTCTCTTTCTGCCACTCGTCTTACTCTCTCTTCGTCACAGATCCCAGGGGAAGACTGTCTGGAAGCTAATGCACAGGAATGAGTGATAGATGACAATTTGAACAGAGGTGTGTGCGCATCTCTCTCCACTTGTCATTGTTGACATTCGCTGATAGAAACTCTATAGAGCAAATCAGCCTCTTCCAGCGTTAATGAGTGAGCTGATTATTTTTATATGGCACTTATAAAGCTGACACATCAGAGCACGAGTATTAAGCACCCAGAGGGAAATTTATATTTCTCAGTGGTTGCCCTTTCAGTTAGCAGTTTTGTGTAATTTAAGTAGCGCCTTGTTTCTCTTAAAATTCATTGGAAGAAATATAAATGGTCACTAAAAAAAAATATGGTTGTACAATAAGAGCAATAAAAATAATTTGGATACCAAAGATCAGATTAAAAAAAAATGAAAAACTCATCCATCTATCTATCCATCCATATAATTTGTATATTAATACAAAACACTATATAATAGCACTATTATCTGAATCGTATATTAGTAAATAATGCTATGTAATATGAATATAATATAATTTGTATATTAATATATAATATTGTAAAAACATTGAATTATTAGTCATGCAGGTAATGCTCTTTACTGCACAGATACCTGCTCAAAAAACATTTCAGATTATACCTTAAGATAAAGACTAATATATGCAGGATCTACCTCAGCCCAAACCAAATAAATAAATAAAGCAGATCGTCTCCAGCTCTAGAGCAGGGATAGAGAGGGAGAGGAGAGCTGAAAGGCATCTTTGAGAGGGAAAACAGGGGTCCCACTGGGGAGTTTGGGGAGAACGGAGAAAAGGAGAAAACAAGGAAAGAGCAAGACAAAGACAGCGAACTGAAAAGAGGAAAAAATTTGAATGAATAAAAAGTCACAAGAGAGAAGGAGAGGACACAATACAGAGAGAAATGGAGAGCGAGCGAGAGAGAGGGTCCTGATAGTCCACAGAGAGACGAGAGAGATCAGAGAGGGACGTTCGAACCGATGCGGGAAGACGCCAAAAGAGAAAAGGAAATGCTGCCTGGTATATAGCGTGGGGTACAAGTTGGGGGGGGTGGCCCTCCTGGGAGACGCAGGCCTGTCATCGCAACAAAAAAACACTACAGGCCGAGCCATGGGGATAGTGGGATGTGGGGAATAAGGGATAGGAGGGGTTGGGACTGTGTTTCAGCCCAGGGGCCTCTTCAGGCTCAGAGACACAAGAGGGACACAATAATGCAGCCAATGCAAACTCAAATGTCCTTTACACGACTCCACTGTTGACTCATAAAGGACATGTATTGTCAAAACATTTGGCTCCAAATGATGAGTGACAATTCCCTTTTTTGGTAGATTTGAATTGGATGCATGCCATTATTATGGTTGTAAAACAGACTGCTTGAAATCATTGTTCACATGTTTTTCAATATGAAGTTTCAGTTTCAAGCATAGGCTAATTACAAAGTCAGTGTTTGTTGCACTGGCGAGTCTTATCACAGTTGAGGCGATGCAAGTTCATCCGTCAAATCTGAATTAACCGACAGTGTTTTGTGTGCAGACCGTACAACTGACCAAGACTCACTGAAAAAACGTAGCATATCCCTGTGGCAAAATTTTGTCTGTATATCACTGCAGTTTCTAAGAGGCGGTAAAACCACAAGCACTTCATATTTAAACACAATTATGATTAGATGGGCAGATTATGGATTAATAAAGACTTGTTTTACACAAATGCGTTCACACAGAATTTTGCAGTTAAAAAACCTATAGACGCAAGTCAGTGGAATAAAAAACAAGAACGCAAAATTCAAACTTGTCTGTCTAGATCACATTTATAATGGAAAAGCAACCCAGTAGAATAAAATAAAAATAAAAAACACTTTTTCTGAGAATTTTTTCTGAGAGTGTTTTCTCTATGTTAATATTTGTATTGATGCATGTTTGTCCATAATGGCCAATTCTGAAATAGGCTTGATTTGCAAAAGCCTTTCAGATTTTTTTGCATTGCAGACAGTTCATTCTAGACATGACAGGAGATTTACTACTATTAACTTGCTCTCAGATAAAGGGCAAAAGCATAAATTAGGATTTATTTTATATTCTGCACATCAGAGTCCATCTTTAGCAGTTTAAATTCTGACTCACATGCTCCACTGCATCATCTATGTATAATGGGCGTTGGTGCAGGACATGTTGCAAGAATCTGTAATGTTACCTGTAGTTCCCTTACGAGAGGTGTCGTACGGCGTAATATCTTACACTAGGGGAAAACCTATTTGAAG